>NC_138970.1:51002500-51207500 GCF_055761805.1 Camellia sinensis
TTACACAGCTTCTTTCCTGTTTTAGTTTGGCATTAGTGATATCTTAAAAGAACTGGGGACTCTTTTTTTATTATTGAAATAAAAAAGCAGAGGATTTTTCTAATCAAGGATATGGTTATTAATAATCATCAACGCGGTGTTTGGTTGGGGGATTTGGAGAGAAATTTGGAAAGGGAAAGGGAAAAGGAAAAGGTGTATGAAATTAGGTGAAATGTATGTATATTTTATTCACATTTCACCAATCTTTTCTATTTTTCTTTCCAAATCCATCATCAAATCCTCTAACTAAACACAGCATAAGGTAAAACTGTAGGTTTTAACATTGATACGTCCTTGTAATATGCTAGTTCTTCAGTTTGGTTAATTGTTTTCAGAGCGTCATTTGTGACGTGGTCTTGTGTCATGACATAGGGTTGTGTTGCGTGGTAAATTCTTTAGAACTGTGAGTGATTTGTTGGAACACTAGCAGGAGTCTTGCCTTTTTTCTCCCTAAAGAAACATTTTACAGGCATGATGCATAACTCACAAATCATTCTTTTTGTTGCATGATGCATAACTCAAAATTGCAGGATTGAGGAAAATAAATATATAAAAGAACTCATCATCCGTGGGGCACCTCTGTGAGTCTAAGCTATACCCAAAACACTAAAAATCAGTGGATGGTTACCAAAAACTGCTGTAATCTGGCTTCTTGTTGAGTATCCAAATCAAGCCTCTTCCTCAATATTTTGTCAGAGTATGGTAACCGTGTTGTCAGAACTGAACGGTGAAATGCTACTGAAGGCATTATGTGAAAATTTTGTGCATGTTGATTTCAGTTCGATAGCCTTTTTATTTTTCAGTTTGATAGCAAATTGTTCTGTGGCACTCTACTTTGAGATTGAAATTTTTGCAATATTTCCAGGTACTGGGAAATGCTAAAGGTGCCGTTGCTGTGGTTATCTCCATTCTAATATTTAAGAATCCCATCTCAGCAACAGGGATGATGGGCTACTTGCTTACTGTCATCGGAGTTGTTCTGTACAGTGAAGCCAAGAAGAGGAGCAAATAAGACACTCTTTTCTTGTAGCTTATTTTTTTCTGAGGTGAACATTTCATTTTACCTCTTTCAGAGCCAAGGTCGTAACAAATGCTTCACCTGATTTGTTATTACTTATATCCCCTGTAATTCATTTCTCGGAAATGGTAAAGAGAAGTTTCTTCCTATTTCATCAGTGACCTGACGCTCCACGGCGAGATATCCACAGAACGGAAGGCTCATTGGGCTTTCTTCTCTTCTCCCATTGTTTTTTTTTTTTCTTCGGAGAAATGATATTTGTGAGAGGCTAAAAGTGGAGTGTTATTAATATCATTTCCCTTCTTTTAGACACTAGTACCCTTTTTCTTTTTCTTTTTTTCCCTCCTGATCGATACCACTTCATGATCGTCAAAGATATGATTATACTGTTGTAGAAACATTGTATATGTATAATGTTAATCATTGATTTGACATACATATCAGGAAAATGTTTTCTATTACGCTTTTGGATACATTGCACTAGGGAATGTATTGTTTCTATGCTGTCATTTGCACTGCATTTTTGTTTCCTCAAAATAAAGGAGACTCTGGTATACACCTTCATGCATCTTATAATTAAAAAAATAATATAATTTTATATTTTTTTAGTCATAATTAAAAAAGAAGAAAAATCATAACTACACGTCATATGAGATATAATTGAAGATTTTATAAATTATAACTAAAATAATATAATAATTAAAAAAGAAAATTGATCATAATCTAAGAAGCACAAACACGACGACACATAAATTTTTAAAAAATGTAACATACGACACGTTTGGGACACATGCAAAAAAATATAATTTTATATATTTATTATGTCATATTTTTAAATATTTAATATGTATTTTATGTTAAATATTTAATTTTATCAAATTTATCATTTTAACCATGTTATTTTGGTAAAAAAAATTAAAAATTTCAAGTTTTTTTGAAAAAAATAATCCTCAATGTGTCATCAGTGTGTCCGACATGTGTCGGACACTCGTACGTAGTGGCAGAGTCACATGGTGACCGGGGGATTACGTGCCCCATGGATTTTCTTTTTCTTTTTTTTATTATTTACATATGTATATAAATAAAATTTTAGACAAATAATATTTAGAATAAAATGTTAAGGACATTTTTAAATTTATAAAAACCATAATGATTGTTTTATTGAAAATGAAGTGACTACAACAAATTATATTTTTATGTATGAAAATTTTGTGAAAAAATCTCAATATAAAGGTAATATCCATCATTATTGATATGCAAAATATAATTAAACTTACTATATATATGTAAAAATTATTGGTGTTAGTTATATTTGATGTGGAGTTCACCCTTCATATGTTGCTTTACTATTGGTTGGTAATATCATATGTCAATGGTGACGTGATATTACTATTATATGAAATTTTTATTCAAATTTTGTAATGATTTATCTTACCATTATATAATTTATTCTAAGATTTAAATATATGACTTTTTTACATTGTTCATGATACACTAGTTACACGTAACAATTCCTTTTCGATTTTACTCGAAATTAATTGTAAATTTTATGTGAAATATTTTTGTAATAATTTATTTAAGTTTTTGTACTTAATGTTAATTCAAAAATTATTATTATTTTCTTATTGTTGGTTATGGAAACAAAATTAAAGTTGTAATTAATAAATGTCCTTCCTGATTTAGTTTCCTAACTCCACCACTACTCGTACGTGACTTCGGAAGAAGTGTCCATACTTCATAGATCATAACTAAAGAAAAAATAACATAATTAGGTGTACATATAGTACATCCGTTTCAAGAATTGTGTATAATAAAATTTCCCAAATGTTAATAATTCACTCTGGGTTGATGGGGTTGAAGTGTCCGTCTTACAATCGAAAGCCAGAGAAACTTTTGATTTGGAGAAATTTTTATATGTTAATAGAGTGTCACGTAACATTACCTTCTACTAATTATAAATATATATGTTATTTATTTTTTTAAACCTCCAACATAAATATAATTCACTTTATTATTAAATCTAGAGTAATGCTAGACACCTCAAATATTCTATCAAAAGTTTTATTAAATGTCTCATATGGGTATGAGACCCACACAATGTGGGTCCCATGTAGGTCCCACACCCATGTGAGACATTTGATAAAATTTTTGATAAAATTTTTGGCCCTCTAACATTTTTGTTAAATCTAATCCCAAGAATAAAAGATATGATATAACACTATGCCATGTGGCATCTATCCTAGTGGCAGTCAAAAATTCGAAGTTACACTCATCTCCAATTTTGAAATTGGGGTCTTTCAATCTTTCCTAATAATGTGACACGTCAGGGTCAATGACTTCAGCTAATTTAATATTACTCATAAACAATGTGTTTTTGAAAAAATAGTATTATATGTATCAATTGATATATAATTAGCATATTAATAGATAATGTAATATAATTTTAGAAATTTTAGATATTATAATTTGTATAATTGGTAAAGTCAATAATAATATCATAATATATATTGATACACTAATTGATACCACCAAGGATCCTCTAGAGTGTTTTTTCCCTAAAGTTTCCTAAAGTGGTGTATTGTGTGATTGAAATTTAATGTTGAAAAATTGATGTGACTTGTGATTAAATCTCAACCACACAATGTACCACTCTAGAAAACTTTAAGAAAAAAATACTCTAAAAAATCCTTGCTCCATTGATACATAAAACACTACTGAATTTCAAATCGACTACTCACTAACGGTGTCTTGCCTCTGTTCTCCGTTACAACTTTGGATCTCGAATTTCCTCGTTTTCTTCATCCTTCCAAATAGAGAACAGAAGGGCACAAGAGTATAACCCCATTTATTTTGATTTCCTGTCAATCAAACTAATCAATTGATTTTTATTTTCTACACAAAGAAGCATTGATATGGTTATTTATCCAATTGACGTAGTTGCTTGAGAGTGCTCCGAATAATTGTCTCATTTATGTTTGTGCTTGCTTGAGAGTGTTCTGAAGTTAGTGAAATATGAATAAATATACTTACATTTCATCTAATTTTATATATATATATATTTTTTTCTTTTTTTTAAATTTTTTTTAAAAATTTTCCAACTAAATATAACGTTAGAAAATCGCCATGGTGGTCCAATCACCAACAAATTTCAATCTCTAGATCTTGTCCAGCCAGCCAAAGTGGACTTTGTTGAGTTTCAATTTTCAAAAATTTATTTTTAGATGAATTTTTATTTATTTTTATTTAACTTTTTTTATATTTTAATAGTTTATTTTTTACATCGTTAGAGTAACTCCAATGGAGCTGCTATTCAACCTGTCAAAGCTAAAATTTGACAAGAATGGCAAAATGAGGGTCTCCAATAGCCTGTTATTCTACTTGTCAAAGATAGCAGATGTCATATCTGTTTTCAAATTTGGCAGCTTGAATAGCAGCTGCCAAACTTACCAGATCAACAAATATCAATAATTTTTGGCACCAAATTCAGTTGATAAAAACAGAATTAAAACAGTAGGAAATCCAAAAAAATCAAAATCAAACCCAAATTCTATTTCTCGTAATTTTTTATTTTTTTAATCATTTATCACCAAATCAGTCGATCCAAATCAGATGGATATTATCACAATAAACCAAACCAAAATAGGCTTCACTTCTTTGAAGATCAAAATAAAATAATTAGATGAACAAAAATAGATAGATGAGAATGGAGTTTCAAAAATCGCAATCACCTTAGATCCACACCAAAAACAAGAAAAATAAATAAGAAATCAAAGCGTATATATATATATATATGGGCATGTATATAGATAGAAATCGTACCAGAGACAGAGAGAGAAAGGAAATGGGGGGCTTTGGATGATGGAAAAAAGTGAGAGTGAGAGGGAAAGTGAAAACAACTTCAGAGAGAGAGAGAGAGAGACGTTTCGATCATGAAGGAAGAGAAGGGACTGGTTTAAGGAGAAGGAAAACAAAGAGAGAGAGAGAGGAAGAGTGAAAACAGAGAGAGAGGTTTCAATCATGAAGGAGAAGAAGGGGTAATGGTTTGAGGAGAAGGAAGACAAAGTGAGAGGGAGAGGAATACGGTGCATATCACAAGTGAGATGGAGGTTGGATGATTCTAGAAAAATCATTTCAACCATTGATGTTTTATACACGGATGGTGGAGATGCTTTCCATCTGTATAAAAAGAGTCGTTGTGCTCTGTTTGGTTTTAAAAAACAAAACAAAATGTAAATTATTTTTTTTATAAAAAGAGCCGTTGTAATGAAATTTCATGTTGTTTTTTTTTTTAAATTTTTTTGAGTATTTTCTACAACACAATGTAATATTATTTTTGTAATGTATAATGTTGACTAATTTTTAGTATAATTTAAATTTTTCAATAAAGTATAATGAAAAAAAATAAATATATTTTTTCAAACGAAAGCAATAAAAAGATAAAAGATAAAATAAAAAGATAAAAGATAATATATTTGACTAATATATTTTTCTGGTGCGGTGAATTATATATATTTATTTTTTTCCAATTTTTCAATTTTTTTTCATTTTTTATATTTGTCTAGTTGGAAATAATATAAATATATAATTTTTTTACAAAAAAGGTAAAAAAAAAATGTCATAAAAAGAAAAAAAAATAAACAAAAATAAAATGACAAAAAAACTTATATCCAAACAACACCTACAAATTTGGAGAAAAAGTTGATTGAGATTTACTAAAATAACAAATGACTATTGGAACATCATTGCTATAATTTGACAAAATAATAGGGCTGAGCAAGGAATCCGTGAAATCCGTAATCCGATCCAATCCAGTCCAATCCAGTAGGTTTGGATTGGTTTTTTGAATCCGTGGTTCGGTTCCGGATTGAAAAATTAAAAATCCGTAATTCACGGATTGGTTCCGGATTGAACCCCACGGTTCTGGATTGGAACCGATCCGGACCGTATACAAATAGTCTATATTTTTATTATACACTTTCCTGCATAGTAACTTCTTTGATTTCATATAAAATTTAAATCCAAACCTAAACTTACATAGTATCTTCTTTTATTACTTTTGTTTGTTAGTTTTTAGTGTTAATTTATAATGGTCTAAATACTTATGGTGGAACTAGTTTTCTTATGGTTGTTTAAATTCTAGAACAGTTTGTCGTTATTATGAAAAGACATGTTGCTATTGTGAAACTAATATGGTGCTATATTTATATTTTTATGAAATTGAAGTGTTATATATATTTTTTTGTTATTTAATTATGTAAATCCGTGATCCTAAACCGATCCAATCCGTGTTTAAATGGATTGGTTCGGATAGGTTCCACGATTTAAACGGATTGAATTTGTTCCAATTTTTCAGGATCCGTAGATAACGGATTGGTCCTGGTTTTACTTCAATCCGGTCCAATCCGGACCATGCTCACCCCTACAAAAAAATACTATTCAGTGTGTTTGGTTTGAGTTTTCTGGATTAAATTTTTTGAAAACTGACTTGTTTGGTTTTCGTGTTTTTTTATTTTTAGTGATTATTTTTTAAATTTTAAACATTTTTTTAAACTTTTTTAGATGCACCTTACTTAGATATATCTAAAAAGTAAAAAATTTGTGAAAAATATTTTAAAAAATTAATAAATACATAAAAATACAAAAAATATATTGAATTCTTATATTTTTTTTGTATTCTTGGTATTTAGTGAATTTTTAAATGATTTTTTTTACAATTTTTTTACTTTTTAGGTGTATTTAAGTTAGGTGTGTCTAAAAAGTAAAAAAATTGCTTAAAATATTTAAAAAAATTCAGTAAAAACAAAAAAACACGAAAAATAAAAAAGTAGAATTTTCTGAAAAGTATTTTTTGAAAAGTAGAAACAAGCAAACCAATTTATTATAAATCTATACTATATATTAAGTAAAAGAGGTTTTTTAACTCCAAGCCTTGTGGGAGTTCTAATCTCCCAATCTAAATTTCTTGATTTTTTGATTTAAAAAAAAAAAAACCTTAGCATTTATTAATTTCTCCCAACCCTTAAGTCTTACCCTCATAATAATACTTTAATGCGTTAAGAGCGAGCATAAAAAAAATTCTTTGAAATCCAACACATATGAATTCCTTGAAAAGTCCCAACACATATGATTATTATCCCTCATAACAATACTTTAATGTATTAAGAGCAAGCATAAAAAAAAAATTCTTGAAAAGTCCAACACATATGATTATTATCAAAATATTAAACTTTAATATAATTAAAAAAAAAGACATTTAATTTCTTGAAAACTCTAACACATATAATTATTATCAAAATATTAAACTTTAAGGGTGTTTTGAGAAGTTTGTAAAAAGCTAACTTTTGACTTTTTACTAAGCCATTTGGTTTTTTTAGAAAATGATTTGAGAAGTTGGTAAAAAGCTAACTTTTGACTTTTTTTAGTTGATATTTGTTTATGGCATTAAATCAAAATAAAACGACCAAAATAACCTTGCCAAACTTTGAAACTCTACATAATTTGTTAACATAGTTGGCTCAGCTTTTTTCCATAGCAACAAAAACGCAAGCGTTTTTGTGCTCTTCCCAAAACGGCTTAATATAATATAAAAAAAAGAAAAAAAAAAGAAGGCATTTAAAAAAAATAAATTAAAAATCGCAATTCACATATATAGATAATTATAAATACAATCCGTGCATAGCACGGGTGATACGCTAGTTATAATAATAACAATGACATTATAGTAACAATGATTGAAGATACTCTTAGTGAGAAGTCAATTTCAAAACACATTGTTTAGGGGTAATATTAAAGAAAATTATTTAAGAGCTCTAAAACAATGAGCTCTAATAGCTCTAAATACACTGTAGTTTCAATTGAATTGATATTTTGTTCTTTGTTTTTTTGTTTTTATATTTCCTGCACTGTCAGCTCATTAGAACTGACTTAGTGCTCTCTTTTTAGTGGTATATATCACCACTGAATACTAAATTAGCTGATTCATTTCGATCTTAGCCGTTCGAATCATTGACGCTGACCTGTCTCATTATTTATGAACACTGAAAGATGGTCCAATTTTGAGGAAATTGGAGAGGAGCCAAATTCCAAAAATTCCTATACAATTTGATGATGATTGCGGGTAAAAAAGTGTAACAGCCTCTTTTGGAGGGGAAAAAAAATTTATTGGCTCATTTACTTATTTAAATTATATCAATTATTTATTTATTTATTTATTATTATTTATTTTTATATTTGTTCGTAATAAGTCACAAAATAAACTTATAAATCACTTTGCAAAAAGACCTAAATCTTATAGAAAATTACATTTTGACAGCAGCCAAGACAGTTTGCAAAGGTGTTACCAACTTTCCCTTTCTTTTAAGTATTTGGGAAGTACAAAATAAATTGATTTTTTTTATTTATTATAAAAAGACATGCAAAAAAAATAAAAAATAAATAATATGAGTTAAATAAGTTAAAAAGTGAGTAAACTAACTTAGAGCATATCCAGAAGTACCCTTATATCACCTCCTTACTCAAAATAAGGAGTTTTGTTGTCAAAAAATAGCCCCATCGGATCCCTTAACCCACCCCCAAATAAAAGTGTTGCTACAGTTGTTTTCTAAATTATTTTTTATTCAACCTTGGGCATCTCCATCCCCAAAAATATAAAATATAAAATAATTAAAAAATAATATTTTATTAAAATAGAGAAAGAATAAGAAATTTATTAGAGGGAAATAGGTGAAAAAATTATTCTTAAAATAGAAAAATTTTAATAATATTTTAAGATAAATTCTTATTTTATTTCGTTTTAAAAGCACAAAGGATGTCCTCCCCAAACGTCCCTCCGGACATCCACCCGGTCCACCGCCCTCTTTCGATGTAGAAAAGCTATCTTGCATGTGCTCTTGCTTTTGTTTTTATTATTTTATTATTAAAAAAAAATTCAAATTTAAAAGTAATAAAAAATATTATTTTAATAAAATAAAAAAAGAATAAAAAAATTGTTAAAAGAAATAGATAAAAAAGTGATTCTTAAAAATAAAAAATAAAATTTTAATAAAATTTTAAAATAAAATATGGTCATGTTTGATTCACAAGATTAATAGTGAAGTATTAATAATCCTATTAAATTAGTGTAGTATTCACTATCCAATTGGATTAATATTCATTGGATTAATAATCCCACCCCTACCCCATTACTAATAATCTTACAAATTTGTTGGATTAATTATCCATTGGATTAATAATCCTAAACCAAAATGTTAAAACAAACATAGAATAATTAGACCCACGGATTAATAATCTCAATCCCATGCTCTAATCCACCCAACCAAACATGCCCCGTAAGTAAACTGGTGGGATGCGGGATGCTCTTATAACTTTGCTTATCAAAAGAGGCTAACATCTAAAAACGAGTTTACCCTCTCTCTCTCTCCCCTCCAACCTCGCGCCTTGTCCAGGTTCATAGATGTATATTTTTTGTCCAGGTTCATATGAATCTGTATATACTCTATAATACTACTATAACATACCCTTCAAATTCTCGCTTCAAATTCACACAATCTCTCACAAAACCCCCCTCTCTGAAATCCATGAATCCCTCTCTCTCCTCTCTCCCCACCCTCTTTCTCTGTCCAAAACCTCGAAAAATTATTGGTTAGTCTAACGACATTACGTGACTATGCTCTTGGCCAATCACAAACAACCATGTTCCTTAATATTTTTTAAATCATACCTTCTCTATCAATAACAATGTACATGAAACACCACGTAACGTAGCCCCTGTCCCCATACCAACCAATAACAATACACATGAAACAGCACCTGGTGCTGCCCCTCCTCCTGTACCAACTAATAACTTCTCATCCAAAACCCCAACTTCATCCCCATTAGATTCCCCAAATTTGATGAATCGCTCGCTCAAATGGTTCACGGTCGGGCTCGTATCGGCGTGGTACGCATCGAACATTGGGGTTCTCTTGCTCAACAAGTACTTGCTCAGCAACTACGGATTCAAGTACCCGATATTCCTCACTCTCTGTCACATGATTGCTTGTTCGTTGCTGAGCTACGCTGCGATTGTTTGGATGAAATTAGTGCCATTACAGATCGTGAAATCGCGTGTTCAGTTGTTGAAGATTGCGACTCTGAGTTTGGTGTTCTGTGCTTCGGTGGTTGGTGGGAACGTTGCTCTACGGTACCTACCGGTTTCGTTTACTCAGGCGGTTGGGGCTACTGCGCCGTTCTTCACGGCGGTGTTTGCGTATTTTCTGGCGGCGAAGAGGGAGGCTTGGCTTACTTATGCCACTCTCATTCCTGTCATTGCTGGGGTTGTCATTGCCAGTGGGGTAAAATTTTCATTTTAAAATTTTTATGTTTTAGTCCTATTGTTAATTGACTTTTCGATTGTTTTTAGCACCCAAAAAAATGGAATTATAGCATTGGGTATTGAATTGATTACTATTTGTGTGAATTACAAAATTTACTCCCCTATTTTTGGTAAACTAACTAGGAGGAGGATACCTACCAGTTGGACTGGAGGGCGTTCTTTGGGTCAGTGGGACTCATCACGGATCTCGTTTTAATAATTAGAAATGTTTATTTTGTCGGGCACCTCATATTTTGTTCATAAAAAAAATTAAGTTGATCTAATAACTGTAACTTGTTCAATTTATTGCGTTTGTCACTAAAAAATGTATGATTTATTTTTAAAAACACAACTGTTTTGTATTTTGTATTTTTTTTTTTTGTGAAAAACTAAACAAGTTATAATTATCGGATTGGTCTAATTTTTTTTTTAGAATAAAATACTAAAATATCTAACAAAATAAACTATTCAAATCATTGAAACGAAACTCATAGTAAGCCCCAAATACCCAAAAGGGGATCCTTCGCCAACTATTCCTGCCTAAAGATCAGTTTGGTTTTCGTTATTTTCAAAATTTGAGACAAATTGAAGGGCTAGTAATTTTAAGAGGGCTGTCCTACTTTTCATTTTGCTTTCTATATAAAGAGATTTCTTGTTCATTTATTCATTTTTAATTCCTATAAAGATCTCAACAGAAAGTTCTTTTAACACTATGTTTGGATTAGGTGATTTGGAAAGAAAATAAAATAAATAGAGAGATATGTATTTCTCTTACTTGTTTCGATAACTTAAGTGGAGAGAAATGGAAAGAAATGGACTCATTTTCAATCTTCCCAAAAGTGGAGAGATTGGAAAAGAAAAGAAACTAATAGATTCTTATATTTTCATAATATCAATTTTGTCCCTGTAAAAATAAAAGAAATCTAACCAAACAAAATATAAAAAGATTATTTTGGTAATATATATAATATAAAATAATTTCTTCTCTTTTCTCGTATGAAATCTAACCAAATAAGGAGAGAAATCATAATCATTTATCTTATTTTATTTTTGGAGTTTTCTTAAGTGTGCAAGTGCACACCATGTGCCACTTACACAAAAAGTGTAAGTGTAAGGTGTAAGTATAAGTATAAGGTGTAAGTGTAAGGTGTAAGGTGTAAGTGGGTTGCACATGGTGTGCAACCTCAAAAAAAGTGTAAGTGTAAGGTTTAATTTTTTACAAAAGGTGTAAATGTAAGGTGTAAGTGTAAGGTATAAGGTGTAAGGTGTAAGTTGCACACCATAACCAAACCCTTTATTTTTTATTTATCCAAACAAGAAAGAGAGAAATCACAATCATTTCATTTCATTTCATTTCTTTTTTTTTCTTTTATAACTTAAGTAATCATTTTTTTTCTTAAGTTCCCAAATATAGTGTAAATCTGATGTATGCATGCTATTGTCAACTCTTTATTTTTTTAAGAAAAATGATTTAGACCTCTTAAAAGAGAGCTCTAATGGAACATTAATTTGTCTTTTTCTTTCCTACATTTTGTCTTTTACCTCGATTTTTTTTTTTTTTATGTGGCCAGCTCATTAGAGCTGCACTGTAGCAGCTCTAATTAGACCTCTGTAGCACTGCCGTTTTTTTTAAAAAAATGCTTGAGAGTACTAAAAATGGAGCACTAGGAGGAGCACTAGTGATGTGGCAGTGGACCCTGCCCACTTTGTATGCCTTGTTTTTTTTATTTTTTTTATTTTTTACTATTTCCAATACATTAATACTATTAATAATATATTTTTTAATGGTCTAAATCATTGTTGATTTTTTTAACCCATTGTCAACTCCTAAAATGTAATTTTTTTTAATAAACAAAAATGACTCACGTGAAGAGACATCCACACTCTACTCTCTTTTCTCTCAAATTTTATTTTTATATCCACGTCATTAAGGGATGTAGCGGTGCTCTTTTGTTAATCTCCATCTTTGATGGGAAATGGAGCACTTTTAATTGAATTTTCTTTAGTGCTTTTATATATGCACTGTTGTTAACATCTATTTTACAAGTGCGATGTGGTTGGGCTTTGTCTTTGATGGGAAAAAGAGTGGTGTAGAAGGTTAGATGATGTCCGAAATTTATGTAAAGTATCACATGCATGTTTGAAATTATCTTCAACTAATGCATGTGTTCGGAAAGTACCTGAATTTCTTTTACAATTATTCATATTATTTTAAATTAAATAGTTTGTATATTTTTTATATCTAAAATTTATTCAATTTTTTTTCTAACCTTATATTATTATTTTCTGAACTTTATAATGTTTTTGTTATATTTTTTCTCTATATTTCTCCGGGCTGAATTACACTAATACATGCTACTTTTGTACCAAAATCCCAACCTGCTGCCTAAGTTGCTTGCTGCCCATGTCCAACACCCTCCCTTAGTCCCTCACCTTCATGTGCTCTCTCTCTCTCTCTCTCTCTCTGTTTACATCTATCTATCTATCTATCTATCTATCAATCAATCATCTATACATTTATATGTGCGTACATATAACTCTCATCTCTCTCTACTCCTTACTGCTCACTCTCTTTCTCAGACCTCCCTTTTCCGTCTTCCTCTTCATGTCTATCAAACAACCACCATCACTCAATCTCACCTCCATTAGCTGCGATGCGAGCTTCACCATCGCCACTACCGGACCACCACCACTACCATCACCTAACTTTGTTACCACCTAGAACCACCCTTCACAATGTGCCATAGGTGAAGAAGAAGAAGAAGAAGAAGAATGAGGGTGGTGGAGAAGAGAGAAATAAATTTGGAGATATTTCATGGAATTTTTTAAGTTAGTTTTCGGACAACTTTTGGAATGTCGAAACCACCCATTTTAGGGAGGAGTGAGAAGGCGAGGTGGCGTAGGACGAAGTAGGAAGTGAGAAGAAGAGTTTGGTGAAAGAATGGAGTAAAACTGATAAGAATTGAGAAAGTTATAGAGTCCGAATGATGGGTCCAAGTAAGTCGGAAAATTGGAAATTTGGTCTCTGTTGCGCGCAGGAACAAGGAAGAAGATGATGCTGGGTTTTATCGTGTGCTTCTTGGGCTATAGTGTTACGGTGCATCCAGGTTGATCAGGCGGTCCGATGACTTTGGGAATGACCACCCTAAGGTTTTTCGATGTAAAAAATCTATTTTTGAAGTTAGATTCTGTAAATTCCGAGTCTGATATGATGATCTATAATCGACAAATTCGGAAAAATCAAATGATCAACCGTGAGATCGTGTTCGATTGACATGAAATTTCAACAAGATGATCATGGAGCTGGGACGGTCATATCCTACTGACAGAATCATAAACCAAAGCCGGATGAAAAACAGTTAACAACCGAACCATCGTAAGAACTCCTTTAAACCTTTCATTTCTCTCTTTTTATTCTATCTTGTCTTGTTCTTTTACTCTATTTATAAATGATGATATATGTGATATTATATGTTGGTTAGATAGTATAGTTTTGTAATGCATTGATTTTTATTGTTTGGTGAGTTGTTCCTACTGTTTTAAAAATTATTAAAATAGCAAATCATTGTAAAATAAAAAAAAATTAAATAAGAAATTATTTGGTGCATGTATAGCATGGACGAATTTTGATAAAGTCTAAAATAAGGTGTTTTAATAATCTAAATAATTTCTCAAATATGTGGAAGTGTTCTATCACCTCTATGCCGTATCTCTTGTGTGTTTTAACTTCGTAATATCATATATGCTTATTTTGTAAAATTATTTTATCATGCCTTAGTTGTCTCATTGATTAGCATTGGTTAGTATTGTGGTGATCATGCGTTGCTCTGTAACCGAAAGCATAATAAAACTAATTAAGGGGAAACTTAATGGATTGGTAACGGGTTTGCGATCACTTGTAATGATTTCATAAGATAAGTGAACTTGTTTCATCTCTAATGGATTAGAAAGATGATTGTAAATTATAAGCGTTGGTACTCTAATGAGATGTGGTAGGACATGTTCCTTTCGAGTTGGAATATGTTCCCCTTAGGTAAAGTCTTGAGCAAGTGTGTTTTCGAACCCTAATGTGATACAAGGAGTATTCTGGCTGCTTAACGGAATTGGGAGGTATAAGAGTGGCAGCGAGGGTCTCACATAGAGAGAGTATCCTTAGAAGCTCATTCCCTTGAAACGGACTGTGAGATGTCACCACTGGAGTATGTAACTTTGGTGTATGGGCATTATTGGTAGTTGTGCAACAAGTGATGCACAGGTTATTATGTAGCAAGAAACGCATCGGTATTTGTTTAACCAAGGGGGAGTTAGAATTATCTATGGCCAGTGTTGGTGGTTTGGTAGGTGCAACATTCCATAGGTAATTGCCTAGAATTGACTTTTGATTGAACTTTATGAGGATTGGAATTTATAATTTGCTTGTGCATGTTTCATGTTCACATTGTATACTATTTTTCATTTTACTGCACTACCTGTATATTTGTGCCTATCTTTACTTGTTACTGTTATATTACCTGTTCGTATTATCCGGGGGTGTAGAAAGTCGAGGCATGTGTGTGTTCTTACTAGATGTCACAGTTCATTACTATTTTCGTTGCCCTGGCATTAATGTCAAATTTTGGAAGATTTCACCGGCGAAGAAGTTGTTATGGAAAAGCCCAGGAAGTTGCGGCAGGCATAGATCGATGTCGAATATTTCGTCTCGCCACTAAAATTTGATTTTTACCTATAACTTGTAAAATTAGGACAACGTTGTCTGCAATACATTTAACTCTGATTTATCATTATTTATTTTTGGACTTGTATCCTTAGAAAAATCCTATATTTATTTGTTAATATATTTCTTGATATTCCCGATTTTTGGGGTCTCAAATTTTGTGCATGTAGGAGTCTCCTAGATGTATTGATATGTCCAATGCATCTAATATCTAGATATGGTTCCTACTTGGAACTATCCATGCTACATAGTCCAAAATTAATGAAAATTGATAAGGGTCTAATATAAAAAGTACGGACACTTCTACGAAGGTGTGCATTCATGTCATGTCTATGTCTGACATTGATACTCATCAAACATTTTCCGACATATGTCTAACAGACATCCAATGTGTCACTATTTAATATAATTTAATTTATTTTTTTATTTTTTATTTATTTGTTTACTTTTAAATCTAGATACGCTTCGGACACTTGCGGAATATACACATGTGACATATCCATCAATTAGACACACATAAAAACATATTTTAAGTTTTGAATAGCTTAGAGAATACTATGATGAAATAAAAATAATTTATAGATTCATTCCTATTCATTTGTCTTCTTTTAAACTTTAAAAATTAGTGTTTTGTTATATTCTTTATTAATTTTTAATAAAATATTCATATTTATGACATTTTAAATATATAAATGTTAGGATCAAACACACCCAGAAAATAATCTCACACACAGAGAGCACACAATATTTACGTGGTTCGGCCCAATGCCTACATCCATGGACAGAAATGAGAATTTTGACTAAAATGGAGCAAAATACAAACCAGAGGAGAAGGAGTATCTCACTCTCTCTACTCAACTCAAAGCTCTCATACACTTTTCACGACTCTCTCTTTTCTGATACAAATCACCCTCTCCCTCCCGTCTCTATTTATACACAAAGAGAGTGAGGGAGAGGAGACAAACTCACCACCATTTCTACCTTCTTTAATGGTGAGAGTCAACAATGGCTACAACGGGAAGAGAAGGGAGAAGTGCCCAGCTTAGACCTTCACTTCACTTGTGGTGGAAGTCCTTGCACACCATCCTTTCTTGACTCTCTCCCTTGCTTGCATAGAGTTGGAATAATAATTGGCCTCTAGTATAAGGATCACCCCTTTCACATGGGGTGACCTCCAACAATCACCCCCTCTGTCCATGTGAGGTGATCCGCAACAAAACCTGCTGCCAAGGTATCTGGCACCTCCTGATTGGATGCCCTGCACCCCCTGCTTGGGATACTCTGCATTGTCGTGCAACTCCTTGCCTGATGAACACGGGAGCAACTAGAAAACTTCAGAGTTTGACACATCAACATCCTCAATTTTCCTTGCTCGGAGCTTATTTCTAAACAACCAGCCTTTGCTTTCTGCACTTCAGAACAACTTCCCAGCGATCTCATACGCCCGTTGTCTGTGCTGCAATCCCTGATGTTCGGTTCTGTCTCACTTGTACGTCCGTACTGATGTTTGACAGCTAGCCCTTCTGCCAAGACAGCTTCCACCAGTCTGTACAAGCTACCACTATGCAACTCTGTGCATAGTGCTCGCACCCCCTTGCTGAGGTGCCGTGCAAAGCTCACTTTCCGACTCGAGATTGCATCCCTCCCTTCTATGCATCTTTTGAGAGGTTGCAAAATGTTTCTAACACAGGAGCAAAATAAACTCTCTTCTTCACTGGCACAGTCTCTATCGACTTGGTTTTTTTGCTCTAAACTTCCTTCAAGATTGGCTTCACTGGCTTAGATCTGTGCACCTTTGAACTGCCTTATTGCTTTCCTGTGCACCTTTTTCGCCATTCCTGATGAAAGCCTTGCTTAGTCATACGCTTTGGTTGCATATGTTCTCTCTTTGTACCCTTCAACTAGTGTTTGACAACCCTCATCTTTGTCAAAACTTCTCTTTCCAGTCTATACAATTTGTTGCATAACTTGCCTTGCAACATTTCTTTATCACCTCTATGTACATGAAGAACCCCGCCACTAGATGAGAAACAATTTCCTTTTAGATCTAGCATACTTAGGGAGATTAGATTCCTCCGAACTCCTGGCACATGTCGGACCTCAGATAAAACCACTTTTCTTCCATCCTTAGTAAGGAACCGCATTGTCCCTATGCCAACAACTCTGTTCACTGTGTTGTTGGCCATCCGGATATTGCTACTGCTGACTCTTCGATAAGTGGAGAAAAGCTTCATATCCGTACATATGGAGAACGTACACCCTGAATCCAAAATCCAGCCAGGTGTCTCCAACTCTGACGAGACTGTAAGCATCACTTCTTCATCATCAGAGGAATTTACTGCAACTGCTGTAGTTAAGGGACCTCCGTGTCCCTTGGCCTTCTCTTTGGCTTGTCTGTCCGCCTTTTTCTTTGGGCAATCTCTTATTACGTGATCCTATTGATCACAGTAATAAGAGACCTCTGTGTCCCTTGGCCTTCTCTTTGGCTTGTCTGTCCGCCTTTTTCTTTGGCCAATCTCTCATTACGTGATCCTCTTGATCACAGTAAAAGCACCTCCTCGTGTTGCCCTGTCTGGACTGTGAACGCCCTCTGTTTTTACTTCTTCCTTGACCTCTGCCCCTTTCTGTATCTCTGCCTCTACTTTCTGTGACAAGAGCCTAAGACTGCTCTCCTCTCCTCCCATCTCTCTCTTCCTTGCCTCCTCGTTGAATAAGGCGTCTGTGACCATCCCCATGGTTAGCTTCCCTTCGGGTGCAGAATTACTGAGAGAAACCACCAACGTCTCCCAGCTGTCTGGTAAGGAATTGAGTAATAATAATGCTTGCATCTCATCCTCCAACTCCATTTTGACTGATGTAAGCTGGTTCATAAGGCTGTGGAATTCACTGGTGTGTTCAGCAACAGACACACCACTCTTCAGTTTCAGGTTTATAAGCCTTCTCATTATCAAGGCTTTGTTCCATGCGGTCTTGGACTGGTACATGCCCTCCAATTTCATCCATAAGGCATAGGCATCCGTCTCTTGGGCGACATGGTGGAACACACTGTGGTCAATCCACTGTCTGATTTGACCGACAGTTTTTCGATTGGTTTTTGCCCAGTTTTCATCCTTGTCTCCATCTGGTTTAACCCCCTTTAGCGCTATAGGGTCAAACAAGTCTCTACAATATAGGATGTCCTCCATCCGCAGCTTCCATGTCGCATAATTGGAAGCGTTCAATTGAATCATCTGCCCTGAAACTGATATGGATTCCTCCATCATACAGAAAGTGATCTCTGTCTGAAAACAGGCTTTGTTGTGGAGTCCGGACTAGTCAAATTAGTCGGAAAAGCACTTCGGATTGCCAAAAGAAAGACTGAAAATTTTTGAAAGCTGATTTACAAAATCTGACCGTACAGATGTGTTCAAAATATTCTAAATAATTGGAAAGCACTATTAGATCATTCAAATCGGACCTCAAATGGCTCAGATCAAGCCAAAACAAGTTAAACGGTTCAGATCGGTGACTTCTGGAGTGCCTGAGAAGCAGCAAATTAGTTCTTCGGTTTGGCTGGCATCAGGCTGACGTCAACGGCTCAATCAACGGCTTGGTCAGTGGCGCGGCTGGTCAACGGCTTCGGCTCGGCGTCGGCTGTAGGCTCGGCGTCGGCTGGCGGCTCAGCTTGGATGACGTCGGTTGGCGCGTGCGCATGTGGCGCATGTCTGCGCCTGAAATCACGCGTCTTCTTCCTCTGGAAGCGCGTGCAACGCGAGTGAGGGTGAGCGTGCGTGAGAACGGCGTCACAGAGCGTGTGTGGCGCGCGAAGGGCCGTTTGATCTCCGTTTTCGACGTGGTTTTCACCGCTATGCTCGTCTCTTCGAGGGCTTCAACCTCGTCTGATCAAAAGTGGATTTCTACCACTTTGATTTCTGGGCATTTTTTGAGAACACACTCTGTTTTGCTGAAAACATACAAAACCCACTCTGATACCACTTTGTTAGGATCAAACACACCTAGAAAATAATCTCACACACACAGAGCACACAATATTTACGTGGTTCGGCCCAATGCCTACATCCACGGACAAAAATGAAAATTTTGACTAAAATGGAGCAAAATACAAAACAGAGAAGGAGGAGTATCTCACTCTCTTTACTCAACTCAAAGCTCTCATTCACTTCTCACAACTCTCTCTTTTCTGATACAAATCACCCTCTCCCTCCTGTCTCTATTTATACACAGAGTGAGGAAGAGGAGACAAACTCACCACCATTTCTACCTTCTTTAATGGTGAGAGTCAACAATGGCTACAACGGGAAGAGGAGGGAGAAGTGCCCAGCTTATACCTTCACTTCACCTGTGGTGGAAGTCCTTGCACGCCATCCTTCCTTGACTCTCTCCTTTGCTTGCATGGAGTTGGAACAATAATTGGCCTGCAGCATGAGGATCACCCCTTTTACATGGGGTGACCTCCAACAATAAAACTATATTTTGTGTTTGTCTCCCACATGTTGTGTCCTGTATTTTTTAAAATTTGACATTTCTATGTCCATGCTTCTTATACTCTAATGTTGACTCCAATGTATTTATCCAAAAAAAAAAAATTGTTGACTCCAATGTAAGCAGATCATGATTCAAAACTCCCTTGTCTTGCCTCTAATAATTGTTTGTCTATGTAATAAGTACAGTTCTATGCTTGACCATCTTATAGAGACTAATTCCATTTTTTGATGCACCACATTCTTTTTTGGGGCCTTATATTAAATAGTGCCTAAAGGATTCTTCATGGAGGAGATGGCTGGCAACAAAGACATCTCTTTTAATTGATCCGATTTTGTTTTTCTTTGGTGGTAATTTCTTTTTATAGATCACCTTTTCATTTTTCTTTCTTTTTTTTAATAGTTAATTTTTAATTTTTCTCTTTGTGGGTGGGTGGTGTTTGATTGTGGGTAATTCACTAGCCAACTATGCGCTCATTCAGCTAAGCTTGAGTTATCCTTAAATAAAACTAATGAACAATTTTAAGATGGCTTAGCTGATTTAATGGGACGCAATATTCAGTTATTTATTGATTTATTTTTTCCCTTCCTGTTGCAGGGTGTAGGAGTGGGTTCAAGAAAAGAGTTAGAAAATTCGAAGATCTTCGAAGATCCTTGAAGAACAACTTCGAATTCTCTAGAATATGATGAGAGGCTTAGATTCTTCAATAATCTCAACTTAGGAACACAACAACAAAGGAGATGATGGAGATAAGAGATTGGGTGAAGAAGAAGGCAAAATGGCTAGAGAATAGAATAATGGCAAGGCTCTCCCATGGATCTCCCACTTTCACTCTCAAGGTTGATAATGGAGAAGGGAAATTAGTTCTTTCCCAAGAGTTAAAAATCTCCAAAATTCATCCCTTGTAAAGCTATGGGTGGGTGCTATTTATAGGCACCTCATGATGTAGGATGGAGCCCATGTGCAAGGCACATGGGGGATATTCTCTCTAACCACTTTGTCCGAGGATGTGACCTCTCCGAGGAGGCGACTTCTCCGAGGATGAGAAAACCCCGAAGAGGAGATCACTCCCTCGGCGAACCCTTCTTCTTAGCCACACCTAACCAATGATCCCCAATCATCCCAAAGGGTCAGGGGTAGTCCCAGAGGACGTCCTGCCGCAAAATATTGCCGAGTCTCATGGACCCCCCGGGGTCGTGCCACCTCGACCCGGGTATAGGCTAGTTTAACCGAAGAGTGAATTTATCTCCACTCACCGTCCTCGGGATCGGGTCCTTTGTTCGAACTCCATTACGCCCATGGTTCTGGTGCGTAGATCCCGGAAAGCTCCGAGCCCGCAAGTGTTCTGGGACTCATTAACGGAGCGACTTCTAGATTGCGTCTGAATCCGTTCGAAGCCAAGTACTTCGGATCTCTAGATTCGTGGATCCGAATCCTTTCGAGTCCGAGTGCCTCGGATCTCTAGGCTTGCTTAATACCCTTTCGAGTCCGGGCCCGAGTAAGTCTCTAGGTTCGTGGGTCCGAACCTTTTCGAGGCTTAGAGCGATTCAATCCGTTTGATGGCGATAAATCTGGGCCCACCGATTCTTGGACTTGCGATAAATTCGGGCCCACTAATCTTGGGCTATTGGGCCTAAATAATTTAGTGGGCTCAAATTAGCTCTTCTTACACAGGGATTATAAGCATAAATATCCATAGTGGCTCGTAGCCCGTTCATGAAACATTTTGAAAGGAAATGTTAAAAAACTTGTCTAATTGTCACTTTGTTATGTGGCTGCAGGGTGAACCAAGTTTCTATCTGTTTGGTTTTATAATGTGTCTTGGTGCTACAGCTGCAAGGGCATTAAAGTCGGTCCTTCAAGGCATTTTGCTCTCCTCTGAAGGGTAATTAACTATTTGTCTTCACTTTTTCACTGTAACAAATTTGTAGATTTCTTGGGGTCATTATTTTTGGTACTATCTACTTCCATTACTGAAAACCCACACTATATATATTATCTTAATTTCTTTTCCAGGGAAAAACTGAATTCTATGAACCTTGTGTTGTACATGGCACCAATAGCTGTTTTATTCTTAGTTCCTGCTACATTCTTGATGGAGGAAAACATGGTTGGGATCACAATAGCTCTTGCCAGAGATGATGTCAAAATAATCTTTTATCTACTCTTCAATTCTGCCTTGGCATATTGTGTGAACTTTACCAATTTCTTGGTCACCAAACACACCAGCCCTCTGACTCTCCAGGTCTGCCTCTTTGTACTAACACAGCTTCTTTCCTGTTTTAGTTTGGCATTAGTGATATGTTCAAAGAACTGGGGACTCTTTATTTATTTACTATTGAAATAAAAAGAAGAGGACTTTTCTACGTGGTGATCAAGGATATGATTATTAAATGAGATTTTAACATAAAAATGATTTACAAAGCTGCCATACTTCACAAACCATTCTTTTTGTTGCACAATGCACATCAAAGTTGTAGCATTGAGGAAAATAAATGCACAAGAACTCAGCCTCTGTGGGTTTCCTCCATGAGAGATTATCTAAGCTATACCTAAAACATTAAAAACAGCTGGATGGTTGCCAAAAACTGCTCTAATCTGTCTTCTTGTTGAGTATCCAAATCAAGCTTCTTCCTCGTTATTTTGTCAGATTACGGTGACGGTGTTGTGAGAACTGAACTATGAAATGCTACTGAAGGCATATGCATTATGTGAAAATTTTGTGCATGATGATTTCAGTTCAATAGCCTTTCTATTTTTCAGTTTGATAGCAAATTCTTCTGTGGCACTTGTCTACTTTGAGATTGAAATTTTTCAATTTTTCCAGGTACTGGGTAATGTGAAAGGTGCTGTTGCTGTTGTTATCTCCATTCTAATGTTTAAGAATCCCATCTCAGCAACAGGGGTAATGGGCTACTTGCTTACCATCATCGGAGTTGTTCTGTATAGTACAGCCAAGAAGAGGAGCAAATAAGGCACTCTTTTCCTGTACCTTATTTTTTCTCAGGTGAACATTTCATTTTACCTCTTTCAGAGCCAAGGTCGTAAAAATAATGCGTCACCTGATTTGTTATTACTTATATCCCCTGTAATTCATTTCTCAGAAATGGAAAAGAGAAGTTTCTTCCTATTTCATCAGTGACCTGACGCTCCACGGTGGCGATATATCCACGGAAGACTAATTTGCCTTTCTTCTCTTCTACCTTTTCTTTTTCTTCTGATAAATGATATTTGTGAGAGGCTAAAAGTGGAGTGTTAATATCATTTCCCTTGTTTTAGACATTAGTACCTTTTTTTTCCTCCTGATCTATACAATTTCATGATCATCAAAGATATGATCATACTGTTGTAGAAACATTATATATGTATAATGTGAAAATTTATTGGTTAGTCCAGGGCATCACATGGCTATGCTCCTGACTAATTACAAACGATTATGTCCCTTCATGTTTCCCAATCACCTAATATAAAATCATGAGTCCCACTCCTTTCACCAATTACAATGCACATGGACCACCACATGGCACTGTTCCTGAACCAACCAATAACTTTTCATATAATGTTAATCATTGATTTGACATATATGAAGAAAATGTTTCCTATTACATTTTTGGATATATTGCACTACGGAATGTATTGCTTCCATGCTGTCACTTGCACTGCATTTTTGTTTCCTTAAAATAATCACAATGTCAGTAATTCACTCAGGGTTGAAGCGTCCATCTTATAATCAAAAGCAAGAGACACTTCTGATTTCTAGAGCTTAACAACTTTCTATCCAGTGGCTGCTTCTGATTCGAAGTGATTAATGACTCTTTCCCCTCTCCAATTTCTGTTGAATCAGTTTGAGTTATGTTAGTGGGGCTAGCATTGCCTTGATGTCTCGCAGTAAGAAATTCAAGCCTTATGTCTTGCTGTAAGAAAATCAAGTATTTGTAACATTTTTCTTTCAATTTATGGAGGGCAGTCTCGTTTGAGAACACACAATTTTAGTAACCTTTTGACTTTCTACAGAAAGATGTGTAGAAAAGTAAAAAGAATGATTTGACAATTTATAACGACTTTTTAACTGTGGACATTTTTTATGCACTTTAGTGTGGTTTGATCCTCTGATGATATGAACTTCAGTCAGAAGAATATTTGGTGCTACAAAAAGTCTTTGCTACTCAGTTTAAGTTAATTTATTGATTTAAAATAAATTTACAAATAAAATAGTGTTTAAAATAGTTAGTTCGTTGAACATATTTTTTATTGTTGTAGATGCGAATATTTTTATATTAAGATGTGAGACAAAATATTTATAATTATAGATGTAAATATATTCGTAATTATAGATGTGAACATTTTTTATTTTACATATATATATTATGTATCCAATACCTTCTATGTCGTGGTTGTTGGTTAACAATACGCACATTAATCAATGTAGAATAGTGAGGATATCATTTTGTGCTACCATTATATTGTTTTGAATTTGCAATTCATAATTTTAGACCAATTATAATTTGTGTACACTAAAAAAAACGTATGTGCACAAATTCTTCTTTTGAGTAAACTATATTAACATTGAAGAAAATATAAATAATTTCACAATTTTAATATAATTATACTCATTTCTCTTCTAATAAAGTTAAATGAATTAAATTAATTGAAAGTGTAAAAATTTAAATTAAATAAAAAAAGTATGATAAAAAAAAATTTTGTTCACATAATTAAAGAATTATTAATAAAAAATATTTTGGAATAATTAAAAAAAAAATCTTAAGATTTTAGCTTGTAACAAAATAAACTCTAGTTTTCAATTTTATTAATTTAAATTCTAATCTTTTAATTTATTTTCAATCTAAATTATTTACGTATTTTCATTAAATAAAAGTGACAAAAAATATTTTAGTCATCAAATTCAATATAATTATACATAAAATGTTTAAAATACTCATTATTCTATCAATTTTACTTAACCAAATTAGATTAATAGTTTAGATTGAAAATAAATAAATAAAATGTAAGGTTTAAATTGATAAAATTAAAACTAGTGATTTATTTTGTTACATTGCTCAAATCTTAAGATTTTTTTTTTATTTTCCCAAATATTTTTGGAGGAATATAAAATAGTAGAGAGTACAAAAATAATTTCAAAATAATGAAAGTGCCAAATGTTTTGTTGTTTGATTGTTTATTTGACCCTTTAACGTCTTGTTATTTTTCATTTTAATTGTTTGTTTAATTTTAATATAACTGTTTTTCATATTTTTTTAAAAAAAATCATTTAAAAATGAAAAATAATATATGTTCACTTTTCAGACTCAGTCACGTGTCAAAAAAGTGATTGATTGATAATTAAAAAATATTTAATTATTAACTAATCATCTTCTTGACACATCACTAATTTAATTTTTGGACCTAAATAACAATTAGTGTTTAGTTTCAATTTTTTGAATTCAGTTTTCTGGAAATTGAGTTTTTTGTTTTTTTTAGTGAATATTTTTAAAATTTTAAACAATTTTTTAGATACACCTTACTTAGATATATCTAAATAGTAAAATATTAAAAAAAATATATACTGTATTTTTGTATTTTTATATTTTTGGTATTTAGTGAATTTCTCAAAGATTTTTTTCATAAATATTATATTTTTTAAATGTATTTATGTTAGGTGTGTCTAAAAATTTTTAAAAAAATTACTTAAAATATTTAAAAAAAATTAGTAAAAATAAAAAATAAAAAAATAAAATTTTTTAAAAAATAAATTCACTGAAACCAAACGGAATGAATATTGTTTAAAAATTACTTCTTTTACTTTTTCATTTTTTTTCCAATATTTTTTTTCAAATATGACGAAAGTCGGTGAAATTTCACCCTGTTCTGTTCTTTGTTTTGCTTTTCCTGAGATTCTTCCCTTTCTATAAAGCCGTTACTCGTTTGAGTCATTGGCTTCGTTTGGGGAGTTGGTTTTTTTTGACAATTTTTTTTTTTTTTCCTCTTGACTATTCTAGTTTAAGATTAAAAAATTTTATTTGAAATTTTTTTTTTTACTTTTCCTAATTTTTTTTTTAAAAAAAATATAATAATTATAACTTAAATATGATGGTTGATATTGTTAAACTAAAAACCTATGTTGTTGTGTTAAAATAGCTCCAAACCCAGCAAGTCTTCTTCCTAGACGAGCCCATCCTCTCTCTCTCTCTCTCTCTCTCTCGCCTTTCTTTCCAGAGTGGGTCTACAGTGGCCGATCACAAGCCCAAGTCAGATATTTCCTTCGCCGGAACGTTCGCCAGCAGCGCCTTTTCTGCTTGCTTCGCTGAGGTCTCAATATCAATGTCAATATCATATCATTTCCTTCTTTTTTTATAACAGGTTATTTTGAAACTGAATATTCATAATGATTTCATGATTTTCACTTTTGAGAGTAAATAGTATGTGGATTCGTGTGTAAATTGTCAGTTTCTCTCCCAAATTTCTACCCATTTTAGCAAGTTCCGTAGATGTTAACTTAGCTCTTTATTTGAATTTCTATAAATAATAGAGGGCGAACTTCACTCTACCACATCGTTTGGGCGATGTGCGGTTTATTCCTAACGTTTAGAAATAACCACATAACTCTTGTATTTGTGGAGTAAAGTGCACGGTTAGAACCGTTAACAATTTATTGAAAAAGACTAAAATATTTGTATTTTCATCTTTTGTTTGGAAGTCAAAGTATACTTTAACCTTGTGCTTTACTTCCTATGCAATTTACCTCCTTGATATTTGGAAATGGGCATATAAGTCCTTATGTTTGCGACGTGTTTTATATTTAAGTTGGATGGAATTTTAACGGTTTAACCGTACACGTCAGACCACAAATCTGTTATGTGATTATTTTCAAACATTAGGGATAACCACAAATCTGTTATGTGATTATTTTCAAACATTAGGGATAAACTGCACATAGCTCAAACCAAATGGTAAAGTGAATTTGCCCAATAATATATATATATATATATATATATTTGTCTGTTGGATAAGAATTCACAAATAAATAAATAAATAATAAATGAATCTTAACTGAAGCTGTGAACTTGAAACAACAATTTTAGTAAGTATTTAGTCTGGTGCCTTAAGCTTCATAGTGATTTTTGTTTTGTTTTGTTTTTTTTTTTTCATCCGTTCCTTGGGGCCATGCTCTCGGGCTCTATACAAGATATACTCGATTCACGTGGTGTTTTGCGTGAGTCCCGGGATTAGTCGAGGTATGTGTAAGTTGACCCGAACATCCGGTCATAAAAATAAAAAAGAAAAAGAGATTTTTGTTTGTTATTATGTTGTTACTGTGAATAATTTGATAGAATTAAAATGAGATTGTATTTGGGTCCTCCTTAGGACCAAATGGTATTCATCGCCCTACTACATGTAATGTGGTCCTACAAATATCTGGTTTGGATATTTACCTATTCTTCTGGCTGATACATTTGAAGTGCTTTTCTTTACCCACTTGTGATTTATGCAGCTGTGTACTATTCCTTTAGACACTGCAAAGGTTAGGCTTCAGCTCCAAAAGAACGCAGTTGTGGGGGATGGATTGGCTTCACTAAAATATAGGGGCATGCTTGGTACAGTTGCTACTATTGCAAGGGAAGAACGCCTATCTGCTCTATGAAAAGGAATTGTTCCAGGATTACATCTTCAATGCCTGTTTGGAGGGTTAAGAATAGGGTTGTATGAACCTGTAGGTTTTATTTTTTATTTTTTATTTTTTATTTTATTTTGTTTTTTTTCTAGCGAACCAATCATTTATGTCTTGTGTGCTTGTGGAGGCATTGATGCTCATGTTTTCTTTTTGTGTGCTTGACAGGTTAAGAAATTCTACGTGGGTGATAATTTTGTTGGAGATGTTCCCTTATCAAAGAAAATACTTGCTGCACTTACAACAGGTGAGGTTATGTGGTGGTGGACTGTTTAATTTTATATCTTTTGCATGTATGTGTAGAAAATTTGTGCTACTTATGGTGAGTGCCTCTTATTGATACACATTGAATTTAGACTTACTAGTAGTACGTGTAAACGCATTGCGTTTGCAATTGTAGATATAAACTTCTAGGCAGTTTGATGAATGGGGAAAATAAATATTAAAAAAAATGAAAATTGTTTAGGAGTTAGTTACAGGAGTTTTGGCAGTTAACAATTTTATGGGCATTCTTGGAAAACAAAAGGCATGAGAAAGATTCAAGTTTTGAGTGTTGTGCTTTATGTAATAGTATAGACAGTATAGATAAATTGGTTTATCTAATCCACATGTAGGTACAATCTTATATATATAAATATTTTTTTTTTTGAGCTTTTCAATATATTAAGTGGATGCTTGTACATCAAACAGGTGCCATTGCAATCACAGTAGCAAATCCTACTGATCTTGTGAAAGTTAGACTTCAAGCAGAAGGAAAATTGCCTCCTGGTGTGCCAAGGCGTTATTCTGGAGCATTGAATGCTTAAATTTCCAATTCCAACCCACCATTCCGCAATGCCATGAATCTCGGTTTTGTTTTTCCAATGTAGACACTTCTAAAGATTCCAGGGTTCACAGATAATGTTTTCACTCATATGCTATCTGGTTTGGGGGCTGGCTTTTTTGCTGTCTGCATTGGCTCCCCAGTTGACGTGGTATGTGTTTTACTAATTCTCATTTCTGGTCCAGCATTTTTGTTGTCGCTGGTGGAGATCCGATAGTCAGCCAAAGTTTAATAACTTAGGGTTTGACTATGTAGAACATTGATTGTCAAATGAGAACACTCCTCATACTTGTTTGTTTATCTACTATGATTGTCTTCCTTGAATGCTTGTTTATCATCATTCCTTTTTGCACATATTTGAATTTTAAACGATGTTAAAGCTCTCTGGGGTCGTGTTAGACCAATGTGTTCAAAAACCTTGAGCCTTATATAGTCTATATATCTTGAGAGAAGAATTTGTGAACAAGAATCTAGCCTTTAATAGTCTATATATCTTAATGTGAAGTTAAGGGATAGATAATTCTGCCATTTGATTTTATTTGTTTCTTACTGTAAGTTTTAAAAGGTTGTGTAGTTTACAGTTTTTAATTTAGATGGTAAAAAAGTGTTGCTCATATGACTCCTGTTGTAATCAGTCTCACATCATGTTCGGTTATGCTTATGCATGATAAATTGCAGATAGTGCCTACATTATTTCGTTCACTAACACCAAATATTAGAGCTAGGTTTCAATCATTATCATATTAGTAATGGAGGATGGTGCTATACATACCAATTCTAGTTTCAAGGATTCTAATATCCTAAATTAACTACACCCAATTTAGTCCCAATATGGGGTTCTAGGAGGGGATAGATTGGGTACAAACCTAACATTTGTCGTAATTTGCACAAAGTGGTTGTCCTCAGGTTTGAACCCACAACCTCAAGGTTAGTAGATCGAGTTTTAAGTTCAAACAAAAGTTAGTCTGAAGTATTGATGTTGCCATCATGCAGAAGTTCATCGGCATTCTATTACCATAAGTAATATTGCCGCTTTTACCATTATTATATCACAATCAAACAGAGAGTTAAGTTTAGATCATTGTAGTAGAAGATCCTAGATTTCTTTTGGTATCTATATCCTACCATTCAATGCTTGTAATTCACTCAGAATTTGCTTTCTTGGTAAGGTATACTTGGATTAAAACTTGCTTTGATCTGCATCTGCACAAATAAGGCAAATCTACGTTGTCTAATACTGCAGGTTAAATCAAGAATGATGGGGGATTCTACATACAAAATTACACTAGATTGTTTCATCAAGACTCTGAAGAGCGAAGTAAGTTTAGCATCTTTCGACCCTGTTTTCGCTGCATGACAGTTCTTACCTTCTAGAAAAAATTTGTGCTGAATCTGTATTCTGCACTAATTTTCTGCATGTCTACAAATTCCGTAACATAAAGAGTGTATATGGACTGGCATATATATTTATTTTCTGCCTCTGGTTTAAGACCAAACATAAATTAGTAGATAAATAAAAGAAAAAAATGTGTTGCTATTAGGTACTTTATGTCGTCTTGTTTGCCTAGTTTAGATTGGGCTGGGTTTAATTTGAAGTCTTGGAATTTTATGACGAACTATCTTGCAAATGCCCGGAAGAAGTAAAAATAAAATAAAATAACCTTTACTTGAACAGTCTCGGTTCCTTCTATATTTTGCAGGGACCTCTTGCTTTCTACAAGGGCTTTATCCCAAATTTTGGACGGTTAGGATCTTGGAATGTGTTCAGGTTTCTGATCTTGGAGCAGGTAAAAAATTTACGGGCATGTACGCCGTGATAATTTTGAGGGCATGCTTCATATTTATTTGGTAAAAAAAATTCTTTAAAATTCCAACTTCCATGTGTGGTAAGTCACAAGATACATGCACCACAAATACTTGGGATTGCGATATTTTTTTCTTGATAGGGAATTTTTTCAATAAGTGGAGTCATATTAAGTAATCAGTTTAACAGTTATTAACAACTTGATTTTCTGCATTAGACTGATAATGTTTATCTTTTTTCTTTTACAGGCTAAGATGTTTGTTAGAAGTATAGAGTCGGCTTGAGTTAGAAGGATAGGCAATGCAGCCAAATGTGGGTGAAATTTTTTATTAGGATTGCCTCCAGAAGAACCGGATGCTCTGAAGAGAAATAAAATCCCTATTGTTGTTGTTGTACTCTTTTTTGATAATAAAGGGTTCCTACAGGGAAATCAATTGAAAAGATTTTACTAATTTCCCTCTATGGTAGAAATGTGGAAAAGGTTTTGTTGGGTGAAAGAAATTGGCTTACAAGTCGTTGCCAAACGATAAATGAAGGCTTGGTTTGGCAACATTGATTTATAGTCAAAAAGTTATATTATTCTATTTATTTTATCCACACCTTTTTATAAAAAAATTAATTAAAATAATCAATTCTCAAAAGGAGTCTAAATACATATATTAATAAAAATATATTGTATATTATAGTTTGTGGGTAGACAAAGCCTATATCACTCTTTATATAAGCCCTACACATGTTATAACTGGATTTAAAAATCTTGCCCAATATGGCCTTATGGCCATGTTTGTTTACCAGCGAGGAGGGATTGAAATGCTATAACTGTGGGTTCTACCCACAGCTTGTTTGGTGATAATTTGGAAGAGGAGAATAATAGTATGAGGGACTTAGTAATTCCCTCAATAGGGGATTAGCTTGATTGGATTTTGGGTGAAATTAGAAAAATAGTAAAGAGATTGAATTTATTTTATATATTAAAAAAATTAAATTAATTTTTTTTAATACCAAGTGTACTTATTTGTTTTAGTTTTTTTAATATAAAAATAATTTTTTTATTTATTTTATATAAAAATAATTTAACAATCTGATCACTAATTATTCCTCAAACTATCATCATAACAAATATATTTTTACTTAATCCTCTTACTAATAATTTCTATATTAATAATTTTTTCATTAACTATCATCTCGCTCACAATTGCATCTAACCTATTTCGCCAAACAACCATATCCTATAGGTCTAAATCATAATTTCAAGCGGAGTAGGAGGCCATTGGATTCATGTCCATCCTTACTAAACCTTTTTTTTTTTTTTTTGGTTTAAATCACACTTGATTAAGGGTTGGTTGGGAAAGTGGGTCGATATTTTGATTTTTTAACTTTTTGATTATTTTAGTATGGGATTAAAAAGTCTTGTTAAGGAAGGATTTTTTGACTTTTTGTGAAAAAAAAAATATAATGATTATGGGTTAAATGTAATATTTTATTTTATTATGTTAAAAAGTCTATTTATTTTTTTGTAACTATTTTAATCAAAAAAAACCCCAACCTCAAATTCCCAAACAAAGGCTAAACAGTTTATACCCTATTTCATCCTCTTTTCAATTTCACATTTCAAAATAGCGAATAAAAAAATAGGATCTTTGACTTGATCAACTTCTTTTCTTTTCTCTTTTTTTTTTTTAAAAAAAAAAATTAAAACCAAAATTATCTGTTTGGAATAACTTATTTCTCAAATTACCTTAAAAATTAACTTTTCTCAAATTAACTTATTTCTCAACTTATTATTAACCAACACATTTTTCTTTAAAAAAATTAATGTTAATCACATTTTATTTTTCTTGAAAAAATTATTGTTTATATTACTGATTATTCTTTTGATTAGCACAAAACACTATCTAACTAACTTTTTTCTTGACATGATTACATTATATTAAATTGGTATTAGGAGATTGCTAATCACAATTTAATGTAGTTTGAGAAATAAATTTATTTGTACACAAATTTTGGATATAAAAAAAAGTAACCAACAAAAATCAACCACGCTACATCCCACCAATATAGTACCCTCATTTTGATCCCTAATGAGGTGGAAAAGAGAGAGATAGAGAGAAGAGTGTGAGTTCATCCCTTCATGTGGTCCATTTCATATCATTAGGGATGGATGAAAAATGTTTAAGACCCACAAAAAACCTCCCACAATTTGACCTACAATGTGGTAAGGCTAAGCAAGGAATCCGTGAAATCCGTAATCTAATATGGTCCGGTCCAATCCAGTGGCATTGGATTGGTTTTTTGAATCCATGGTTCGGTTCTGGATTGAAAAATTAAAAATCCGTAATTCACAAATCGGTTCCAGATTGGAACCGATTCGGACCATATACAAATAGCCTATATTTATATTATACACCCTCTCGCATAGTATCTTCTCTTATTCCATATAAAACCTAAACCCATAGTATCTTCTTTTATTGTCTTTGTTTGTTAGTTTTTAGTTTTAATTTATAATGATTTAAATATTTATGGTTGTTTAAATTCTAAAGCAATATGTCGCTATTATGGAGAGACATATTGTTATTGTGGAACCAATATAATGATATGCTTATGTTTTTATGAAATTAAAATGTTCTATATTTTTTTTTATTTAATTATGTAAATCTCCGTAATCCTAAACCGATCTAATCCGTATTTAAATGAATTGGTTCAAATTGGTTCTACGATTTAAACGGATTAGATCGGTTCCAATTTTTCAGGAACTGTAGATAACGAATTAATCCTTGTTTTACCCCAATCCGGACCATGCTCACCCCTACCATGTGGCATGATACATGTCAGCTTTTAATTTGTCATATACTTAATTGTGTAGGGCTTACCTATCTTGCCACATCATTGCAGATAAATTTAAGAATCCAAATTGTGGGTCTCTAGCATTACTCGGGGTGGATTGGGGTGCCAAATTAGTGCTCCCAAGTATTTTTTCAAAAAAAATAAGTGTTGAATTACATGGTTTATACTATTCAATTTTTAATTTTTTTTGTCAAATTAGATTTTAAGGTTTGGACAACTATCACTAAATGAGTGGGAGTTTGGGATTTACTTTTTATATATATATATTTTTTGTTGGTTTGTTTTTGTATTTAGTATTTTTTTTTTTGTTTTCAAAAACTTTGAGCTTATTCGGTTTGTATCTCAAGATATAATTTTTGAGAAAAATTTTCAAAATTTTGTTTGGTTAATTTTTTTTGAATTTTTTTTTCAAATCATTTTCTCTTTCCTACATATCAATCAATCACTTTTTTTTTTCTCTCTAGACGAGCTGAAAATTTTAAAAATTCCCAAAAAAAATTTAAAAAAGACAAAAATAAGTAAAAAACGGGGAATTTTTTTAAAAAAATATATTTTGGCTTGTTCAATTTTTGGCTTAACACTCTTGAGAGAATTTCTCACCTAGGCAAAAAAGGAAACTAAATTATTGTGATTTCTCACATTCTTATTTGGGTGGATTATGATTAAAAGACTAATTTTAGTTTCTCACCAAATGTGAAAGCTCACCACATCAGGTGAGAAATAAAACTTAAGTTCGGTGTGATTTGATTTTCTCACCATTTCTCTTCATTTCTCACCATTATTCACCTCATTAATCATCCAAACAAATTATAAAAAACCTCATTCTCTCCATTTCTTTTCCCTTCTCACCAAACTCAATCCAATCTAGGGGTGGACAAACGTCGGGTTGAGCCGGCACTACATAATAAGGGATTTTGTATCTGCCTAAGCCCGACTCGGCCCTAACATCAAGCCTCTATATCTACCTAATCCCGGTCCAAAAAATAATTATAAATCTCAAACTCATCCATTGGGTTATATATTTTTTTAAAAAAAATCATAATTAAATTCAATCACATATTATATTTCTTAAATAAATATATTGATATCATTATAAATTGAAAAATTTCTATATCCACATTTTTTTAGATAGTGAGTTTTGGTTGAAGTAAAGAAGAGAGATCTCAAAGCTATAGTTTTGCATCAATTTTAATGTAATGGTTAAAATCTACCAATTTTTATGGTTAGGTGGTCAGTTTATTTTGCAGAAAATTAAATAAATGAAAAATAAATAAATTGTATGCTACTTAGTGAATAAATCAATTTGAACATAAATTTTTCAAATTTATAGGTAAACGAAATAGTGAAAAGTAAACACATAAATGCTACGTAAAATCCAAGCACAGCAAAAGCATAAGATTTTAAACAAACAACAAAATGTAAGTCCCACAACACAGAAACATCTGTATAAAAATCAGATGAAATACGCCAGCCAATGCTATGTAATAGAAAAAAATAAACAACAAATTAAGCACACCAGCCAATGCTTTGCAATACAAAAAAAATGCCAAATAACAAATTAAGCACACCAGCCAATGTTCTGTAATACAAAGAAAATGCAACACCCTTCATGATAAAAAGATAACCAAATAAAAATATGATTAGTTTTGTTTTAACCTAATCCAAGAGCATATTAGGAAGAAAAAACAAAAAAAACAAAAAAAACAAAAAAAAAAAATATATCACCTAGTGTCTTACATTTACAAAAACAAACTCATAACATAAATCAATAATTCAAATGAATATTATCTAACATACATCTAAACTTAGTTATAAATTTCACATAAATAAAAGGCTTTACAAAACTATTGTAAGTAATAAATTTCACATCGATCGGAAACTTTACAAAATATGGATCGTAGCTAGCATATGTACGCTTTTCACAAAAATAAATATGAGATTCAAACTTGTTCTTTCTTAGAAATCCTAGGAGCGCCTCATCACTTTCCAAAAAGTCCTCGTATCAACTTGTATGTATCCCCAGTGAGGAGCATGCATGACAATCTACTAATTTATGAAAATAAAAAAAGTTAGTATATTAGCAAAAGAAAATTTATATATATATCAAAACAGTTTCAAATTGAAATTACCTTGTAACATCCACATCGAAGTAATCTAGTTGTATTTATATTTTTGAGCTCCATATATTTTTTAAACCAATCCTACAAAAGTCGACACATATAGTAAAATATTTTAAAAATAACAATTTGTAATCAATAAAAACAAATTTATTAATAAATAAATTGTACGTTTTGACAAAAGTGGTTTGATCCATAAGTAACACTATAACAAAATTTCAGGATAAACAATGTTTGTAGTAGAATCTGGCTCATCATTGGGAAGGAGGACACTTATACGATCAAAAGATGTGCATCTAGATAGGGTCACATACAATTGCCCATGACTAAACACTGGTGTGCGCAAATCAACTCCAACAAATTTCACAGATTGCTTTTAAGATTTATTAATGGTCAAGGCATATGCCAATTGAACTGGAAATTGACGTCTTGTCATTCGGAAAGGTATTTCTAAAGAAGACGGTGTCAAGGATATCCTTGGTATGAATACCAAATTGCCACATTTTTCTCCAGTTAAAATTTGAGCTTCAATTATGCGAGTATTGCATCTAGAAACCATCAATCTTGTGCCATTGCATAGTCCATCTTTTGGTGCAATATTTCTTAGCAACATTATAGGACAACCCACTTTCAACTCGACCTTAAAAGCCGGTAGCTCAGGAGAATCTAATGAATTTAAATATTCATTAGGATATCTATTTATTATAGTACGATCAATTTCATCATCTTCAGACATCTTGTCTGCTGCCAAATAAGTATCTGTGTTACCGGGAAAAATATTCAATGCTGCAGTATTGATAGCACTGACATCATCATTCCGTGCAGAAAGAATTGTACGTTCAGTTAAAAATGTTGTAGTCGATGTCATTGCCACATCCAGTTGCGAGTAAACTACTGAGATTATGTCTTTTAGATCTTGGCATTTGTGTATTGTTGATGGAAGTTTAACAATTTCCTACGGATTGGTCCCAATCTATTTATAAAAATAAATAAATAAAATAGTAAGTAAAATCAATTAAAGTACATAAACATAAATGTATTTCGTCAATTTAAAAGAACCATATAATAGAGAAAAAGTTTGAAGAAATATTACCTCCATCAAGAATTTTGCAAAATTAGCATTTTCAAAATTTGAATGATTCAAGCGCATGTTCAAATTTAAAGACAGAACATGTATATCCTTCCATAGAAAAGAGTGTTTTAATGATGCATTCACAATTTGCTCACGGACTCCTTTGGTTATAACTGGTAAGATTTGTCGAAAATCTCCACCAAGAACAACAGTGATACCCCCAAATGGCTTTTCACTATCACAAGTGTCCCGAAGTGTGCGATCAACTACCTTAACACAATGTCTATGTTGCATAGGAACTTCATCCCAGATTATAAGTTTTGTTTCTCTAAACAATTCTGCTTGTAATGATTGCTTGCTAAATCCACAAATTGAATTTTCCAATACATTCAACAAAATGGAAAATGTTGACTGAGCAGTACGACCTCCTACCAATAACAATAATGCAATTCCAGATGAAGCCACAGTAATAACAATATGGCCAAGGCTGCGACACTTTAATGCAATCATATTGTACAAAAATGTTTTCCCTGTTCCGGCACCTTCATTCAAAAAGAAAATAGTTCCTTTATTTTCAAAGACTGAGGAAGTGATTGCATCATAAGCTGTTCGTTGATCATTGTTAAGGCGATCAATAATAATTTCTGCATCTGCCTGTTGTGCCTCATTATGCAGTTGTTGATGTTCGAATATCAGCCTGTTACCAACTACTGCACTCCAATTTGTAGAAGATTGTGGCATTGGCAGGAAGTCAATTAAACTTTTTCCTGATTCTTGGAGCATTTGATTCAAAAGATATAGACTATAATCTTCAATTTGAGCCTCAATTGGTTCAGAAATGGCAAACAATGTTCGAATCTTATGTGCAAGATCATCACATATATGCATTGAAAATTGATTCCATAACGCATATGATTACAGTGGAGAGCATTGAGTAAGAATAATAGTAAACAATCTCCTTAATTGATAACCAGTTTTCATAACTGCAGCCTCTTTAAGGCATTGTATCCATTCTTCATCATCTTCTAAAAGTCCTCTTGCAACACATGCTGATTTAAACGTATCATGCAAAACATTGTTGACCGTGCGTAAACATTGAAATGATTTTGGTCCTTTGACAACAGTTAATAGCAAACCCAAATAAAATCTCTCACCACAATTAGGGCTAGCAAAGTACATTCTACCGATTGCATAGCCTTGTTTCCTCGGTTTCCATCTCTTTTCTAAATTAAGCCAAACAAAATGTTGTGGAAATTCTTGGTAAGTGAATGGACATTCATCTTTCATAGAAGCGTAACATGCAAAAAAACCAGTAAGAGTTGACATTTGTTGGCCAGCTCTAGAAACAATTGCTTTTAATGATTCATCAGGATTAAAAAAAACGCGGTGCATTCCAGGTAAATGAAGTGCTAAGCATACAACTGTTGGTATCTCTACAAGCAATGGATAACCAAATATTCGCCAAGCAGCTTCTGAAGGTCCAATATACCTCGCATCGAGATATTGTTGGATCTTATTTATCAATCCCAACACCATCGTTGTACGATCATAACCCTTGTAAATGTACTTGTGTATATACTTGACACATCTCATTCCGGCACAAACTTCCACATTTATGTGACAGTTGAAACGTTTAGAAAGATATGCATTGTATGGTACGATGCCTCTGTTATCAACTTCTTTCCCCCTCACAATATGAGCTTGAGCATTATTACGACGACAATAGATAGGATATCCATCTTGATCCATAGTAGTTGTTTCTGCGAACGCTCGAGGGTATCTCTTAGTGCATTTACCATTTTCCATACATGGTGCTTGTAGATTTCGAGCACCACATGGTCCATGTACCATACAACACTTGATAGTTTCAAAAAGCATAGGTTCATCTTTTGGATCTGGAAATTATGCACAAACCAATTTGTCTACTTGAGCACATGTCCGAATTTTGTCTGGACCCTTAAGAAATAGAAGTGCATGCATATGAGGAAGGCCTCGCTTTTGGAATTCAATTGTAAAAACATGCGCAACTTTATTACCAAACACTTGGTTTGTTTCTATCTCCTTCATCAAGCACTTTCTCTTTAACTCAAAAACACGAGCAATTAAATCAAGACGATCAATAGGCTTTTGGTGCGGTAATAATGCCAAAGTAATTTCTGGCCAATTAGGATTTGCAGTCATAGTGAGAAAAATGTCTGGATGTTGGTTATATCGTGTGATAGCCATTGAGTCTTGAAAGATTTCAAACATGTGTCTAGGACCTCCAGGAAATGAAGATGGCAAAACAAACCTTTGACCAATTTGATTGGGTTGAAGGTCATTTGGATCAACATCTGTCAAATCTTGGTAAAGTTCAGCACGAATCTTCCCTTGGTTAAGGTTGTAGTAAGTCAACCTATTTTATTCAGTTGCGGCCCAAGCATCAACCAAAAACTCTTTGAACAATTTTTCAGCTCTCAAAATTGTTGAATACTCTGTGGGTCGTTCAAACAAACGATAACTATAAAAATCCATTTGAGTAAGCCAATCAGTTGAAGGTTGATCACGTTCAACATCCCACAGTTTCATCTCAGGTTCCCATCCAAGCTCACCATGTGGAAATAATAAAACATAATGCAATGACAAATATACTGGGCGACATTCATTGATTTGCATTAGCTCATTATTTCCATGTAGATGTAAGATAACATCTCTCATTCCACTAACCTTGGTTCCATCACCTGGTATTACAACTGCAATCTTATCTATAGTTGGTAGGTTATACCGTCGTCGATCTGTTGATGAACTGTAGTGGAGATGAGTAGACAAATTTCGTCCTGTCAAGGCTAATTGCTTCAAAATTGCATGAACCTGGCGAAATTTAGCAACAAATGCATTAACCTGTAATAAAATATCTTGAATAGTTTTTAGAACATCTCTTCTTAATTGAGGATTTCTACGATTGTGAACTTCTAAAGCTGAATCAGCGTCATAAATGTACAGTTGCGCATAAGCTGTATCTTGCCCTGATTGTGGTAGTAGTGATCCTGTTCGATGTTGCAATTCCCCATGGATAGTGAATGATGTAGGGCGTTTTCCAGTAAGTACTCTTGGATCTAATGTAGCACCAACACTTGTAAAAGCATTGGTTGCATTGTACACTCGAGTATAATGTCGAAACGATTTTGATTTATCATCATTCCCATCATATAATGCTTGAAGAAGTGAAGGGGGTGTAATAAGCAGAGGAAGCTTAACCTTCCCTTTTGAACAAAATGTTCTGAATAGAGGACGGTTTGGAGATGATTTTACTAATTTTTCATCCATCCAATGTAATGCTGAACATACATCCATCTTGCCAAGAGAATGATGACATGAATTTATATGTGCTCGAGTACCAACCATTGGACTCATAGGCATATCCTCTAATTCCTCATTAGTACATAGATCCTCTTGAAGGGAAGGAGTTGTAAGAGTAGGCCTACAAATATTGGTTTTGTGTAAATTAAAATAGAATGGTAATAGTAGGAGTATGTATTTGAAGAATTAAACACAGTCTTTTACCAATTCCTTTGTGGAGCTAAAGATGTGCTTGGCATTGAGAACGAACATGTGGAAGGATGTGCAACCATTGTTCGTTTTTGTGCCGACTGAGTATCCTCAGTTGCCTTTGTTCCTAGTTCCACGAAAGCACGACTACGATGACACGGTATTAAAGAAGTTTGTCTCGGTTGAATACATTCTCTTGATTTCTCCTGTTCTCGCCGTGCATGTTAGGCCAATGTAGCTTTTGATATTACATTGTTATTGTGTGCCTAAAATGTGAACATTATATCATTGATACCTAAAATACAAATATTATCGTATACTATTTTATTTCTTTTTCTTCCTGCCTTGTGATAATTTTAAGAATATTTTTACATTTTCTTTGTCCTACTTCCTTTTCCATTTTGCTTCATTTTCCCTCTTCATGCCTTGTGATATAACAATTTATTTTTTAATTATTGTTTTCTCTTTCTTCTTGCCTCATGATGATTTTAAGAAAATTAAAAATATTTTCTATGCCTATGTTCCTCTTTTCCTTTGCTTAGATGTTATAAAGTTTTTCTTGGAGTTGACAAAGGTTACAATTATTTTTTAGGAAATGTTAAAGAGAGCTAAAAATACTTTGTTTGAGTGTACAGAAAACAAAGAGCACACAAAAAAATTGAAAACACAGTTTACATTTTTAAAAATATACATGATCAATGTTCACTTAAACAATATGATTGGCTTTGTTTTACTCAATAAATATTTTTTTAAAGATGTTGAATATATACCATTGGACATGCGCTTTCCTTTCCTTTGTCAAAAGAAGTTGCCTTTTCTTTTCCTTTAGACATTGTCTTGGCCTTTTCCTTTTCCTTTGCCTACCAAAAATAAATAAAATTTATTCAGAATACAAAAAAGAACATGCATTTATAGAATTTATTAAGATTACGAAAAAAGAATATGTTGAACTTGATATTTATACTTACCTTCAAATTGCGGATAATATTAAGATTGCACTCATCACGAATAACAACACTAATATTCCTAGTCTCATGAAGCAATGGGCTTGCATGAGTAGGCCTACAAATATTTGTTGTGTACAAAATAAAATTTATAAAATAAAATCTTAACAATAAGAATATGTATTTGTAGAATTAAATACAATGTTTTACCAATTCCTTTGTGAAGCTAAAGATGTGCTTGGCGAAGTAAGATGTGTAAACATTACTCCTTTCTGAGCCGATGGAGTATTAGTTGTGCTTGGTGGAATCAATTCTCTCGATCTCTCTCGTTCACGTCATGAACGTTGTCCTAATTGATATGGAGATCTTGCCTTATGATTTCTTTCACGTTCTCGCCGTGCACGTTGAGCCAATGCAGCTTTCGATATAACATTATTGTTATGTGCCTAAAACATGAAGATTAATTTCATAAGATGCCTAAAATATAAATATTATCATCTACTGTTTTATACTTTTCTCTTCATTTTTCATTTCTATTAATTTGCTTTATCTTAATTCCCTTTCCTTCTGATATTTTGTAAAAAAATTGAAAACTTTTTCATTCTGTATCCCTCCTCCCCTCATTCCTTTTTTGTTCTATTCCTTTTTTATTCTCTTGTAGATGTTCATGTCAATAGCAAAAAGCCAAAAAAGAATAATAATAATTTAAAACAAATATAATGTTTTTGTACAAATGCTATTTTAGCATGCTTCAAAAAAAACATTTCACAAATTTATATGAAACTGTTTACTATAAGAACAGTATATGTTACTGTGTAAGTAGTATGTCAATTTTACATTTAAAAAAAATAAATAAATAATCAAGGCTCATGGTCCAAAATAAATATTTCAAAAAAAGAACTTTAAATGGAAATGTTGAAGAGCCATACCACTGAACATGCATTTTCCTTTCCCTTGCCCGAAACGGTGGTCTTTTCGTTTTTCTTCAACAATGCCTTGGCAATTTCCTTTTCTTTTGCCTACAAAAAATAAAGAAAATTTTTAAAGAATAAAGAAAATATATATATGTAGAAAGTTTTTAAAAAATATATAAATAAGAATATATGGTGTATACGGTGTTTTGAATAAAAAAATCTATATAATTAAATTGGGCCTACCTCTCGAACACGGATGACATTAAGGTCACGCTCATCACGAATAACAACATTAACATTTCTTTCTTGAAGAAATTGGACCTAAAAATACAAAAGAATTAGAGGTAAAAAAAAATAAAAAAATTATACATGTAAGAAAATGAGTAAAAAGAGTCAGTATTATAGTTCGACGTAGGTCTCCATCCATCTGTAAATTATAAGAAAAGAGCATTTTGTTATAAGAAATTAGATAAAAAAAAATTATGAAAAGAAAAGAAAATTGACTTTTGCTTATAAGAAAAATGTTTTTTTTTTCAAATAAATAAAAAAGAAAACAACTTACATGACCAAAAATAGTAATGTTGTCCATAATTAGCGGTTGAAGGTCAATGGTGTCTCAACCTGAAAGTGCCTGGTTATGTAAATTTGACAAAGATAATTGTATGAAGGCAAAATGAGGTTTAATAATTGCCATAAAGAAAAATTAATCGCTACAAAATTAACAGCCTCCTAACATATTTTAGTTAACAACCTAATTTAAGAAGTTCGTTTGTGCATGAATATCACAGATGGGGAAATTGACCTACTACAGGATAGAAGAAAAATTATAATTTTTTTATGTCTTCAATATACATTAAAAAGGATAGAAGAAAAATTAAATACTCTCATAGAAATCTTCATAATTTTTCTCTATTGGCCAAAATGTAGAACTATTGCAATACATGATTTTGTGGTTGATTCTATATAGCAACTTTGCACTAACAAAGGTTAATTCTTATGGATTGTATTGCCCATTTTTCCTACTAACAACTAAGTAAATTATAAAAAAATATATAAATTATACTAATGAATAAAATTTTAGCAAAACTTAATTACAGAAATTTAATTACTAAATTTGCATTTTAAAATGTGAAAATAAAATAAGTAAAAAACTACAATAAAAATTTATAAAACGGCTCACTACACTGTAACTGGAAAATTACAAATACCTTTTGTATTATCTGTATAATTGCAAATGCCTTTTTCAAAAAAGTATACTACATAGTAGCTTATTTACTCCAAGGAGTAATACTCTCATAAAAATCATTAAAAAATTATTAAAACAAATTTTTAAAATAAGTTTAAGGTTTTTCAAAAGTCTTGATAAACATCTAAAAAGTGTTTTTTTTTGGTTTGAAAAATTCCATAAATAAAATTGAAAAAGCTAAATAATCTGGACTCTTTTTAAAGAGAGAGAAGCCTAAACATTTTAAAATAGCAGTTCAATAAAAAACCAAATTAAAAACAATTCACTAAAAGCAAAAAAAAATAAGGGTCATCAAATAAAAAGGGTTAACTTTTTAATGTTCCCTTTTCCTTTCAATCAACAAATTCCCTTCAAATCCTAAATCCAAATACAGCCTAAGAGAGATAGAAAAAAAAAAAAAAAAAAGACCTATCATATTACAAAATTAAACTGTAACAAAATCTTTGTAAAAATTAAAAAAAAAAAAAAAAAAACAGAATAGTTATTCAGGCCCAAAAGTTAGACTTATTTTATAGGCCCAATGATATGTTTAGAAGAGAACCGGTTGATAATTAAATATTATCTAATTATCAACCAATCATCTTCTTAACACATCACTAGGTCTATAAAATGGGTATAAAAAATGAACTTGTATATCATTATTAAAAAAAAAAAAGACATAAGTATTCACATAATTCATCATACATTCCAAAAAAAAAAGTATTCTCTAGAAATTGAACAGCTATATACCAAGATACATAACTATACACACTATATTAGACTTCTTTCTAAACCAAACATTAAAAGCTTAATGTGTAATCTAATTATTGAAAATTTGAAGACCAAGCATGAAAATTCCAGGGCATTAAAGAAATCTAAGAGAGTTTATTCATTAATCCAGAATATTCATTAACCCACTGCAATTCAAAAAAGAAAGTAAGGAACTAATAAAGAATTGCAAGGGAGAGACTTCCTAACCTGAGTATCTGCTTGAGAAGCAAAATTAAAGGAATATGAGACATAAGGATAAAAAGAAAAACACAATTAGTAAAAGCACTCCTCAACACTAAAAATGTACATGAATATATTTTCTTATTTGACGAATAAGAATATGACCATTAATGATTAATGAAAACCTCAACTCATTTGATTAAGATGAAATAAAAATGATTGTTGACACGAAATATAACTATAAGGAGGCGGAATGAGGTTTAATAATTGCCATAAAAAACAATTAATTGACACAGAATTACCTACTTTAAAAAGTCTTTTTTTTTTAAAAAATTCCAAAATTAATATTAAAAGGCTAAATTTTTAGAGAGAGAGAAGCGTAAACATTTTAAAATAGCAGTTCAATTAAAAAAATAAAATTAAAAATAGTTCACTAAAAGCAAAAAAAAAAGGTCATCAAATAAAAAGGATTAACTTTTTAATGTTTCCTTTTCCTTTCAATCAACAAATTCCCTTCAAATCCTAAATCCAAATACAACCTAAGAGAGATGGAAAAAAAAAAAAAAGACCTATCATATTACAAAATTAAATTGTAACAAAACCTTTGTAATAAATAAATAAATAAGGAATAGTTATTTAGGCCCAAAAGTTAGACTTACTTTAATGAATCAAGAATCAACCAAAAGTTATTCAGACCCAAAAGTTAGACCTACTTTAATAAATAAAGAATAGTTATTCAGGCCCAATGATATGTCAAGAATCAACCAATTATCTTCTTGACACATCACTGGGTCTATAAAGTGGGTATAAAAAATGAACATGTATATCATTATTAAAAAAAAAAAGAAGACATAAGCATTCACATAATTCATCATACATTCCAACTATTAAAAAAAAAACATAAGTATTCTCTAAAAATTTAACAGCTATATACCACGATACATAACTATACACACTATATTAGACTTCTTTTTAAACCAAACATTATTTTCATCGTGCCTTCAGGTACGGGCATACCCTAGTACACACTATATTAGACTTCTTTCTAAACCAAACATTAAAAGCTTAACGTTTAATCTAATTATTGAAAATTTCAAGACCAGACATGAAAATTCCAGAGTATTAAAGAAATATGAGAGAGTTCATTCATTAATCTAGAACATTCATTAACCCACTGCAATTCGAAAAAGAAAGCGCGGAACTAATAAAGAATTGCAAGGAAGAGACTTCCTAACCTGAGTATCTGTTTGAGAAGCAAAATTAAAGAAATCTGAGACAGAAGGATAAAAAGAAAAACACAATTAGTAAGAGCACTCCTCAGCACTAAAAATGTACACGAATCTATTTTCATGTTTGATGAATAAGAATATGACCATTGATGATTAATGAGAACCTCAACCCATTTGATTAAGATGAAATAAAAATAATTGCTGACATGAAATATAACTGTAAGAAGGCAGAATGAGGTTCAATAATTGCCATAAAGAAAAATTAATCGACACAGAATTAACAACCTCATAACATATTTTAGTTAACAACCTATTTTAAGAAGTTCATCATTGCATGAATATCACAGATGGGGAAATTGAACAACTACAGGATAAATGATAAATTATAATTTTTTAATGCCTTTAACATACATTAAAAAGGATAGAAGAAAAATTAAATATTGTCATAGAAATCTTCATCATTTTTCTCTATTGGCCAAAATGTAGAACTATTGCAATAAATGATTTTGTGATTGATTCTATATAGTAATTTTTCATTGACAACAGTTAAATTCTTAAGGATTGTGTTGCCCACTTTTCATACTAACAACTAATATATACCACACAAAAAAAAGTAAATAAATAAATTTTAAAAAAATATAAATTATACTACTAAGGCAAAATAAAATTTTAACAAAACTTCAATATAGAAATTTAATTACTAATTTTGCATTTTAAAATGTGAAAAAAAAAGAAGAGTAAAAGACTACAATAAAATTTTATAAAAAGTCTCACCACACTGTAACTGGATAAATACAAATATCTTTTGCCTTATCTATACAATTACAAATGCCTTTTTCAATACTCTCATAAAAATTATACTACACAGTAGCTTATTTACTCGAATGAGTTACACGACACAATAACTTATTTAATCACAAATATATTTCCTTCACCCATTTTTCCATATTGTCCATTCAAAAGTTATATTTATTTATTTATTTATTTTTAATTATATGTTTTATAAGCAGCGAAACAGTGAAGAAAGTTAAAACTTTCAATTTCCTTTTCCTTCCTTTTCTTAGATACCAAACAACAATGCATAAGATTCAAACTTCCTTTTCCTCTCTCTCTGTCTCTCAACAATCAACAACCAAACTAAGAGAGAGAGAGAGAGAGAGAGAGAATCCTAAAAAAAAGTGGGTATGAAGAATGAGCTTGTATATCATTATTAAAAAAAAAAAGAAAAAGTAAGTATTCACATAATTCATCATACATTCCTATTATTTAAATAAAAAGAAAAAGACACATAAGTATTCTCTAGAAATTGAACAGCTATATACCAAGATACATAACTATACACACTATATTAGATTTTTTTTTTTTATAACCAAACATTAAAAGCTTAATGTTTAATATAATTATTGGAAATTCCAAGACCAAACATGAAAATTCCAAAGCATTAAAGAAATCTGAGAGAGTTCATTAATTAACCCACTACAATTCAAGAAAGAAAGTAGGGAACTAATAAAGAATTGCAAGGGAAAGACCTCCCAACCTAAGTATCTGCTTGATAATCAAAACTAAAGAAATATGAGACAAAAGGATAAAAAAAAAAAACACAATTAGTAAGAGCACTCCTCAACACTAAAAATGTATACGAATCTATTTTTATGTTTGATGAGTAAGAATATGACCATTGATGATTAATGAGAACTTCAACCCATTTGATTAAGATGAAATAAAAATGATTGTTGACATGAAATATAACTGTAAGAAAGCAGAATGAGATTTAGTAATTGCCATAAAGAAAAATTAATTGACACAGAATGAACAACCTTATAACATATTTTAGTTAACAACCTACTTTAAGAAGTTCGTATGTGCATGAATATCACAGATTGAGAAATTGAACTACTACACGATTGAAGGCAAATTATAATTTTTTTATGTCTTCAATATACATTAAAATGGATAGAAGAAAATTTGAATACTATCATAGAAATCTTCATCATTTTTCTCTATTGGCCAAAATATAGAACTATTGCAATACATGATTTTGCGGTTGATTCTATATAGTAATTTTGCATTGACAACAGTTAAATTCTTATGGATTGTATTGCCCACTTTTTGTACTAACAACTAATGTATGCCACACCAAAAACAAAAAAAAAAAAACAAAAAAAAGTAAATTATAAAAAAATATAAATTATACAACTTATGAATAAAATTTTAGCAAAACTTTAATATATAAATTTAATTACTAATTTTGCATTTTAAAATGTGAAAAAAATAAGTAAAAAACTACAATAAAAATTGATAAAAAGTTTCACCACACTATAACTGGATAATTACGAATATCTTTTGTCTTATCTATATAATTACAAATGTCTTTTTCAATACTCATAAAAATTATGCTACACAATAGCTTATTTACTCCCAAGAATACTACACAGTAGCTTATTTAATCAAAAATATATTTCATTAACCAATTTTTCCATACTTTCCATTCAAAAGTTCTATTTATTTATTTATTTTTAATTATATGTTTTATAAGCAATGAAACGGTGAAGAAAGTTAAAACTTTCAATTTCCTTTTCCTTCCTTTTTCTCACATACCAAACAACAATGCATAAGATTCAAACTTCATTTTCCTCTTTCTCTCAACAATCAACTGCCAAACTTAAGAGAGAGAGAGAGAGAGAGAGAAAATCTAAAAAAATAGAGATCGAAGTACTAACCAGAGTGTCGAGAAACAACCTGCACGTAAGAACAAAACACAATCAGAAATCAAACAAAAAATTGAAAAAGAACAAAAAATAAAAAATCACAAAAATAAAAAATTCTGACAAACCGTCATTTTGTCAACCCATATTTGGTGAGTAAAAATATGACTATTGATAATTATGACCATTGATAATTAAAGAGAGTCTCAACCCATTTAACTAAGATGAAATAAAAATGATTTCTTAACATGAAATCCATTTTTCCTTAACCCCCATTTGAGAGAGAGAGAGAGAGAGAGAGAAGTGGGTGTTGAAGCCCAATTGATTATTAAAGAAAAAAACACAATACAAAATTTCATTTTGTATTTTGAAACATTTGAGACAATTGATAAATTTTTTAAAATTCTGACAAACTGTCATTTTGTCAACCCATATTTGGTGAGTAAAAATATGACTATTGATAATTAAATAAAGTCTCAATCCATTTAACTAAGATGAAATAAAAATGATTCTTAATTTGAAATTCATTTTTCCGTAACCCCCATTTGATAGAGAGAGAGAAGTGGGTGTTGAAACCCAATTGATTATTAAACAAAAAAACACAATACAAAATTTCATTTTGTATTTTGAGACATTTGATAAAAATTGTAAAATGTTCAACATTTTTGTTTTTGCTATTAAAGCTCATCCTCAACAGCAGTATTTAATAGATTATAGGAATTATTATCACCAAAAATAGGGTGCAAAATAAAATGGGTTTTGGATTATGCAACAAAATGAAACAGGGTGCAAACAGCCCTATAATGCAACAAAATCAAAATCCATCATATTTTTAACCCATTTCAATATTTACAAAAATAGAAAGACACCCTATAATGTTTTAATTTCAGTGTGGTCCAAATATAATTGTCATTGGTAGGGTTCAATGAGATTTTTGCTTCAGAATTTTTTTTTACAGAGAGTCTCAACCCATAAGATGAAATAAAAATGATTCTTAACATGAAATCCATTTTTCCTTAACCCCCAATTGATTACTAAAGAAAAACACAATATATAATTTTATTTTGTATTTTGAGACATTTGACACATTTGATAAAATTTTAAAAATTCTGACAAACCGTGATTTTTTCAACCCATATTTGGTGAGTAAAAATATGACTATTGATAATTATGACCATTGATAATTGTAGAGAGTCTCAACCCATTTAACTAAGATGAAATAAAAATGATTCTTAATTTGAAATCCATTTTTCCTTAAACCCAATTTGATAGAGAGAGAGAGAGAGAGAGAGAGAAGTGGGTGTTGAAACCCAATTGATTATTAAAGAAAAAAACACAATACAAAATTTTAACATTTATTGAAACCCTATCTATTTTGTTTAACATTTGATAAAAAATTTAAAATGTTTAACATTTTTGTTTTTGCTATTAAAGCTCATCCTCAATAGCAGCATTTAATAGATTATAAGAATTTTTATCACCAAAAACAAGGTGCAAAATAAAATAGGCTTTTGATTATGCAACAAAATAAAACAGGGTGCAAACAGCCCTATAAATAAACAACCATGCTACAGGCCTCGAAAAGAGAGGCGTGAATTTGCCTCGAAAAGTTTTTTTTTTTTTTTTTTGTTATGTTGGTTTGGTTTTGAATATTTTTTTTTTTTTGGTTTTTTTTTAAAGGGTTTTTATGTGTATCCTAAAACCTAAATCCTAATAAATAAAAAAAATCAAACCAACATAGCCCAACAAATAGAAAAAAAAAAAAAAAAAAAACAACAGCAAAAAACAACAGCAACAGCAATTTAGCCTATTTGGTTTGATAAGATTAGTGAGTTGGGTTAGATTGATTGAGTGATAAAATTGACTGATCAGTTAGACTACTGGTTAAAATTTGTTAATTGCATAGAGTTTCTAAACCCACCCCTACACATAACCAAAAAAAAAAAAAATTACAATAGCCCAACAAATAAATAAATAAATAAATAAAAACAACCAAACTAACACAACCCAACAAATAAATAAAAAAATAATAATAAAAACAACCAAACCAACACAGTTTCAAAGAAAAAAAAAAAAACCAATTTCGAGCCACATTTGAGGCCTCAAATTCGAGGCCTCAATCGTTTTCCATAAACAAAATAGGGTGTAAACCCCTCTTGTTGGCGCCAGATCTTTTTGCTACAAATAAAATAGGGTGCAAACAGGGTCCCACTCGATGAATCAAACTTATAAAATTTAGCTTGTTTGATCAATTTTTTTTTTCTTTTTTGGGTTTGTTTTTGTGATATTGTTTGATCAAGTTGAGAACACCCCAAAGATCCAAAAATAAAGCGACAATCACCAACGTCATCTATAGAACAGAGCCTATAGCGATCCCGGTATTCCCTGTTATTGTTTAACTGTAATCCGGACTCAGTTCCGTAGATTCGTGGTTGTCTTATCCTCATTTCTATCCCTTACTCTTTGTTTTAGAGTTTTGGGTTGTGTTGGGCAAGTTGGGAATAAGTTGACTGTGTTTTAAAACTTAGAGTTTTTGCCCAGGTTTTGGTCTCTATGCTCGAGCGGCGATTTGACGCTCGAGCGGGTTTTTGTTGTTGCCTTTCCGCTCGAGCGGCAGTTTGGACGCTCGAGCGTGAATTTCCTTCTCTCAGCATTTTGGACGTCTGCAGAAAATTCTGGGAGAGTGCATCCGGCGCTCGAGCGGATCTTTGGACGCTCGAGCGTGAACCTGTGTCTGACGCTCGAGCGGGGTGTTGTACGCTCGAGCGGACCTGTTTTTATATCAGTTTGTGAAATCACTTTTTTGATCACTTTTTGATTTCCTTTCTCTCTCTTACTTTTCCGAAGAAGCCATTGGAGAGCACCTCACTCTAAAACCTAACTTCTCTCTTAGGATTGATCTAGCTAGAGTGTTTTCCTCACCTTGGGCCTTTGTAAGAAATATGTTGATCGTCGAGGGCTTCGTTGTGATCTAAGAAATTTGGGATTTGGAGCACTTTGATCTCGGTTCATCTTCTCTATTTGAGTTCTCCATTTGAGGTAGGGATTCTCCTTGTTCTTTTTCAATACTCCGTCTATAGATAGACATGTGGTAATTTTTGTATTGCATGAAAATTGTATCATGTTGGATTTGTTTTAAAATCATGAAATAAACCTAGGGTTGGTTGTGTGGAGAATGGTTTTGGCTTCATTGATTGTTGTCTTAGCTAATTAAAATATAAATTAGCATGTTGTAGTTAAATGAAGAAAAGCCCTAAATTATATTTTGGTTGGGTAAATTAAAATGGGGGTTTGTTGACCATTGTGTGTAAATCTCTTTTGTCAAAATGAGGGTGGTAAGGGTGTTAATGCCTAAGGGATTAACCATGGCTTTGGAGTTGATTTTATGGAAACAAGATTAGTGGAGTTGGTTTTGTGATAACAAAAAGGAAATGGAATCGTTTTTGTGAAAATGAGGGAAGTGTTTTCGAAATAAGTTTGAGAATTGGATTGTTGTATCTTGAGTGTTGAACACACATGTAGAAGTTGTGTCTTTAACTACCATGTTAATATTGTTGTTGGGTTTGTGATTCATGATATTTGAGTCTTTTAATAGATGTACAAACTATATGCATCTAGAGGTTTTGTCCTTGGTCATCGGTGGAGGATGACACGGTTGTGTAGAATTGTCGGGTATGCATTTTACCATTGATTAATTGAACATCGTATGTGATGAAGTGCTAGATACATTATATATATGTATATTTACTCGGAAGGAGATAGTCATGTGTTCATATACTTTAACACATTGCTAGTGTCTTGATAGTTTATGTATATACATTATACATGTTGGTTATGCCTCGATGTGCTGTGATTGTTGGTGTTATACCCCGCGCTTAAAATCAAAGGTACCGTTACCTTCCAGCTAGCGCCTGGAGAACTGATCGCGCTAATAATCGGAGGCACCATACCCTTCCAGCTAGCGCCTGGTAAACTGGCTTGTTGTTAATGTTGTTGAATGGGGTATATTGTTGGCTTACTACGCACATAGCTAGTAGAGCAAAGTGGGATTGTTGTTGTTTCGTTGTAACTGAAAATATCAGGGATTTGATTGGTTATAGTTCGGAGGACTGAGTTACTCCATTGGTTGATTGTATACACGTTGGTGGGTTGCAAATTTATATTTTTACAAAGATATGCATGTATAGTTATGATAGTAATGGAAACGAACCAAAATGTCATTTTTGTCTTTTGGAAAGTATGGAGGAGAACGAATGTTTTAAAGATAAACATGTTTGAAAAGGTACATCTGAGTATGTATAGGAAATGGAAGAGAGTATCGGGCTTAGTGAGATTACTTCCTAAGTATTTGTTAATGTTATGAAAGACTGGGAATGGGGGTTAATGAAAGGAAAAAGGAAAGACAAACCACTTGTAGCGTTGAATGAAACGGTTGTTTTCGAGAAAAGTTCATACATATATTTTGTATAAACTGTCACATTACTATTCTAGTATGGGAATGAGTGTTCATGATCATAGCTATCTGTGAGGTGTTATTGTTGAGGATCATGTTGAGTTCCCTACTGGACTATATGTTCATCCCACGTTGTTGAATCTTTTTCAGGTATTAAGCAGGTTGAGCTGCAAGATTTAGATCTACTTGTTTACTGGCCACGGGGCCTCAGTTATGTTGGCGGAATGCCATTGTTGTAAAAGGGTTACACCTTTCTTCTTGTATCTTAAGTGATGTAAGCCCAAGGGCAATTTATTAAGTTTGTTCATGTAATATTTACTTTGCATACGAATGAGAGTATTGTTAATCACTTTTACGGATTGAATGTATGAGATTATTTCCGCATGTTATTCTTGAAATTGAATTAAGTTAATGAATTTGGTAATGATTTCGAGTAATAAAAAGTGGGGCGTGACAGAGCCCCTCAAGATTTCTTAAAAATTAATAAAAAAGTTAGATATTGAAATAAACTCCAAACGATCTCCATCCCTCAATCACAAACAAAGCTTGACTTTGATAAAAATCCAACACCTTTACCCACTCTACACATGCTCCGTTAAAAATACATTCATTCCGAAACTTCCAAAAAGACTAAAAAATAGCAATCAGAATTGAAAACCCATATCTTTGTTGGGTTTTAAGGCCAACCCACCTGATAATGATATTGTTTGTTTTTGTGATATTGTTTGATCAAATTTATCTTTATTTTTGTGATATTGTTTTTCTATAAAATTGTTTTTGTGATCAATTTAATAAACACGCTATTGATCAAACTTATAGAATTGTTAAATTTTTTTGTCTCATAATCTTAGTACAAAACACAAATCAAAGAGATTAAACAGAGAGACACATAGATGTTTGATAAATATAATTCAGTAGTTATATACACCTACTATTGTTCATGATAAATATAATTCAGTAGCAATCAGATGTTTTTTTCATAATCCAATCTAATTCAGTAGTTAAATACACCTACTTTTTTTTTCTTTTTTGGGTTTGTTTTTGTGATATTGTTTGATCAAGTTGAGAACACCCAAAGATCCAAAAATAAAGCCACAATCACCAACCCCATCTATAGAACAAAGCCCCTCAAGATTTCTTAAAAATTAATAACAAAGTCAGATATTGAAATAAACTCCAAATAGTCTCCATCCCTCAATCACAAACAAAGCTTGACCTTGATAAATCCAACACCTTTACCCACTCTACACATGCTCCGTTAAAGATACATTCATTCCGAAACTTCCAAAGAGACAAAAAAATAGCAATCAGAATTGAAAACCCATATCTTTGCTGGGTTTTAAGGCCAACCCACCTGATAATGATATTGTTTGTTTTTGTGATATTGTTTGATCAAATTTAACTTTATTTTTGTGATGTTGTTTTTCTATAGAATTGTTTTTGTGATCAATTTAATAAACACGCTATTGATCAAACTTATAGAATTGTTAAATTTTTTTCTCTCATAATCTTAGTACAAAACACAAATCAAAGAGAGTAAACAAAGAGACACGTAGATGTTTGATAAATATAATTCAGTAGTTATATACACCTACTATTGTTCATGATAAATATAATTCAGTAGCAATCAGATGTTTTTGTCAGTACCCAATCTAACCCAATACACACCTACTATTGTTCATGACAGAATAAAATACATAGAGACACATTTCAATGAAATCAATGAAGGGTTCAATAAAAGAAAGAGATGAATCCATCTCTTAACATGGGAAAGAGAGGCGGAGTAAGTTAAGAGACACAAACAAATCTAAAATAAACAAATCATCTTGACCCATAGATGTTTGATAAATATAATCTCAACCCTCCGAATGTGAGACAAAAAAAACAAATTTTTTTTTGAAGAGACACATTTTTGCTTCAGAATTTTTGCTTGAAGAAACAAATGTTTTTGAAAAACAAATCAAACCCTCCAAATGCTTCAGAAACAAATGTTTTTGAAAAAAACAAATGCTTCAATTTTTTTTTTTGAAAAAACAGATGTTTGATAAATACATTTTTGCTTCAAAAACAAACCCTCTGAATGTTTGAAGAGACACCTTTTTGCTTCAGGAAAAAACAAACTGAAGGTGGGGATGACGGGATGAGCTTACCTGGTGGAGAAGAGAGCTTTCTTCCTTCTTTAGAGCTTTCTTCCTTCTTCAGAGCTTCCTTGTTCATTGATACAGATTGATACATATGATACATATGATGTAAAGAAATGATGTAAAGAGTGCCTAGTGCAGTGGGTTGGTGAGAGTAGATTGGTAAACAAATCTAAACCATTGAATTTTGTCATTAATAAATCTAGACCATTGAAACTCTTTTCAATCTCAACCATTGTTTTTAAATTGGACAAATCTAAACCATTAAAGATAGTTTGTGAGAGATATATTTTTAAGAATAAATCTGAGCCATTACTTTTTAAATTAGATAGATCTAAACCATTAATTTCAAAGACATTTTCAAACTCACCCTTTTATTATTATATAGATATATTTTTAATGTATTATAAATAAATAATTAATTAATTAAATAGCGAGCCGGGCCGGGTTGGGTTGCGTTGAAAGTGTAAATCCCAAGCCTAGTCCATTAATATTTCGGACTAAATGTGTTGGCCTAGGCCGGCTCTATGGGCTAAAACAACCTTCTCGAATTCTAGAAAAATAAGACTCGGCCGTGTAGGCCAACGGACCGATATCCACCCTTAACAGGAGTAAGGAGTGTTTGATAATATAATTTAACACTTAAAAATTGAATGGATTAAATGATAATTAATTAAGCACGTTTGATAATTTTAATTGATATCACTTAAAAATTTAGGTGCCTCTTAAAATGTTTAATTCTGACCAGGGACGGCTCCAAGGCTTGGTCAGGGGTGTCACCTGAACCCCCTGGCTAAATTTATTTATTTATTTATTATATAAATATTAGATTTTAGGAAAAAAAATTAGTAATTGAACCCACTAAAATACAATTTTAAACCCATAGTTTTAAGTCCTACTCTTTTAAACCCACCAATCTTGAACCCATATTAGATATTAGCATGTCTTTTTGCTTAAACAATAGTATCAATATATTGAAATATTTTTCTTTGTAATTTTAGAATTTAAATTAATTTGTTAATTTTTTTCTCCATAGGTGATATAATGATTAATGTGAATTTTCTGTAAGATATATGGTATTTAAGTTTTTGATTGACATCACTGACAAAAATTCCTAGAGTCGCCATTGATTCTGACTGAATTTATAAAAAAATAAATATAAATATCGATATACACTATTATAAATTCACCATCGTTACTGTTACTACTACCGCTATTACCACCGCTATTACCACCGCCACTACTGCTATCACTTTCATCATCATTGTCATTGTTGTCATAAACACCACCATCATTTTACTACTATTACCATCGTTACTATTCCTACTACCACCATCACCACCACCACTACCACCACCATGCTACTGCTACTGTACCATTACTATCACCACTACCACCACTATAACATAAAAAATAAAATATACAATTTAAAAATAAAAATTTTAAATTTAATCTTATATATATTACACAATTTATTTTTAATCAATACTTAAATTTTTATCAAATAATTTTTTAGCTTAAACATGTAGGGCAAACACCATCTATTTTAGTAATTTTTTGATTTTTTATGAAAAGATATATAAAAAATAAAGAATAATGAGATAATTTATAATGACTTTTAGACAAGTTTGGGAAGTTTGAAAAAAGTCAAAAAGTCAAAAAGTTAAAAAGTTACCACTATTCACCAAAAGTAAAAAATCACGGTTGCACAACTCTCAATCTTAATTTTTCCTACACACTAATTTATATAATTTTTTAATACACATTTTTCTATAAAAGTCAAAAAGTTAATCCAAATAATCATATATTTTTTTTAATTTTTTAATTTAAAAAGTCAAAAAGTACAAAGTATTTCAAACAAATTATTAGGTTGACAAACGAAGCTTGGTTGGGGGATTTGGGGAGGGATTTGGAAAGAGAAAGGGAAAAGGTGTGTGAAACTATGTGAAATATATACATATTTTATTCACATTTCACCTACCTTTTCCATTTCCCTTTCCAAATTCCTCCCTAAATCCCCCAACCAAACACACCATAAATGTTGAGCAATTCCTATAGTTGTTGCACTTTTTGATGATTTCTTTCCTGACAATCCATCAGTTAGGAATATATAAAAATAAAAATAATATTATAAATTTAAATTTAATAATTTAAAATTAACACCTTATAATTTAGATATATTTTATACATAGATTTTATATTGTATAAATTTAATTTTCACCCTCCAATCACCGATTTAAAAAATTATGAGTGGATAAATCTGTGATCCAGACTTTTTCTAAAAATAAATATTAAGAGAAGATAAGAATTAGGGGTGAGCAGCGGATATACCGATCCGTCAAAACCGACCGAACCAAACCGATCCGCCGCATTTTGGACGGATGCGTGATGACGAGCGGACGGTTGCGGATTGATTTTCTCAAATCCGCCAATTTGGCGGACGGATGGCGGATTTGAGATTTTTTGGCCGCAACCGAACCGCCAAACCGCCAAATCGCGAGCACCCCTAGTAATTTATAAGACTTTGTATTTTTAATTTGTTTAAATATTATATTTGTGTTTTCAATTGAAAAAGAGTTTAAATATTCTGTTGAAAAAAAGTTTTCAACTTGAATATATTTTTTGAATTGAAAAAAATAAACGTATTATTCATATATATTTTTTAGTTTTTAAATGTAACTCTAAAAATAATAAATAGAAAATATGATATATGCTGGTTGGTTTTTATTTTCAAAAACATATGTAGATGTAACAATACAGAGACATTCAATCTCTACTACTGCTCTGTTCATGGTTTTGGTGATTTGAATATATTTTAAGAATCACAGATTGTAATACTTTATGGGGATGAATCATACTGTGATTGTAATATGTGGATGAGGCATGCAGTGATCATGATATTCTAAAGTTTCAAACTTTTTTTCTTTGGATAAGACATACAGTGATTGTAATATTTTTTTAAGTCATTGACTGTAATACTTTCTTTTTTTTTTCTTTTTTCGTTTGAGGAAGTGCACAAGTTGAATTATGTTGAAAATTTATAAAATTTTAAACCGCCAAACCGATTCGCATCCATCCGCCAAACCGCCAATCTGCTCAATCCACATCCGCCGGATTGGCGGACGGATGCGGATTGATTTTCTTCAATCCGCCAATCTGGCGGACGGATGACGGATTGGAGGTTCCGTGGCCGCAACCGACCCGCGCCCACCCCTAACAAGAATATCCAAAAATGTTATGGCCAATAAAAGGGCTGCAGATATTGACCTAAAACGGCGTCGTTTCACTGGTATCTTCTCCCTCATTCATAGAGGTGTCCCACCCTACCCTGGTGAAAATTTCCACCCGATCTCGAGAAACCCAAAATCTCCGTAGAGAATCCAAACCAAAGCACCCACCGACGACGAGACGAGGGTTTATCATCGCCGGACGTCCTCTCACCGCACCGCTTAGGGTTTCCAAAGCACGAATTTGGAGATTCAGCCGAATCCCCCAACTCTTCGTAAGTTCAGATTTTTCCCAATTTAAAATCTCCTCCGATTTCCAATATTTTTATGTTTGGGATAAATTTCATAATATTTTGGTTCAAGATTTAATTGAATTTGTGAATGTGCCTAACTCAGTATCCCTTTTGATTAGGTTTGCTTCTTTTTGTTTTTGGGTTATTCATCTTCCTCATTATAGGGTTCAGCAGTATAAGCTTATTTGAATGATCTTATTTAATTTTCTTTGGGCAGTTGGCAAGTGTAATAGGAATTGCAGTCTTGTTAGTGGCAATCAAGATTGCTTTTGTTTTTATTTGATTCGGCTTTTGGGTTTTGGATACTAGAGATTATTTTCCTTTGTTTTTGTTGTCAAACACGGGGTTAAGAGGATGGGGGTGGCTCGGAGTCTGCCTCGACCCTGATGCGCTAGATGCACCTCCCAACTGCGGGCACGATCTCCTCATATGCCCCGACTGACCACACTGGAAGCAGGTAGGTCCCTGTCCCCTACTCTGGGACTGACTCTGGGGGCCATCAAGTGTTTTTCCATTGCTTTTCAATTTGTAGATTTTCTATAATTTCATAGATAATTTCATTCTCGTATATTGAGTATAAGTGATTCTATCTAGTATGGATGATTCAAGCTAAATATTGATAGACACGACTGGCTGTTGTTTGGTTTGGGTATACAATTGGTTTTCATGTTTAAGAAAATACATCTCTGATTATGATCCCTTTTTTATCTGTAACAGTCCATTGAAGTGCTTGCTTTTTTATTCTTCTGCAGAGGGAGAGAATAATTGATATCCTAAGTTGACGATTTGAAGTTGACCTTTTTAGGTTTGCATAAAGTAAAAGTGGAATCAATTGTGTGAAGATGCTTCAGATCCGGCTCAGCACAGTTCCAACCTCAGACGGTGGCTCAGGGGCAAAGCCCATGCAAGTGGACACTGTGACAGTTGCATGCCCCGACCACCTAGTTCTTGCAGATCTTCCAGTAGCCAAGGGCCTTGGTTCAGCAACTGCTTCTTCTCTTGTCAAGACTGTAGGTCGCAAGTCCCGTCGGCAGCTTGGTGAGCGGGTTCATTTTTGTGTTCGGTGTGACTTTCCAATTGCTATATATGGACGCCTGGTAGGTGCAGTAACTCTTTCACTACCCACTCTAAATTTCATGTTCTTTGAAGAATTTTCTCTTCAATCCTAATTTTTTTTTTCAAATCGTAGGGAATTATGTCGAATGATTTTAATGCGATTTCATTTTATGTCAAGATATTTGTGACAGTTTCTGCCCTCATGTTATCTGGGCAGCACCTAATCCTGCTCTTGTGAGGCAATAAAATTCAAAGTTGAACTCAAAGTTAGTTGTTCCTACCAGGCCATGTAGAGAGCCATCCACCAATATAAACCTCAACCTTGATTTGCAAATATTTTTTTGAATCTCATAGCAATGTTACTAACTTGTGATATATGTCCAATACTCATAGTTAATCACACCTAAATTGTTTAATAATTGGTAAACTCATAACCACCATATCTATCTGTCATCTGTCTATTTTTGTCTGCATGCATTTTTTGTTTTTATTTATCTTTTGCAATGAGTGTTCTTGATTTGGAATAGCACATAGAGAGACATAATATCTTATGACCTTTTATTTATTTCCTCCAAACCCTGATTAAGCTAGTGTGTCATTGTTTTCTTTCTCTTGTATATGTGTGTGGGATATTGAGGAATATTTTTGTGAGCTATGATTTTTTTCTTAAATTTTTGGATTGCCCATTCATTTGGTCTATTTGGATTCCCTTTATTATTGGTAAAGGAGATCCTGCTCTTATATAAAGCATTGGACAGTTTAAACTGTACTCCATCCCCAAACCATGTTCGGTAATACCAATTCCATGAAAGAAAGGGGAAACTATTTATTGTTTTCTAAGTTTGAGTGCACAATCCTTCACCTAGCTTCTGGCATGTCTTCTAGGAGGTCTAATTACTTGATTTCGTTATTTGTGCATTAACAAGACTATTTTCTTGCAGAGCCCTTGTGACCATGCCTTCTGTCTTGATTGTGCAAGGAGTGATTCTCTCTGCTATCTGTAAGTCCACGTTCAATATTTTCTGTGTCATTGCCACATATGTCTTATTCTTGATATTGATGTTTGGAAAAAGGAATATTCATTCAAGAGCAAAATTTCTTCTATTCCCTGCACATTACTTCCTGGTGATGGTTTATATTATAGTTTAATACTTTAGGTTCTCCGCTTAATGGTTACTCTTTTGCTTGTGTTTGCAACCTACAATACTTCAGAACCCTTTTTCATTGAGATATATTCAAAAATTTCTCTCTTCTTCTTGATTTTGGGCTGCATTCATAAATTTGTATCTGTCTTATTTATTTTGTTTTTAGCTCCTTTCTAATTTCTGGCTGTTCAGCAGCTGATCCTTTCATAACTTCGGCAAGGTCCATTCCTCACCAAATTCCGCTGGACATGTGGCCCGGACTGTATGATGACCTCAAAAACCTGAAACCTTACAAAACCTCCATTAACAGCTGTGATCTGGCCTCCAATTTGTCAGTTCTAAATCAAAATCCATCTATATAGTAAGGGTTTGGAGAGGGTTCAGATTTGGGTTCATCTGATCAGACTAGTCGTTATAAAAGGGGGTTATGAGAGAATTGAAATTTCAATTTAAAAGAGTTTTTTTGGATGTTTTAAGGCTAAATTCATTGTGAGCCGTCCACATGATTCAATTTGTTGCTTATGCATGAATTCATTATACATCAGAACCACAATACCCAAGATGGTATGTGTTTCCACTAGATATTTTCTCAACTTGTCAAAATCAGTATGTGCAACCAAACATATCTATATATTCTACTATCCTCCTATTTGTATAAACTCATTAGGAGGATTGAACTGTCGCTGCAACCACTTTCTATAATTCAAAGTCAGTTGGACTCAAAGGCATGAACTGATTGATGAATGGTCTAAAGCCATTTCTTCTTGTGTTTCGTGTTACACAGCTGTGATGAACGAATTCAGAAGATTCAGACGATCAAAATGATGGAAGGGATCTTCATCTGCGCGGCTCCACATTGTCTCAAATCCTTTCTAAAGAAGACTGAATTTGAATCTCATATTCACGACACCCATGCTGACCTTCTTCAACCAAACACAGAGAAAGAAGATGGAAATGAGTTGGAGGCTGTCAGTGCCAAACAGTCGACAGCTTCAGAGTCTACTGCTCGAGCACCACCAAGGCCCATTTTTTCTCCTAATTCAAGTTCCCAAGTTCCTGATCGTGAAGACAAAGCTCGTCGATCACAGCCTAGGGACCAACAACAACCTCCCAGGCCAATTATACAGGCACAGTCGGCACCATTTTTCGGGCAAACACAAAATCATCCATCAGAACTACAACCAGACAACAATCGTCCGCAAGGTTTCGACTGGCCTGGTCCGCAGAACCATTTCCGTCAGCAGAGCTTCGATGCACAGGGTGGGATGCAACAAGAATCCGGTCAGTCACTCGACAAGCAACAAGGAAATCTACCCGAGACCCCATTCCTCGATTACCCTCCAATGCACAGCCATCAAACACCTAATTTTGCTGTGCCAGTTAATTCGAATCCGGTTCTGGCTCCACCTCCATTCAGTTATCCTCCTTTTCCACCCGAGGGAGCTCAACCATTTTACGGTGTTCCCTTCAAAGAAGTTGGATCAGAGCAGGGTTCACTTTTGGGTTTCCCACCCGGTGCAGCAGGGGGTGTGAATTTCGCAGGTGGTTTTTCTAGGCCCTGGAATGCGGGACCTGCTGGTGTGCCCTTCGAGCCTTCACCAGCCACAGGTCAAGGAATTGTGGATGGTTTTGCAACCATGTCGGATCCTCAGGGAAGACCGGCATTCTTTCAAGGGGATTATGGACGGAACATGGGAGTCTTGGCCTCGAATATGCCTCCCCCTTCCCCAACAAACATGGTGATGGAGCCAGTTCCAAGTGGAAACCCTATGGAACGGGATGGCAAAGGTATATTGGCACTGCAGCCTTTACCTTTTCCTCCATTGCCTCCGTCACCACCGCCTCCTCACTTGTCACAGCAGAAACGAGATAAGTTCTACTCAGGTGAGATGGGTCGGGATGGACAGGGCTTCGGGTGGCAGCATGAGAAGCACGATAGCTATGGAAGTGGTCAGGATTAGTGAAGCCTTTTGGTTTCTTTTTGCTCTGCTTTGTAATTTTGCCTTGAACTTGTGCTGCATTGATTCTAGTGGTTTGCATTTCGTGGTTCACTAAAATCAATTTTTCCTGCTTTTTCTAATGTTTTTAGTTTGTTTTGGCCTAGTTCATTTTTGCATGAACAATATACTCTACACAAATGAATGTTTCCAATCAAGAACAGCGAAGTTGAGAATTGGAAATGGGGATCCCTGATTCTCTCTCCTGCACCTTTTTTTTTTTTTTGTCACCCTTAGAACTTGCTGAAGTTCAGTTGGTGGGCCTATTTTGGACTTATTTTGGTAATCTAAACTGTTAATCTTATTAAGTCGATGAGTAGTTTATTCATGAAAAAAATTATATTGATTGGATGTTGGTAGTAATGTAACCTGATCACATTTGTTTTTTAAAATAAAAACAAAAAAGACTGGTATTTTTAAAATTATATTTGTCGTTTATTATTTTTAAAATATATTCTAAACATATAGCTCTTTAGTTCAATTGAATTTTTTTATTTTATTTTTTATGATCCATTGATAATTGTTCGAATCAGCAAAAATAAGTTTGAGGTGGACTCACAATGTGCCAACTAGACCTCTCTTGTCCGATTAATTACTAAAAGAGCCTGATATAATTTTTCTTTTTTGGTCTCTTGTTCTTTGTTTTTGCCTTTCTGTTGTTTTATTTTATTTTTTGAATTAGGAAGCACAGAAAGACCACACTCACACACAAAGTTAAAATTTCAATAAGATTCATTTTCCTTATTTTACTGAGAGAAGAGAGAATAAATCAAAGAATCAATATAGGTCCCCAAATTTCACCCCCCAAAATTGGCCCAACAATGCACGCCACATGAAAAGCCCCAGTCAGAAATCATTTCATTTGTATCACCTCCACATCCACAATAAAGATAAGGGAGAATTATGGGCCAGTCCTATGGACCGGTCTTATTACTCAACAAATCTTATCCAAAAAAATCAAATAGTATTTTTAATTTTTACCCCTAAACTCAACACTGCAAATTTACTGGTTTAAATAAATTTATCACTGATTTTATCATTAGTTTAAACAAATTTATCACTGGTTTAAACAGATTTATCATTGGAATCTTCTCCAATATACAGAGAGAGAGAGAGAAGACTCAGCGGCAAAAAGCGGTGGAAGCAATGGTGAAAGTGGAAGAAGATGTCGGTTGAGGTTGCCAGCAATGATGACAGTGGAGGCGGCGGTGGTCTTTAAAAAGTCTTGATCTCACTGGAAAACCATGTACAATTCCAAATTGGAGCTGAATATAGTAGATCTGTATTGAAAATACCTAGATCTGAAGCCATCGACGAAGTTTGTCATCAAAGACAATAGATTGGTAATGGAGGATTGTGGCAACAACGGTGATGTCAATGGCAATCAATGAGGGATGATGACAGTGGTGTGGGGTGAGCGATGATGGCAGTGAGGGAGTGAGGTCAAGGACGGTGGTTGATGCGAGCACTATTGATGACAACAGAGAAGGACTTAATGGTGTTGGTAGGTGTAGTGAGGGTAATATGGACAGTTGAGAACTTTATAGTGTATTTAAAATGTCAACAGGACTTATGAGTAATTAATTTCATTTAATGGGACTGGCTGGTAGATTTTCCTAAAGATAATTAACAACGTCTCTCAATCTCTCTCAGAGGTAAATCAGATATTACACCTGCTACATTCTACTCAAAATTCAGAATTTCCTAATTTCCTCTGTGCATGAAAATGATTATACCAAAAAAAAAAAAAAAAAAGGGCAAACAATCCGAAGGAGGAGAAAGAAATCAGCTTAGCTTCTTCTTCTCCAAAATCCATTTTCGAACCCTACCAAGACACTCCACATCAAATCTCACATACAACTGCCTCAATTTCCTACACCCCATCAATATATATCTATCTATGCAATCTTCATACTTCTCATAGAGTCTCCGAATTGTAAGAACAATAACAAGGCCTGCCACGAAGTCAGTCAAAAATACAAAAAATGAGAATTGTGCTCGATAAGAAAGCTGAGGATGACTTAAAAAAACCATGACGAAAGACTTGATTCTTGGAATCTCATTCGCATGTTTATATTTTTCAAAAGGAAATCGAATCATAGTTCAAACTTACTGGCGTAGCCTAGCATAAGGAAATCAGTCAAGCCCCCTATGATAGAAATTAGACACAGATACGCAGCAACTTTTAAAAACATTCTTGTGTCCTGTCCCATCGCTATATTCTTGGATATTGAGAACAATGCATTTATGTGACCGCGGATGAGATCTGCTAAATAATTGACAGCCTCTTCCGATAGATACAAATCTGGTAGTGGTGGTGCAGGTCTGTAGAATGCAACAAGAAGTGGAGTTCAACAATGGTTACTTCTAATATCAAAGTTGTTAACTTCTTATCGATAGTTTTAGTTTGAAACAAGAGGGAAAATTATGCTGGAGAAGTTTTCAAAGATCCATCATACATGTTCGATCAAATATAAACAAGAAACCTACTAAACATGCCAAAGAATAGTAATGATAATAAAGGAGACAATTTGTTTTGTTTTTCTCTCTTGTGTGAATGAGTAGAAAAAGTGGCTTAATGCTGTGTTTGGTTGGGCAATTTGATGAGGGATTTGGAAAGGGAAATGGAAAAGGTAGGTGAAATGTGAATAAAACATACCTATATTTCACCTAGTTTCACACACCTTTTCCCTTTTCTTTTCCAAATCCCTCTCCAAATCCTCCAACCAAACACAACGTAAGTACGATGTATAAACCCTCAGCACCAGCTAATGGGTAACTGTTATGATGACACTGTCCTAAATATAAAATAACAAAAGTCACCTTAATGCATTAATTTTCACATGAGGACTTGCTACATTTTCTTTTTTTTTAGGTGCAACTTATTACTTTTTCTTAAAGCCGACACTTTTTTTTTGAATTTTGTAGACAAAATGGAGATTTGAATTTTATTGTAACTTATCCACACACACACACACACACAGGCAAAACAAGAAGGCAGGGTTGATATACCCATTTAAACCTCAGAACGTACATTCACAATTTACAAAACAAGTGAATGAAATCTATTCTTTGGTCAAATTGATCAAAACAAATTTCAAACTATGAAAAATGAATAAATTATTAGGAACAAAAGAAAATCAACATCTTATTAAGGAAAAAGATATAGTGCATGAAAACTTAAAATCCTGATTATATAAGGGCGATTTGTGTTGTGTTTACCAGAACCATACAGCCCACAAATGCTTTTCTTAAACTGCTTAATTGTCTTGTGTTTTAGGATTGACAAAACACCAACAAATCTATAGCAAAGAAGCACAGGAAAGTCAAATATCATTGAGGGTTACTGGTTTAGAATTGCTGCGGATTTGGCCCAGAGAAAAAGAATGACAACTAGGAGCAAGAGAACACTAGAGACAAGTGATAGAAGAGTATAACCGGATTTCTCAAACACCAACCAACCAGCAAGAGTTACTACCAGAATTCCCATTGTAAGATTTTTTCTCCTCCACAGCATCACATCTGCAACTGCTTGAGCAAAAACAAAATTAAAGGTAAATCTGTGTCCCCATAAAACCTAAAATCCACTGGCATTTCACCATACATGGCAATGGATTGAATAGAAGGCATGGGACACTCCCCAAATTCCTCTGTCCCGCTGCCTCAAAGCACTCACAGATGCTGGATCATGCCTGATTTCCGTATCTCATTTTCCACATGGACAGGGTACAAAGGAATTTGAATTTGAAGATGGAGTACCCTTGGCTGAATTTTATACGATTCATATAGGATCATGTTTGTTTGGGCAGATTGAATTAGATGTGATTAGCAATTCTAGGACTGTTAGTACTGAGATTGTTAATATCTTTGGATTATGTGTCATATCCAATGTATCGATTGGCCTAGGAATATGAGAATGGAATGATAAAATCCTACCAATTTTACAATTTAAGTAATTAGTCCAAACCTCTCCTTAGCCCTCCTTTTTATATCACATCCGGGGATGGAGGGAGCATGGACCCAGGAGGGGCATGCCCCTCAACTTTCTAAAATCTATGTTTTGAGAAATTCTGTTTCCACACACCTACCTACCTTTGTGCACATACTTAATGATTTATTTTTTTATTACAATTTTCTCCTAAATTAAAATTACTAAATTGTCCTTATCTTTTCCACCAAAACCCTAATTTCTTCATCTCACACTTAAATGAATGGAAGTTGGAAGTACCAATTGCTTGGGCAATTCATCACTTGGTGACTATTGCTAACAATAGGTCATATTGTGATAAATTATTGACAGCATGACTTCTTCTATTAGTTGTAGTCAGCAAAATGGAATTGAAGTCCCATACAAGTATCTTATGTCCTTGGGAAGCATCTTCCTGGTCTTTTCATGGAAATAGGCACTATGTTTAATTAGATCCCTTTTAGTGTTCACATGGTCTCTATACGATGAATCAAAATCTCTAGGCTGATCATAAGATCATGGCATCATAAAACTCTTTGCCCATAGTTGTCGTAGAAAGGAAGAGAAGATATTGTCCATTAACAAAGATATAACTTTGCTTGTGTGAAAATCCAATTTCTAATGGAAAAGTTGCAATTCAAAGGTTTCTTAATGTTTTCCCTCTAGATTAGTCTGAATTTAGTTTCCTACATTCTTCTTAGGGAAATAATTCAAAGGTTTCTAATGGGTGTTGGTTTAGAATTTCAATATTAAAGAGAGGGATATTTTTGACAAAAAGAGTTGTGCATTGAGTAAAATTATAAAATTTAAAATTAATTGATATGTGTATTGAGAGAGAATGTGGAATGAGATGTTTTGGTGCGTGGAAATAGAATTACCCCTATGTTTTAGTATAGATTTATAAATAGTTATTTCAGTTTGCCCCTCTAAATTTGAATATATACTCTTATATTTTTTTTTCTTTATTTTAAAATAGTTCCTATAATTTGCACAATTCAAATGTTTATTTTATGATAGAAATCACATTTATGATGTTATAAAGTCTACTTTTAAATATTTATTTTCCATTCTTTTTTTATAATATTTGCTAATTTGTTCTTATTGGTATTTTTTTCCCCTTCTGTGATGAATATATGTACAAATATGTAGAATGATTATTTATTTATTTTTTTTTTTTGATGAAATCTCTCAATAAAATATTTGCTTTTGTTTGGAGACGATCATTACAATCTAAATCAATGCTGTGATTAGAAGTGGGGTTAAGTTTGTTGGGGTAGAAGCACAACGGGATGGGTAACACTATTATAGGCATAACATTTTGCTTTACTATTGTCCCCTCTAAATCAAAATCTTGACCCTGCCACTAATCGCATCCCTTTTAGATTCAATAGTTAGAGGGATGCCAAATATGGACTCGCAGGCCTCGTTTGAGAGCAAACTAATTTAGTAATTTTTTGTCTATTTGACTAAAACATGAGCTAAAAAAAACTAATATGTTTGGGATGAATTTTTTAGTTTTTTACGAAAAAATATGTAAGAAAATAATATAAAAAAATGAAAGTTTGAAACTTGACATTTTTGCCCTGCACGGAAATTGAAGTGTGGGAAATTAATGGAGACAGGTGCAGACGTGCAGCTACTGTCCCTTGGAACTTTTGACAAATAGTTAATTTTTTTTTAATTTTTTTTTATACAGCAATGTACAACTACTGTATACTTTTTGACTAATGTGAAAGTAATGTCAATGTAGCACACGTGGCCACATACATGTAATTGCAAAATCACAACCATTGTTTGTGTTGTGATGTATTGTTAATTAATTAATTATTTTTTATTTTTTATTTTTATTTTTATTTTTTTTTTCAAGATTTTGACGCCAACACATATGCAACAACATTTAGGCCTTGTTTGGTTCAAACTTGGAAAAGAAATATAGGGGAAAAAATCTAAAAATATTATTTGGTTTAGTGGTTTTGAAAAAAAAAAATCAAAATCATTTTTTATCTCCTACACATAAATCAATCACTTTTTTTTTTCTCCGCTTTCCTTCTGAATCACTCTTGTCTCTCACAAACATCCACTCAAGTACAAACTAATATACAATCTGTTTAAATTCTCACACTCGAAAACTATTTTCAAAATATACAACCAAACAAACCAAAAAAAATTAGTAAATGCTTTCGCCATTTTTTTTAAAAAAATTTATCTCCAAAAACCAAACAACACACACCCATACTCTTTCGTCCCCCAAAAAATATGTTGTTATGGTATGGACTTGAAATAAATTCTCAATTTTTTTTTTTCAAAACTTTGAGATAGGTGTACACACATGGTAATTTCTTTGGTGTCCATAACATTTTCTAAAACAAATTTTGTAATGAATAAAATTCACATTTTTTTGGTAATGTTTGTGGTATTATGGATGAAACTTGGAAAAGGAATGTAGGGGGAAAAATGTAAAAATATTATTTGGTTTAGTGATTTTAATTTAAAAAAAAATCAAAATTAGTTTGTATCTCTTACACATAAATCAATCACTTTTTATTTCTCCTCTTTCCTTCTGAATCACTTTTATCTCTCACATGCATCCACTCAAGTACAGACTAATATACAATCTTTTTAAATTCCCACACTCGAAAACTATTTTCAAAATATACAACCCAGCAAATCAAAAAAATTGGTAAATGCTTTCCCCAATATATTTTTTTTTAAATTTATCTTCCAAAATCAAACCACACACACCCATACTCTTTCGTCCCCCCAAAACTATGTTGTTATCATACGGACTTGAAAGAAATTCTCAATTTTTTTTTTCAAAAATTTGACATAGGTGTACGGTCCACACACATGATAATTTCTTTGGTGTCCATAACATTTTGTAAAACAAATTTTGTAATGAATAAAATTCACCTTTTGTTGGTATTGTTTGTGGTGTTATGGATGAAACTTGGAAAAGAAATGTAGGGGAAAAAATCTAAAAATATTATTTGGTTTAGTGGTTTTGAAAAAAAAAATCAAAATCATTTTTTATCTCCTATACATAAATCAATCACTTTTTTTTTTCTCCGCTTTCCTTCTGAGTCACTTTTGTCTCTCACACACATCCACTCAAGTACAGACGAACATACAATCTTTTTAAATTCCCACACTCGAAAACTATTTTCAAAATATACAACCAAACAAACAAAAAAAAATTGGTAAATGCTTTCCCCAATTTTTTTTTTTTTTTTTTTTTAAATTTATCTCCCAAAACCAAACCACACACACCCATACTCTTTCAAAAATTCTCAATTTTTTAAAATTGGTAAATTCTCAATTTTTTTTTTTCAAAAATTTGACATAGGTGTACGCTCCACACATGGTAATTTCTTTGGTGTCCATAACATTTTGTAAAACAAATTTTTTAATGAATAAAATTCACCTTTTTTTGGTAATGTTTGTGGTGTTATGGATGAAACTTGGAAAAGAAATGTTGGGGAAAAACTCTAAAAATATTATTTGGTTTAGTGGTTTTGAAAAAAAAAAAAATCAAAATCATTTTCTATCTCCTATACATAAATCAATCACTTTTTTTTTTCTCCGTTTTCCTTCTGAATCACTTTTGTCTCTCACACACATCCACTCAAGTACAGACGAATATACAATCTTTTTAAATTCCCACACTCGAAAACTATTTTCAAAATATACAACCAAACAAACAAACAAAAATTGGTAAATGCTTTCCCCAATTTTTTATTATTTTTTATTATTTTTTTATTTTTTTAAATTTATCTCCCAAAATCAAACCACACACACCCATACTCTTTCAAAAATTCTCAATTTTTTAAAATTGGTAAATTCTCAAAAAAAAAATTCAAAAATTTGACATAGGTGTACGGTCCACACACATGATAATTTCTTTGGTGTCCATAACATTTTGGAAAACAAATTTTGTAATGAATAAAATTCACCTTTTTTTGGTAATGTTTGTGATGTTATGGATGAAACTTGGAAAATAAAATTGAAATTATAGTCAATTGTGCAATATTAGAAGTAGTGTATTTATATTTTCAAATAGGTCTCCCTTTTTTATTTTATTTGTCAAATACTGAATTTTCTATTTTAGTTGGTTGAAGAAAATTTTGGGCCATGTTTTTTACGTGATGTAATTGGGCACAATTACGAACTTTACAGTTAATGCATGTAATATGTGTGACGGAATTCGTTACGACAATCCGTGAAATATTGAATTTGCATTAACCATACACGAATGCAAAGTACGAAAATTTCGAAAGTTTTTTTTTTTAAATTCGTACGACATCTTAAAATTTGTAAACTGTTTAGTAGGTTATGCATGTATCATTACAAAACAAGACATTAGTGAAGATTTTCACAAAACACATACTACGAAAAACATTTAAAAGCAGTCATGCTAAACAACATTGTCTGACTACCTACCATTGCGCCGAATTTGGTATAACTCTACCCTTATCCGATGACGCACCTCCGCCATTTCAACGTCCTCGTCCGTAGGCATGACGACTTCGTGTAGGGCAGCCAAATCTACGCGATCGGGAATATCGCCATACGTGTACGCCGCCGCATTTCTGACAGCAACAACTAACGCATCATTCTGCGTATGAAATTGTGTAATGCTATAGATGCAGCTACCAACGGCACCTGCACTCTACGAAAGTCAAACCGAGGCATGTTGTGCAAGAATATCCACCGCGACTTCCAAGCGCCAAATGTTCGCTCAATCACACTCCGCAATGAAGAGTGGGCACGGTTGAACAACTCATCACGATTCCTCGGCTTGTGACGTTGAAAGTATGGTTGGTGATAGTGGCTGCCCTTATATGGTGCAAGAAATCCCTTCTTATTACTGTATCCACCATCCACTAGATAATAGCGACTTGTGAATGTGTACATATTAATACATATTTGTTTCACGTGTGGGCAAACAAATTTAACAAGTTATAGCATTGAACAAATCACCTGTTCGTACGTACCATCCACTGCAGTTGGAAAATTATATTGCGGATCCTCGGTGACAATGTTTAAAATCCGGCTGTCATGCATGCTACCCTCCCAACCGCATGACACCAGACGAAACACATATTGAAATCACACACTGCCAAAATATTTTGAGTGTGGCAACCCTTTCGGCTAAAATACGGGGCTGATTCCGACTCTTTTATACACGTTGGCACGTGTGTCCCATCCAAGGCACCTAAACAATCCTACACAATTCGAACAAATAGGCAACCTATTAGTACCATGAAGTTATGCATTATAGCCTTGCATTTTTTAAGTCACATCTTTGTAGAATTTGAAAAAAAAAAACTCGAATTGTTGCATTTTTTGCGCACCTTAAACGGCAAATACTGTGGTTGGGTCTGCAGGTAGGGATCCCTCTTGTTTTGGAAATCTGTGGGCGGCCGACAGTGCGCGACGGTAAACTTTTTCATTGCTTTCAAAACATTATGAAAATGGCGTGATATTGTTTCACCGGAGTGTTGGAATCTTTCTTGAAGCTCTCGGTTAGGTAAGTTTTTTAGAACATGAATGAAGATTGCAACACTCTCCTCAACGTGCAAGCCGGGGTCCCGTTCAGGTACATGCAACCCGAAGTCGTTCACTTGTGTGGCACATAAACGGGTAAAAACATGTTTGGGCATGCACAGTTCATAGCGAAATCTACCACTGTGCCCATTATACATTTCTAAAATCCATGCCCTCCCTGTCAAGATGGACGTGCGACATGGGACTTTAAGCACGTGCGCCTTGTAGTAGTCGGAGGCAATTTTGTACGCTTCAACATAATTATTATTCATTTTAGTTTGCCACTCGATTACGACCGCCGCAACATCATCACACATTTCCTACATCCGTGCATCAGTGTCATCGTCGCTTTCCATGCCTAAATCACATAACTTCAAATAAAATCAGAAGCATAACATGACAGACTACTACTCTGGCAAAATTAAACATGCAAAAATTAAACAGCAGTCAAAAGTAAAGGCTGTCAATAACAGAAATATTATGCATAAATAATCAATTGATTTCCTTTGCCATCCTTCTGAGAGCTTCTATTGTATAGTGTTGTTCTATTACCAATGGTGAAATCTTCAATACATTTATTTGAAGTTTCCCAACACACGTTAACACATCATATTTTTTTTTTTTTACTACCTTACAAAGGGTGTAACTTGTAGTAATTTTTTTTTTCTTTTTTTCTGACAAATAAGCAATATAGAAATTGCAATGACATATACAAACAACAATGTTCAAATAAAATATACAGAAATAATAACTTAAATTCTTTTGTTTTTTTTTTAGTACCTTATAAAGGGTCTAACTTCCACTTTTTAAGTTGAAGCCTTCAGTAAACTTCACATGTCTCTCTACAAGTAGCAACGCTTTTGTTCAAATGGTCGAGTACAGCTGATTTACAACCACTGTTTACATAACTATGAAGCTGCAAATTGGAAGAGTGTAATCAGATTCATGGTTTATTGAAATTTAAAATTTTAAAATCCAACCATAGCCAATATCCAACCAATGCACATCCATAATTTTAAAACTAGGGAAACGAAAGGAATAGCATAACCATCTCCCTACCAATTCTCCTTACAAAGCATAGTTAAAAACATCATGTCCTTAGCAAATACAAAACCAACATAAGCGAAAAGAAGTCCAACACAAAGCATTTCATAAAAAGGCAGGTCTTTAGCAAATATAAACCAAGTCCAACACATAAGCATAGTTAGAAACGAAGTCCAACGCATAAGCGAAAAGAAGTCCAACACATAACAGAAAAGAAGTCCAACACAAAGCATAGTTAGAAACGAAGTCCTTGATTGTGCAATATGCTTGCAAGAGTTGGAACTATTGTCGTCCTCTCTTTGTCTTGTTGCTTCACCTGGAGCCAGCCGATAATGCCATCATCGGAAGGAATACTCATAACCATCTCCCTATTATTGGGCACCTCCATAAGCGAAATACTGAAATGGAGCAGTGGATTAGTTTGGTTATGAGTATTGTCGTCCTCTCTTTGTCTTGTTGCTTCACCTGGAGCCAGCCGATAATGCCATCATCGGAAGGAATACTCATAACCATCTCCCTATTATTGGGCACCTCCATAAGCGAAATACTGAAATGGAGCAGTGGATTAGTTTGGTCAAGTCCCTAAATTTCATAAAGGCGTCCAACTGCTTCGGCCATAGTGACACTTTGGCCACCGACAACATGGTTTACAGTGAGTTCCTTGCTTTGTGTCTTCACCGAATTCACCAAATCATCCATGCTTGTTGCCAATGCTTCTGCCCCGGTGATTCGCTTTTTTTGCACTGCTGTGACGGATGAGTGCCTCCTTTTGGTGTCACTACCTGATGCGTTAATGGTTGCAAATTTCATCAAGTTTTCCATTTCAGAGGCACCCAATTCGTTGTTGTCCGTAGAGAAGTCGGCACTATCGGACTCCCCTTCCACCTCCAGTTGGTTCCGCGTCTCACCAGGCGTCCAAGCGTTTTTACTCATTGCCGCAGCCCCCGTGAATACACAACGCATCAACTCCTCATGATCCAACCGCTTTGTTCTGAACTTGCAACACTCTTTGTCAACCTGTAATACAATACAATGGGAGTACACCATTAGCAAAATGAATAACTTATGTACATGGAGTATGCACATCAGTAATGAACAATTTAAGCATGCATAGTTGACGTGCTTATATATGGAAAAAAAAAAAAAAACCATAATATTATGGAATTGTCATGGCATGTTTCATGTTTATTTGAATGTTGTAGGCATGAACAGTATACTTTAAATGAAAATATATGTTTATGGAGTTTGACATCTGTTTATGGCATAGTTGGGTCGTTCAAAGTGAAACACAAAATTATGTAAACATAAGTTCAAATCGTTACTTTCTCCATTCTAGCCCATCATTCATCCAACGCATTGATCAACCCAGTCTCTTGGTCGAACCCAATTCCAGTGGGGCCTTTGCGGCTATCCATTAGCTTCGACCATGCACTCCACTATGCCTCTAGTTGATTGTACCTATTTTTAAGTTGTTTGATGGTATGCGTCAACCCAGTTGCTACCTCATAAGTCTTAGCCAAAGACCGGCACCCATTTGGATTGATTGACCTGTGCGGCCTGTTACCTGCGTCTATTTCCTTCACAACAAGTTCCAAATAGATACATGTGTTCTCCCAGTCCCAATTGGCTTTGTGATGAGGTTTTGGGCCCTTCCCTTTCCCGGAAGGGGTACGAGAGCCGGATCGAGTTGAAGCCATGCGACTATAGAACATTATAATTTGCGTAATATATTAGTTGATCAGTGCATTACTTGTAGTTGTGTTAACCATATATTGTTATGTTTGTACATTACGTATCGCAGTATTAAAAATAAGAAAGCCTCAAGCAGAAAAATCAAGACCTTGTAAGTTTTTGTGAATTTAAAATATAGCTCCATCAAATGCATAGTAAAGAACCAACATTACCTTAAACAGATTAAAAATCTTTTGCTGAAGTACATTGTTTAAACACTAAGACATATGCTAGATGAGTTTGTTATGGAAAATAAGTATGATTCGTTGTTTTCTAGTGACAACTTTTCTTTACCCTCCCCCCTCCTTTTTCATTATAAGGATTGAATCCACCTTACTCAAAAGATTAATAGGGAGAACCAGACTGCCACATAAACAAAAGAAAATGACCAATTATTCACCAACTTTATTGTGATGTGTTTGTAAAAATCACTATGGTAGCATTTGTAGCTAATTTCACCAAATTTACAAGAATAGTATAAATGATAATTTCATGTCAACGTATTCAACAATTATAACCACAGAGACAGACATAATACTTTATTAGAATACTTCTAACTTGTTCAATTCAACAGACTACTTCATCCTATTTAGGGGACTTTCTTGTTAGGGGACAATTCATCAGAATACTTCATCCTATTTAGGGGACTTTGTTGTTAATCCCCCAAAAAAATGCGTAATAATTTTTTATTTTACAACACATAATATGTTCAAATTGGCAACTGGTGACACACACACACACACACAGCGACAAAGACAAATAGAGAGCGAGAGTGAGAGATAGCAGACTGTTGACATATACAAAAACCAGAGCATAGAAGTCATGGTTATGAGATCCACACCCCCCCACCAACAGACAACCCGCAATATTGCTAAACTGCTCTCGGTAGGTGAAAGAAAGCCCTAAAACCCCCAACATAGTACATAGGCGAGTTTCTGCAAAAATTTACCCAACTCGAATGTTGAAGACAAATTGAAAAACGACAATGGTCAGACAGAGCGACAAACACACACACACACACACACACACACACACACACACACACACACACACACAGAGCGCGCGCGAGAGAGAGAGAGAGAGAGAGAGTTTATACATACAAACCAAACAGAGCATACGACGTTTGGGAACATAGCGAAATAGAAACAAGAGAGGCTGAAGAGAGAAAGACAGAGAGCGAGAGAGCGAGCGAGCGAGAGAGAGAGAGAGAGAGCAAGAGCATACCTGCAGTTGGGGGGATCGTCGGAGGAGGGACTGCTTTTCCGTTCGCCTTAGCGGACTATCGTCATCGCTTGGTTCCTCTTTCTCTTCAGATCAGAGCTTCTACTATGATCCAGCCTTGAACGAAGGGCCCTCTTCATCTTCACTGTTTGATGTAGCTGAATAGTTGTAGGTACTACACCCTGTGTGAGAATAGCGCTGCAGATATTCCCATCAGTGTTTGACATAAAGCCAGGGGTGAAAACGATATAAACAAAATGAAGGAGGGGCAAAACGGTCATTTTACACTATAGCTGGCAGCCTTCATGTGCAGCTACTGTACATAGGTTTTTAGGGTGACTCTTTGACTTTTTTAGTAATTTTTTGACTTTTTGACTAAAAATGAGGGTTCCCAAACGAGGCCTTAGTCCAAACCCCAATTATCTTAACTATATGTATTTTGTTGGATTATCAATTCAATCCCAAGGTCACGGCTGTCCAAACAAACATGGCCTAGTTAGTGAATTAAAGGAGAGTTCTTTCTGTATTTTTATTTACTAGTCATTGGGTAAAGAAGAAGTAAATAAAAATCAACCTTCGTTACAATAACCAGATAAGTGAATTTTTATAAAAGTTTAACATAGTAATCAATCAGGTTCTTGAACAGACCAAATACGATTCTGATGATCTGATCCTAATTTCAAATTCTCAATTTGAAAATAAAATTCCAATAAATGCTCATGGATAGAGGTAGAGATAAAGAGAGAGTACAAATGCATATACTGCTATTTCTTGAATTGAAAACCATAAACCCATCATAGGGAATGCAACGAAATAGAGAAAGAATCACATCAATGTTAAAGCTTACCAAGTCCTCCTCCAAGAATCTGATGAACAGTTCTATGCCTGTTAAACAATCGATCGGACGAACCCATTTTCATGAAATTGAAGTAGGAAACAAAAAAATAAAGTTTGGAATGCGAATTTGATTTGCTTATATTATGAACCAAACAGAGCTGTTTTGATTGAAGTAAACTTTAGATATACACATATACATGCTTTTCTCTTTGCTTTAAAAGTAAGGAAAGTAAACGACAGTTTTCATCTGTAACGCTTGCTATGTGACGCTGTCCACCTTTTTCTACTCTCAACACAAGTCACATTTTTAAATAACTAAAAATAAAATATTTATTACGGGAATTTTTAAATAACTAAAAATAAAATATTTATTATGGGAGTGTTTGGGAAGTAATTTTTTTTTTTTGGACAAACAAAAAATGACGTTCTATGGGCATGATAGCATTTGTGGGCTCTAATTCCGGGGTAAGTAGTTGCTAGTCAGATTTAATTCAATCTAAAGAAAAAGACTCACCACTGGGGTAAGACTTGAATGCACCAACCCTAGCATAGGAGGCAGAATCACGATCAGATTACAGCAAAGTCACGATCAGAGTACGGCAAAGTAACGATTGGAGTACAGTGCAGTCAGCTTCACCCATTGAAAAATGAACTGCTAGTCGCTCCTCTCGAGAGTCGAGCCCTGCTCAATTGCGTGGAATGAAAGCATTTTTCCACCCCACTACCACCCCCAGTGGTTGGTGTTTGGGAAGTTGGATTGAGCTATTTTTTTTTGGCTAAAATAGTTAATGGAAAATGTTTGGGGCCCCTTTGAGGCTGACCCCCATAGCCCCAAAGCGATTCTGACCTTCCATGTATATGTAGAGTTCACATGATGATCTAGATTTGTAGGGATCTTAATCATTGCTCATAATTAATAAAGATAATATGCTAAAATAGTCAATAAGACAAAAAATCACATCTAAATCATAACCATTTTACTTTTTCTCTCATAACCATCAAATCAACTTCAAAAAAAAAAAAATGTCAACTATCATCCCACACACAATTTTTTTAATCAAGTTAAAATAATTAAGAAGTCAACTAAAATAATCAAGTATCCAAAGTAGCCCATATATATTATGTGTCACTTATTAAATGGAAAAAATATTTTTTATTTGACTTAAGCCTTGTTTGGGAAAATATTATTTTAATAATATTTTTACTTTTTACGAAAAAAAGTATAAAAAAATAAAGAAAGTGATGTAATAACTTATAATGATTTTTTAAAATTTTAACTAAAACTTGTTGCCAACTGAGGCTTTAAGGTCCAAGTTTGAGCCACACATCCCCCATCTATCTAATTTTTTTTTTCTTTTATTTGTTTTAAATAGAAACATTAACACTTGGTAGCATAGGATACTAAGGCCTCACGACACTATTAGGAATGTTCACTTTATATGTAGTATAAGAGGATGTTTGGAGTGATCTAAATAAGTATATTTTTTGATTTTTTATGAAAAAAATGTACAAAAAAATAGAAATGTGATATAATTCAAAAAAGATAAAAAATAAAAAATAAAATATATATATATACTGATATAAGAGTGTCAAATAGTACCTCAATATAGACAAGACAAGTGATAGCACACATGATAGGTTACATGCGCATATGATTATTTTATTTAAAAAAAAATATATTAATAAATGAGAAAATTATTGAAAAGTTCAATCTAACAATTATCTAAGGCATTAGGTTTAGTGAATATTTTTTTGTTGGTGAAAGATCCACCTTTTGTGAGATAATTTGGTAAGAAATCCATTTATTATTTTGGAGGACATTTTGTTTCTAATTTTACCCCTTCATCTATCTGTTTAACTTTCTTAACTATTTGTTTAAAATTATTTTATCTGTTTAAAAAAAAATTATATGTTTAATTTTTTTTATCTATTCAAAAGAATTATCTGTTCAAAATTTTCTAACTGTTGAATTTTTTGACTATCTGTTTAATTTTTTAACTATCTGTTCAAATATTTTTTTTATCTGTTTAATTTTTAACTATCTGTTCAATTTTTTCCCTTGTCTGTTCAATTTTTTTCCTTTATCTTTTCAATTATCTGTCCCATTTTATTATATGTTTAAATTTTGAACAATTTTATCCTATTATTTGCTCAATTTTTTTTTCCATTATCATCAACAACAACAAAAACAGAAATAACAAATCTGAGCTAAGAAGAAAAAAAAGAACAAGAAGAAATGAACCTCAAAAACAATGTTCAAATCAACACAATCCATGTCTCAGTAAAAAAAAATAAAAAATAAAAAATAATTTCAAAATACATTTTCACAGAACATAGATTATTTCAATGGTGAATATTTGACGCGTTTTGCCTTTGTTTCTTCTATTACTTTTAACAAAAGCCTGTACAAAGACTATAGAGAGTGAGAGACCAATGATCCAATAACATTACTACCTCTGGTTCAAAATCTATTTAGATTTATATATATGTGCATTGTTATGAGAGTAGAAAAAGAAGAGAAACTCTTGTATTCAATAATTACTGAATAGATACACACTCCTTTATATAGGAGAGAAGATAAGGTATATACAGAGAATATACTATATAATAAATAAGATATATGCAAAGAATATACTAATATACTATATTTAACACCTCCCTCAAGCTTAAGGTGGTAATGCAAATATCAAGTTAAGCTTGGAAAAATAAATCAGAAAATGGTCCTAGAAGATGAGCCTTAATGAAGATGTCAGTTGTCTGATTGGCAGAGGTAACAAAGATAAGATGAACAGTGCCACTCGTAACGTGTTGCCAGATAAAGTGACAATCAATCTTAATATGCTTGGTGCGATCATGGAAAACATCATTATGTGCAATCTAAATAGCACTCTGATTGTCATAATAGAGGTTAATGACAGCAGGATGGGGAATTCCCATATCAGCAAGAAGCTAACGAAGCCACACAAGCTCTTGAGTAGTATCCGCAAGAGCACGATACTCAGCCTCAATATTAGAACGAGTAATAAGAGTTTACTTCTTGCTACGCCAAGCAATAAGAGAATCACCCAAGAAGAAGCAAAACCCTGTGGTAGAGCAGCGATCAGTAGGATTCCATATCCAATCTGCATCAGAAAATGCATGTAACTGTAAAGAAGAGTGTGCTGAGTAGTGAAGACCATGGAACATAATGCATTTTAGATAGCGCAAAATGCGAACTAGAGCATCATAGTATGGATAGCAAGGAGCAACCATGAACTGACTAACAATGTGAACAACATAGGCAATGTCTAGACGAGTAACCGTAGGATGGACAAGACTACCAACTAGCTGACAATATAAAGTAGCATCAGATAATAAGTGACCATCAAGAGATGTAAGACGAGTCTGAGGATCAACTAGAGTAGTAGCAGTCTTGCAATCGGTAAGACCAGCACGAGTCAAGAGATCAAAGATATACTTGGCCTGGGAGAGAAAATACCAGAAGGATCATGAGAAATTTCCAAGCCGAGAAAGTAGCTAAGCAAACCTAAATTTTTCATCTCAAACTGGTGACTGAGGAATTGTTTGAGACTAGAGATACCCACTGTGTCATCTTCAGTGATGATCATATCATCCACATAGAGAAAAAGAATAATAATACCACGCTCTATTTGACGTATAAACAAGACAGAATCATAGGCACTAGAGAAGAAACCAAAGTCATGAATGGTAGAACTGAACTTGGCAAACCAGGCATGAGGAGCTTGTTTCAAGCCATACAAAGCACAGTGAAGTTTGCAAACTTTGATGGATGGAATAGAGGAACCAGGTGAAGGTTACATATAAACTTCCTCAATGAGATCACCATTGAGAAAGACGTTCTTGGTATCCATCTGATAAAGACTCTAGTGGCAAGCAGCAACAACTGCTAATAACTGCGAACTGAAGTAAGACGAGCAACAGAAGCAAATGTTTTCTCATTGTCAATCCCATGCTCTTGAGTGAATCCCCAGGCAACAAGAAGGGCTTTGTAATGTTCAATGAAACCATAAGAATGAGTTTTGATCTTATAAACTCATTTACAACTAACAATAGTCTTGTCGGGAGGAAGATCAACTATGTCACATGTATGAGTTTTATCCAAAGCATGTAGTTTATTAGTCATAGCTTGTTGCCAAAGAAGGTTAGAACAAGCCTCACGATAGGAAGTAGGTTTATGAAAGGAAAAAGCAATAGAACCAGTAATATAATCATGGAGAAGAACACAAGGTTGTTTTACCCGAGTCAAATGACAATTTGCTAGAGGAGATGGTGATGTGGATGGAGAAAGCTCCAGAGGAGATGATGGAGGAGGCATAAGACCATCGTCAAATACAAAAACCTCATCATTAACGGTAGGCATAAGCAGCTATGAAGGTGTTGGATCGGAATTTGCATCAAATTCAGGAGACAACAAGTCTATAGAAAGATCAGTAAAAAAAAACAGGGAATGGGTAGCTTGTGGTAGGTGAAACTTAGACAAAGTAGAAAACATTTTGTGTTCCCAAAAAATCACATGACGAGAAATACGAAGACACTTGGAGACTGGATCCCAACAACGATATCCTTTATGTTCTATACCATAACCCAGAAAACAGCAAAGACGAGAATGAAGTTCTAATTTAGTGTGTTCATGAGATTGAAGGAGAACAAAACAAGCAGACCCAAAAACTTTAAGAGTGGTGTATGTAGGAGGAGAACCATATAGACGTTCATAAGGAGAGAGATTGGCTATGAGAGGAGTAGGTACACGATTTATGGTTTAGACAACAGTAAGAGCAGCTTCTCCCCAAAACTTTTCAGGACATGAAGAGGAGATGAGAAGGGCGCAAGTAGTGTCTAGAGTATGTGGTTAAGGCCGAATTGTACATCATTGAGGCCATTAATTAGAATCTCTTAACTTCACTTGCTGGTCAAACTGTACACTTTATGTGTGTTGAATGTCAATCAGGTTGTACATAGTCGGAGCATAAAATGGGCAAAAAGACAAAATTTGGAGAGAGTTGACTTTCCCGCACGTGCATTGACTTTTTCTAAGAAAATGTGCCCGACGTTTTAAACCTGTTTGGAAGATATCAGAAGTATAAAAAGGCAAGGAAAAGGCTGGAATAGGGTTCTGAACTTGTTTTGACAAAAGAGAGAGGCTAGGGTTTGAAAAGGAAAAGGAACTTGAAGCAACAAGCATGTCTCCCATGGTGGCTTTTTCTTCACCTACCTCCTTCCACTCCTCTATGAGTGGCTAGTCTCATTTTCTAGGGTTTTGAAGATACCCTAGCCATGTAATAGATTTTTTTTTTTTTGATTTTCAATTATGTAAAGGTTTGAACACTTATATGGTATTTTAGAAGTTTCATATACATATTTTCCATTATTTCTTCAAATATTCGGCTTTCTATGATTGTTGAATGTTTTCCATACAAGAGTTTTCTATTCTTTCACATTCAAAGTATAAGACGAATCAAACTATGAGAGACGAGTCATATCACTACATTAGTTTAGAGTAAATGATTCGTACTACTTGAGATGGTTCGTGCTCGTACATTGAATGTGATGATCTTCTTGTTAAATGCTTTGAGATTGTAGTTGCGAAGCATTAATCCGTTCAAACCATAGCATAATTGATTTCAATTGGAAACCCTTTTTACGTGACTAGTGGTAGACCCTTTACCCTAGGTTTTTCTCCAAATCAGTAAATCCAATTTCATTTATAATTGATAATTTAATCACTTAGTTTAATTTATTTGTTATTAGATTAGGTTATGAACAATCAATCTTTTCATCAAAATTAATTTAGGAATTTGACAATTAAATTAGTTTAATTTCACAATTGTCCTTGTGGATCGATACCTGGACTTGCCATTATTCTAAAAGAATTTGGTGTAATTTAGTGTTTAATTTTGGTGTGTTCAACGACCCATCAAATTTTGGCGCTGTTGTCGAGGACTTCTGACGAAATTAGTTAATTTTAAGTTACATTCTTATTTTAATTTCTAGTTTATGATTTTATGCTTTCCGTATTGTTAAGTGTGCAGAGCGTTTGAAATTGGAGCAATCACCGAAGTGCAAGCAGAGCGCAACCGAGCTTTAAAAATAAAATAAAAAAATCGCAGCACAAGAGTGCGTAAACAAAAGCAAACACTCGCAAGGAAAGCACCAAAGTGCTAAAAAGCCAGATGAAGCTCAATTAGAGGTTGGAGACAACGTCTACACGTCAAGCACCCGCAAGACGAGTAAAGCGTTTTCGTTAAACCGCTGTGAGTATTTCTCCTTTTGGTATTTTACTTTCGTAACTTAGTGCACAGAGTCGGAACTTTTTGTGTGTGTGTGGGTGTAGACGCGCCCCGAGGGCCTTGCTACTACAGTCCGGACTCGTTTGTCACGGTTCTGAATCTAATCCCGCAAAGTGCAATGCGAGACCGATAAATCACCAAAGAGTCCAAATCTGGCAAATCGTTTTGGAAAACTGATTTTTAAGAAAAAAGTGCCAAACATGGACTGCTTTGCTAGATACAGAGTCGCCACCTAAATATTTTATTTTGAGAGAATTTAGGAAACCCTGACTCATGCCTAAGGCCACGTGTCCGTCATCACCAAAGTTGCCTCGGCTCGGGAATTTGGGTACGATTGGGGAAGGTTATTTATGAGCACCCCCACTTGCCCGTTCAAAGATCGGCCACTACTAAACATGATATCGAGTTTTTGAAAACACATGGGTTCTTATTCCGGTTAATTAGCTAATCTTTACTACGTGATGCGCACAGCAAAACAAGCATAGACTAAATCACCTAATTTGGAACAAAGCATCACATATCCGTTTATTTGGAAAATTGTTTGAAGTTTGCTACTCGCAAGTAGGCTAAAGCACGGATTTCGATGAATTATCCCAATTCAAGCAATCCAACCTTCACCCACAGGCATTCAGGCAGTTATATCATATAAGCAATTAGCCTCATGGCAAGCATGCTGTCATGTTAACACTCACATACATGCAAGATGCTAAAGCATAAACACTTACAATGTACTCCGAGCCAAAACAAGAAACTAGTTAGTAATCATGCATGATCCTAGTTCATGTCAACAATGGCTAATGCAACACATGCAAAATGCAATTAAGATAGGCTCGGCTATCTTAAGAATGGCATATGAGATGCGACAATTTGATACACGTATCAAACTTGGAATTGAAACACTATGCAATTAGTATGATGAGCCGAGCCCGGTGCGTGCAATACGAATAAATGTATACAAACATGCTAACATAAGTATGCTAATTGAAACATGACCTAAAACTAACCATCAAAAGAAGGTAAGTAAAAGGGAGAAAGACGTGGGGTTAGAAGACATTCACACACGCACACACACTTATTACAAATTCGCCCTCTCGACGAAGGATCCAAATAAATAATACAAACCAACTAATTAATCAACTACCCTAGCTAATTAATTATTACAAAACCCTTAACTAATTAAACAAATTAATTAAACTATGGAAACTGTAAAACAGCCTCGGGGAGAGAAACAAATGCATGTTCGGTTGGCTTTGCTCAGAAATCCGTTGCCATGTCACATGTTGCCTCTGTCTGCACTGCTTTGTACCTCTGAAGACTACACAAGTTTTTGTGATGCTCCACGATCACTTCTTGTACACTGTGAGAGGTCACCGGCCGAAATTAAATGCCACCGGCCAAGAGGAACTGGTCATCGACTATTTGTGGGTATCTTGGCCAAAAATGCATAGCCGGCCGGCACTGAAGATGGCCGACCGACCATCTCTTCCTACAGAATCCTGTTTTTCCTGCAACAGAGGACAGATAGAGTAGACAGAGGCAACATGTGACATGGCAACGGATTTCCTAGCAAAGCCAACCGAACATGCATTTGTTTCTCTCCCCAGGCTGTTTTACAGTTTCCATAGTTTAATTAATTTGTTTAATTAGTTAAGGGTTTTGTAATAATTAATTAGCTATGGTAGTTGATTAATTAGTTAGTTTGTATTACTTATTTGGACCCTCCGTCAAGAGGGCGAATTTATAATAAGTGTGCGTGCGTGTGTGAATGTCTTCCAACCCCACGTCTTTCTCCCTTTTACTTACCTGCTTTTGATGGTTAGTTTTAGGTCATGTTTCAATTAGCATACTTATGTTAGCATGTTTGCATACATTCATTCGTATTGCACGCACCGGGCTCGGTGCATCATACTAATTGCATAGTGTTTCAATTCCAAGTTTGATACGTGTATCAAATTGTCACATCTCATATGCCATTCTTCGGATAGCCGAGCCTATCTTAATTGCATTTTGCATGTGTTGCATTAGCCATTGTTAACAGGAACTAGGATCATGCATGATTACTAACTAGTTTCTTGTTTTGGCTCGGAGTACATTGTAAGTGTTTATGCTTTAGCATCTTGCATGTATGTGAGTGTTAACATGACAGCATGCTTGCCATGAGGCTAATTGCTTATATGATATAACTGCCTGAATGCCTGTGGGTGAAGGTTGGATTGCTTGAATTGGGATAATTCATCGAAATCCGTGCTTTAGCCTACTTGCGAGTAGCAAACTTTAAACTATTTTTCAAATAAACGGATATGCGATGCTTTGTTCCAAATTAGGTGATTTAGTCTATACTTGTTTTGCTGTGCGCATCACGTAGTAAAGATTAGCTAATTAACCGGAATAAGAACGCATGTGTTTTCAAAAACTCGATATCATGTTTAGTAATGGCCGATCTTTGATCGGGCAAGCGAGGGTGCTCATAGATGACCTTCCCCAATCGTACCCAAGTTCCCGTACCGAGACAACTTTGGTGATGACGGACACATGGCCTTAGGCACGAGTCAGGGTTTCCTAAATTCCCCCAAAATAAAATATTTAGGTGGCGACTCAATATTTGGCAAAGCAGTCCATGTTTGGCACTTCTTTCTTGAAAATCAGTTTTCCAAAACGATTTGTCGAATTTGGACTCTTTGGTGATTTATCGGTCTCGCATTGCACTTTGCGGGATTAGATTCAGAACCGTGACAAACAAGTCCGAACTGTAGTAGCAAGGCCCTCGCGGCGCGTCTACAGTTTCTGGCAACTCTGCTGGAGAGTTTGGACATGATCAGATCTGTCCAGATGAGGGAGTGGAATATCCTGTTCCATTTGAGTTTATGCTTCGTACTTGGCTTGATACCTCGCTGCTTGGAGGATGAGAGAGCTTTCGGCCCTTTGTTGTTACCTTTAGTGGTGCCCTTTTCTGGCAAGTAGAATGCCCTTTCTTGAAAGTATGTTGACGACGGGGAAAAGACTGAACATCTGACTCAACTGTGCCCCTAGTTCATTATTTTGACCATTTTTTTGTTTTGGCTTTTTACGAAAACAATTTTGACCAACATGAGAGTTAGATTAACATGCTTGTTCAACTTTTCTGATTCAAAAATCATGCAAGTTAGTTTGTGAGCACTGAAAATTTTCCCTTTTTGGGTTCAAGAAAATGGTCCAGTTTTGGAAAATGGAATAATTTTTGAGAAAATTAGTCAAATTCATTAAAAATTCTCAAAATTATTTTTGCAAATGGCCACTGCTTGACCAACATAGAATTGACTCTTGAGATGCACAATCTCAGATCCAAAAAAAATGGAAATTGCCCTTTGTCTGAAGGACACTGCACGGCAACAGAAAGTTGCCCCTTGTTTGAATAGCACCGCAGCACACTGTATGGCAACGGAAAGTTGCCCCTTGTTTGAATAGTACCGTAGCGCACTGTAACCAGTTCTCATGGTGAAGGTCACAACCAAACTCTTGGATACAGAAATCACAAAGATGATCTGAACCATTACATGGACACAATTGATTTGGAAGTGTTTATGGCTGGACTTCAGAATGAAGTTGCCTACGTATCCCAATCATGAGAATCAAGCCTTACGTAGTTCCGGTTAAGGTACACTCAGGTATTAACCTCTCCTTTTGCGCTCTAACTTTTGCCAAGGCCGCCCTTCCGGGTTTTCAACCTTACGAGCTTTGTTTTCCTTTTTTTTTTTTCATTTCATTTCTTTTTTTTTCTTTCTTTTTTCATTTTTCTTTTTTTTTCATTCATTTTTATCTTCTTTTTCTTGCTCTAACTTTTGCTTGGGTCGCCCTTCTGGGTTTCTGGCCCAGCGAGCCTCTCAAGGGTAAAAGTGTAGCTTGGTCCATGTCAAATGGTTTTAAGATCTCGAAGCCATCTGAATCTAGGAGAGTGGTTGTTGTTCACTGATGATGTAGGCATTCATCCAATGGGGGCTGAATTTGCCCCTAATGCTATGGATAGGAGCTCGATTGTTCTTCAGTAATACTTTCTTCTTTCCTTCCTTCTGGGATTTGGCATTCTTGCCAGTCTTCGTTAGCTTGAGAAATGTCCCGATTTTGACTCTTCGAGCTCATCTGACATTTTTATTTGCCCCTAGTTCGAGGGGTATTTCTGACTTAGCTTCACAAGTTTCTGTTGACGACGTCTGACCTTCTTGATCTGCCTTTCTTGCCTCTTGTTCAAGGGCTGCCTCAAATCTAGCCACACGGGCCTCACATCATGATTAACCTTTGAACATTCTGAATTGAGGTTCAAGGTTTAAAAGCGAAGGGGGTTGGGTCTCGAGGCTGAGAGCGATCCTAAGCTGCACAATCTCAAGAGCGATTCCACACAGGTCTTCGCAGGATTGCGCAAAATATATTTTTCGAAATCTTTTAAGAAAGCAACTAATCACTCGCGCGGAAGATAATGTAGAACCAATCTAGATCAAGCTAAGATCCTTCTCAGTACTCACGTTAACAAGCATGATCTCATTCATTAAAGGCTTAGCATGCCTCTCTTTCTCTCAGTTGATCAAATTTTGCAAATCCCGAGAAATTCCTTCCTCTTTGTTTTAATCACAGTGTTCAAAAAGTTTTGAAAAACTTAGGTCAATGCAATGATTTCAAAGGCACAGAAAAGTAAGTGAAAAGCACTGCCGTTTCATTCAAATCTTCTAGCACAACTGATTCAAGGCAGAAACAAACACATAAGCATGAAAACCACTAATGTTTCATTCAGATCTTCTGGTGTAATTGGCTCCACGGAAGAAACAGACTCAAAAGAGTGTAAAAGACAAACACCAAAACAAGCAAGTGATGTCCGAGGTAACACCCCCGAAATCACCTGACTCTAACAAAACAAGACTGACTCGATACAACAAGACAGACCTAACTGACTCAGTATGAAAAGACTGACTCAATACAACATAACAGAACTGACTCAATACCCAAGTTAGAAAGCACAAAAACTAGCATTTACACAATGCTCAAAACAGTGCGGGCCATCCGCTACATCTGGAGTAAATTGAACGCCGTTCGCAGGTGGTTCATCCCCCGATCACATACTCGTACTATCTCCCAAGTTCATTGATCCAGTGCCGATAGACTTTGCAAGACTGGTGCGGCGATGACCTTGTTGTCAATCAAATTTTGTATCTCGTGGCGAAGACAGAAGTAACTATTAGTGTCATGACCGGTTCGTTGATGGAAAGTACAGTACTTAGCCGGGTCATGCTTTGGAGGGAGAGAATCGGGTAGAGGCCGTTGTTCTAACGATTTCAGATGTCCTTTCCTGTGTAGGACCCCTAGAGCTTTAGACAAAGGCATATAAAGCGGGGTGAAAACCCTTTTGCCTCGGAGTAGATAATCCGAAGTTCGGGGGTTTGGATTAGATGCACCAACAAAGGGGATGGCTGTTTTCGGAGTGGTGGTGACCATTCCAACTTCAGAAGATCTTGCAACTGCGTCACCACTGACGGTTGCATTCGAAATGTGTGTGTAACCCTTCTTAGGCGACTCCCTTTCGTGGTCAATCAGACCTTGTTTCATTGCGTCTTCAATCTGTACCCCTATCTCGTGTAGATCCGCAAAGGTGGGAAGGGGTAAGACGATCATCTTTTGCATCAGCCTGGGTTGGAGGTTGCACACAACCATTCTTATCTGGTCTTTGTCAACTGGCTTGATGGTCATCATCGAGGCCTTGGCCCTCCAACGGGTTACAAAATCGGAGAAGCTCTCCTTTGGCTCTTGGCGGGTGACTTCAAGATCACGAGTTGTGACCTCGATCTGTGTGTTATAGGAGTATTGAGCAATGAATGCCTCAGCCATCTCTTCCCAATTCTGTTTCACAGAGTTCTCCAATTTCACATGCTAGATTGCGGCTATCCCAGACATGGTTCGTCCGAATAGTGACAGCTTCTGGGTTGTGGTCAAGCCCATTGGCCTCAGGATATCAGAAAACAGGTGGAGGTGCACCATTGGGTCTCCAGAGCCATTGAAGCGGTCGATATGTGGCATCTTGAACCGGTCCGGTAATGTCACCGCTGAGTCGGTATAACCATCCTCCATATCCGGAATGGCGTTAACGCCTTGAGCTCTTTTGAATAGCTTCTCAAGCTCGATGACCTTCAGGGCGGTCGGGTCCATCTCAGATTCAAACGGTGTATCTGTTGAAAAGGCCAATGCCTTTGAAATCTGCGGTAGAACTGGTGGCAGAACTGGTCTTGTTAGGGCGTCCGTATCTTCCTGGACGTTTGCAGTGTCCCCGAGTATCGGAACTCTAGCTGGGGGAGGTGGTGGGTGCGAAGCAGATGCTCCTGCTTGTTGGGGTTGCTGTTGCTGCTGAAGCCTGGCAATTAAGTCGGCTTGCTGAGCCACAACCTCCGCCTGGTGAGCGGTAAACTCTGCCTATCGGGCAGCATCCTGCTGCATAGCCTGCATGGTCTCTTGGAGTTGACGCATCATGTCCTCCATATTAACTGAAAACTGCAGATCTGACTGAACAGGTGTGTATTCCCTCTCTGAGGTGGAAACAGATATCTCAACCCAACTGCGCACAGGTGAGGTGGATAATGACCACTGATCCGCAAACTGTTGAACTGGTGATCTGTGCCTGACTGGCCTTTTTACCCTACCTCTGGCGAAGGAACACTGATTGCCCTTGAACTGAATCTTTGACCTGACAAAGTCTATCAACACAAGTCCAATGTACCCGGGAGATGTCGGAGCCTCCTGAAGCTATAGTTCCACGACTACCTTGCAAAAGAGAAAATAGACAGCATCTCAGCCTGATTTTACCAAAACAGATACAAGTAAAAGCTGAATGACTGCACTCTCTACTGAGTTCTGCCCAAAATTCTGCCTGCAAACTGATACCCTCAGGTAAAACTGAATTCTCAAACACTGATGCCCTCAAGCCTGATACCCAGACTTGCAAACTGATACATGCATTCCTGTAGAGGCGCCCTCTAAAAGCACATAGCAAATAGATGAGAGCCAAAACACCCCTATGTTGGGGTAGGGTTTCCCTGTCCTATTTTATCAGGAGCTAGGATTTCACTACACACGCAGCGGTTTCAAACAACCTACAATCGGGTAAGCAACCTGTCCTAGTTTGGAATGGTCACTACAGTTTTCGATATGCACTAGGTCGAATGGTCAAAAAGGGTGCCCCGGTAAAAACCGGGGTTTGTGTTCCCATCGTGGCAGAGCCCGCAACCGGTCAGCCTTATGGCACGCTTCTCAAAGCAAGCCTCTGGTAAACCGTTCAGGAATAGCATACAGCAAACACGGTGTCCTAGGCGCACCAATGCACATTCAATGCAAAGAAACACATAAGTGTAATCAAAAGAAGATATCATGAGTTCGAGTCAAGTTCTCTAACTCCCCAGCAGAGTCGCCAGAAACTGTAGACGCGCCCCGAGGGCCTTGCTACTACAGTCCGGACTCGTTTGTCACGGTTCTGAATCTAATCCCGCAAAATGCAATACGAGACCGATAAATCACCAAAGAGTCCAAATCCGGCAAATCGTTTTGGAAAACTGATTTTTAAGAAAGAAGTGCCAAACATGGACTGCTTTACTAGATACAGAATCGCCACCTAAATATTTTATCTTGGGGGAATTTAGGAAACCCTGACTCGTGCCTAAGGCCACGTGTCCGTCATCAACAAAGTTGCCTCGGCTCCGGAACTTGGGTACGATTGGGGAAGGTCATGAGCACCCCCGCTCGCCCGATCAAAGATCGACCACTACTAAACATGATATCGAGTTTTTGAAAACACATGCGTTCTTATTCCGATTAATTAGCTAATCTTTACTACGTGATGCGCACAGCAAAACAAGTATAGACTAAATCACCTAATTTGGAACAAAGCATCGCATATCCGTTTATTTGGAAAATGGTTTGAAGTTTGCTACTCGCAAGTAGGCTAAAGCACGGATTTCGATGAATTATCCCAATTCAAGCAATCCAACCTTCACCCACAGCATTCAGGCAGTTATATCATATAAGCAATTAGCCTCATGGCAAGCATACTGTCATGTTAACACTCACATACATGCAAGATGCTAAAGCATAAGCACTCACAATGTACTCCGAGCCAAAATAAGGAACTAGTTAGTAATCATGCATGATCCTAGTTCATGTCAACAATGGCTAATGCAACACATGCAAAATGCAATTAAGATAGGCTCGGCTATCCTAAGAATGGCATATGAGATGCGACAATTTGATACACGTATCAAACTTGGAATTGAAACACTATGCAATTAGTATGATGAGCCGAGCCCGGTGCGTGCAATACGAATAAATGTATGCAAACATGCTAACATAAGTATGCTAATTGAAACATGACCTAAAACTAACCATCAAAAGCAGGTAAGTAAAAGGGAGAAAGACGTGGGGTTGGAAGACATTCACACACGCACGCACACTTATTACAAATTCGCCCTCTCGACGAGGATCCAAATAAATAATACAGACCAACTAATTAATCAACTACCCTAGCTAATTAATTATTACAAAACCCTTAACTAATTAAACAAATTAATTAAACTATGGAAACTGTAAAACAGCCTCGGGGAGAGAAACAAATGCATGTTCGGTTGGCTTTGCTCAGAAATCCGTTGCCATGTCACATATTGCCTCTGTCTGCACTGCTCTGTACCTCTGAAGACTACACAAATCTCTGTGATGCTCCAGGATCACTTCATGTACATTGTGAGAGGTCACCAGCCGAAATTAAATGCCATCGGCCAAGAGGAACTGGTCATCGACTATTTGTGGGTATCTCGGCCAACAATGCATAGCTGACCGGCACTGAAGATGGCCGACCGACCATCTCTTCCTGCAGAATCCTGTTTTTGCTGCAACAGAGGACAAACAGAGCATGGCAATGCATTTTCAAGGCAATGTTTGCACCACCACCCTCCTTATCATGTTTGAGACTCAAAGGAGTATGGTTCTCGACCCTCGGGCCATCAATCACGCATTTCAATACATGATGGCCAAAGAAGCCAAGTGTGCAACTTCAATATCAAATAAAATGCACACAAAACACATAAAGGGCCCCCCAACCTCTATCATGGTTGATCAAGAGGCAAGGGATGCATGCACAATGCTATGCAACCTAAGCATGCAAGCAAACTAATGCAACATGAGCATGCAAGCAACAATACTATACAAGGCAATTAGCATATAACAATATGCAAAGACAAGCATGCAAACAAGCATGTAACTTAACAAGCATGTAACTTAACAAGCATGCAAACATGCAAGGAATGTGACGACATTCGAGCATGTAATAACATGTGAGGCAAACATATAACAACATGTTAAGCAACTTAAAAAAAAAGAATGCATGCCAAATGCATTACAACTTAAGCATGCAACAACATGTCATGGACCAAGTATACAACAAGGCACAATTGAACTAGCATGCCACAACATGCCACTTTACCAAATATGCAACAAGCATGTGACAACATGCAAAGCAAGCATGCAACAATATGCGGGGATGGTCTTAAACCAAAATGGACAACTCTCAAATAGGCCCAAATCAGTGGCCAAAATGTTATGGAAATGAGGACAAAAGTACATACAAACGTGCATGCCAATTGGCCTAACACTTAAGCATAAAAGGGCAACTTTAATGCATACTTAAAAAAGGTGAAAAGCATGCAAATGTGACTACATTACATGCTTTGAAATGATGCTAGGAGTGATGGCAAATCACATAAACAAGTCAAACATGGCATGCTTAAGGCTTAAAGCCTAAGACTAGTCAAGGGATTTGAACTGAAGCTACACAAAACAAAGAGCGTATGGCAAGCATGACCCAAAACAGTCCTAAGTCATGGCAGAGTGAGCCTAAAACATGCAATGACCAAAGCCAAAACAAGCTAAAACAAAGGGGAAAAACATGAGGCATATAAGGCCACAAAAGAGGTGTTACACTACACCTAATACAACCAAACATGGCATGGTTTAAATAAACAAAATCAGAGTTATGACATGTTAAAACAAACTCAAAAACCCACTTAGATGGCATCTAAATGACCTATGCATAGAGGCATGCACAATGACTCGATCATGGAGCATAAGACATCAACTCTTTAAAACATTAAATGAGTGATAAGTACAAGTGTTTGAGCATGCTATATGGACTGAAATAACATAACAAGTGATGCCAAATCACTGAAATGAACCAAGTAATGCATGCTAGTGGATTCAATACACAAAGCTTACAAGCTAGATTGAACCGAAGCTATACAAGTCAATTCGTGGATGAGCAATACAACTAAAATCAGATCTTAAACATGATAAAACATGAACAAAATCTTCTTTAAGCTAAGCCAAAACATGCAAGAATGGTATTCTAAACACAAGATGCTTGTTAAGGCAAATAAGGGGATTGCAAGGCAAGTACATGAAGCATGTAAGAGGTCATCAAGACAACTTGAAACAGAGTTATATTATGGAAAAACAAAGCCTAATACACACTGAAATAAAGCTAAAACAAGCTAAGCATACAAGGCACCCACATAAGCCATTTATGCAAGGATTCAAGACAAGGAGAGGGGATGACCCTCTCCTATTTGAGACCTTAAAACACCATCCCCACCACTGAAATCCCTCTGGATTTCAGTGGTGAGAAGGCCAAAACAAGGTGATCTCAAAGCTTAAAAATAAAGCACAAGAACAAGGCCAAACAAGGCCTAAGAGGGGGGGAACAACCCCAAACACAAAAATGACCTTAAACAAATATCTTAAGCACTAAAAATTAAAACTTTTATCAGTTATACTCTAAACTTAAAACAATAAGCAAGAAGGGTTAAAATCTTAAGCACGAAAGGGGTATCTAAAGCAAGAAACTCACCCTTGTAGAACCTCTTCACGAACAAAGCTCCAGCAGGTTTTCTGAGTTCAAACCAACCCGAGAACACTGAAATCAACCTCCTAGCACCTCAGCAACCAAGGATGGTGTTCTAGTGTGTGTTTGTGTACAATAGTAAGACAATACTACACTTTTGAAGCACAAAAATGGAGAAACAAGGCAAGATAGATACAAGGCTATATCTATCTTTTCTAAGACAAATTTCTTAACCTGGAGAAGGGAGGGGGAGCTCCCTCTTTATAGAAGTTCAATCCAAAGCTTCCAAGAGAAGCTAAGCAAAGGGTGTAAATCCCTCCATACACATGTATGGAGGGGGAAATCGTGGATGCCAGCTGAGCCAGTTGGCACAAAATATCTGCATAAAGTAGATGAACAAGGTTCGGCCAGCAAAAATGGTCGATCGACCAACACAGTGGCCGGCCGACCAAATAAAGTGTCGATCGGCCAATGCCCTTGGCCGATGGAAAGAAACAGGGCCGATGGCCTCAAGCCTTGGCCGGTAGGTTGAGGGCATGGCAAACAAGCCTCCCTCTTCCATTAGAAGCAAAAACACAAGTGTTTGGTTCACAATCAAGCACAAAACAGACAAGTTGAGAGATCTTGAAGCAAGGCGCGTAGCCGAGACCACCGAGAACTCAAAACGAACACAAGCATGGATGATCATCGAGTGTTCAAACGATGATGTCCAAGTCTTGAGGACGGTCAAAAATGGGGTGTCTACAGTGGGTAGTGTATGCACGGGCGCCGTTCTTGTCGCCCTGAATTGTGGAGTTTGGACCTTGAACTAGATAGGACTCTTAGGAGACTTAGGGCCGCTGCCCGTGTTCCTAGGCTTGAGTATTCATATTCATACATTGAGCCATTAGAGATGGCAGATCCTGATGTCCCGAATGTGCCTAACCGGACCCTTAAGGATTATTTCACACCCACTGCATATACATCACCATCATGCATCCAATTACCCAACACCACTGCTGCTCATTATGAGATTAAGTCCAGCACCATACAAATGCTCCCATCATTCCATGGACTAACACATGATGATCCTTACAAACATTTGAATGAATTTCTGGAAATTTGCTCGACAGTGAGGATCCAGAATTTCATAAATGAGGCCTTAATGTTGCGATTGTTTCCATTCTCATTAAAGGATAAAGCCAAACACTGGCTGAATTCCTTACCTGCTAATTCAATCACAACTTGGGACCAATTACAGCAACGGTTCTTGGAAAAGTACTTTTCCATAGGTAAAACCAACCAACTTGGGCGAGCCATCACAAATTTTGCTCAAATGGATGGCGAACAATTCCACGAGACGTAGGAAAGACTTCGAGACCTTCTCTAACAGTGTCCTCACCACCAAGTGCCTGATTGGCAACTTGTTCAAACATTTTATTATGGCTTAACTGAGCCGCACCGCCAAATGGTGGATTCGTCCTGTGGTGGGACATTCATGCCTAAAAATGATGCCGAGGCATGGCAATTGTTTGAGAACCTAAGTGATAATTCCCTTCACCATGCCTCCGCAGCCCAGCAAGTCCGGCAACCAGTAGTTGGAGCCCTAAAAAGAGGGGGCATTTATGAGGTCGGGCAAAACCTAGAGTTAGCCCAACAAGTAGAGGCACTGTCCCACAAAATGGACCAATTATTAGCTGCGGGACATACCCCTACCCAGCAAGATCAGCCTCAATTCCGTGAGACATGTGTTATATGTGACTTGAGTGAGTGCCCTTCGGCGTCACAATTTCCGGAGTTAGTCCAAGAGCATGTGAATGCTCAAGGATTCTCCAACCTGGGTAATGATCCATACTCCAACACATACAATCCGGGATGGAGAAATCACCCTAATTTTTCATGGAGACCCCCTTCACAAGGCACTTCTTACAATCCTCCACCACCAAGGCAGAATTTCAATAATTTTGCTAACCAATCATCCTACCGACCACCGCAACCTTATCGACCCCCACAATCGTACCGGCAACCACAACCCCCGCTTGTTCCTCAGGGCAACTCTGCCTTTGAGACTCAGGTGTTGGAAGGTCTCTCAGAACTTAAGGGGTTAGCACCGGTAGTTCACTCCCACACTCACTCTATTGCCAAGCTAGAGGCCCACTTGGGTCAAACGGCTAACAACATGAATCAAAGAGAGGATGGAAAATTACCAAGTCAAACTGTGGCCAACCCTAAGGGACAATACGGGGCAGAGAGTTCGGGTGGGAATGGAAAGCACCATGAGCAGGTGCAAGCAGTGATTAGTTTGAGAAGTGGGAGGGAGTTAGAGCCTCAGTCAATTGCGTCTGATGCAACTAGAGCTAAGAAGGGTGACCACGGTGGTACACCCAATAAGAGCAAAGGTGAGGGAGAAACACTTAAGAGGGATGACTTAGTCCCTAACACTTCATATGAGCCCAAGGCACCATATGTGCCTAAGGCATCATTTCCCCAATGCCTTGATACACCGTCCCCTTTTAATAAAAAAAGGGCATCTATGGAGGCAATGATGGAGGTCTTTAAATAGGTAAAAATCAACCTCCCCTTGTTGGAGGCGATTAAGCAAGTACCCTCCTATGCCAAATTTATGAAGGACCTTTGTACGCAAAAGCGTAAATCTAGGACACATGTGTCCCAAAAGGTCCTACTCACGGAGCAAGTAAGCCCCATCTTGTTAAATGACACACCTCCTAAGCTTAAGGACCCGGGTGCCCCAACCATTGCATGTATTATAGGGGACCATTTCATTGATAAGGCCTTATTAGATTTAGGGGCTAGTGTCAATTTGTTGTCGTACTTTGTGTACGAGGAATTTGGGCTTGGCGAGTTGAAGCCCACTACTGTCACTCTTCAGTTGGCTGACCGGTCCCTCAAAGTGCCACGTGGCATGATTGAGGATGTGCTAGTGAAGGTCGATAGGCTTTACTTCCCTATTAATTTTTTGGTTTTAGATATGGAACCGGTGGCCAGTTCTAGGAAACAAATCCCGGTGATCTTAGGTCAACCTTTCTTGGCTATGGTCAATGCATGCATTAATTGTCGGACCGGAGTTATGGAAATTTCATTTGATAGCATGCAAGTGAAACTTAATGTTTTCCAAGCATCCCAACAACCTCATGAAAGAGAGGAGTGCTTATTAGTGAATGTTGTGGATGAGATTGTGGAGGAGGCTTTGCCCTCCATTCTTGTAGAGGACCCTTTAGAGGCTTGTCTAGCTCATTTTTGGTTTGAAAATTTTGATATTGATGGGTCAGTTGAGGAGGTGAATGTCTTGCTTAATGCTTCTTCTACACCGGATTTTCCTCCGTGGAAAGCCCGGTTTGAGTCACTTCCTCCTCTGTCGAGAGAGCTTGCCATACCATCTTTGGTCACACCATCTACACTTGAGTTGAAGCCACTCCCGGCCACACTCAAGTATGCATTTTTAGGGCCCCAAGATACTTTACCAGTCATCATTACATCTGACTTGACTGTAGAGCAGGAGAGTCAATTAATGAGTGTTCTTGTGGCACATCGGAGTGCTATAGGGTGGCCAGTGGCTGATTTGAAAGGGATAGATCCCTCCGTGTGCATGCATTATATACACCTAGAGGAGGACACCAAACCTTCCGCGAAATGCAACGGAGACTGATTCCTAGTATGAAAGAGGTGGTGAAAAATAAGGTACTGAAATTGTTGGATGCGAGTATTATATACCACATCTCAGATAGCAAGTGGGTGAGTCCCACACAAGTGGTGCCCAAGAAATCGAGCATCACCGTTGTTGAGAATGAGAGAGGAAAGTTAGTTCCCACACGAACCACTACTGGGTGGCGAGTGTGCATTGATTATAGGAAACTAAATTCCTCGACTAGGAATGATCATTTTCCCTTATCTTTCATTGACCAAATCCTAGAGCAGTTAGCGGGGCAGGGTTTCCATTGTTTTCTTTGGCCATTCACAATCTCAGAGGAGTAATACACATTGTATAATAGTTGTAACCAATTTTGTTACAACTGGAATTGGTTAGGATTAACTCTAGTTTAGAATTAACTCTAGTTAAGTTGATTAGTATAATAAACTACTATAAGTGTTGTACTAATTGTATGATTCAGTTTCAAGTTGAATAAAATTTAGTCCTTCATCATGGTATTAGAGTTTCAAGAACTCCAACATGCTTGAAGTTCCTTCAATAGCAGAGATGGTTCTGTCTTCGTCTTTATCTTTCTCTTTTCAATTACCTTTAAATCTCAATTTCCTTATCTCAAATCTAAGCTCTTTTATGACAGTAAAGTTAGATTCATCAAACTTTATTATCTGGAAAAATCAATTAAGTAATATTCTTCGACCAACGTCATTACTTTGCTTTGTTGATGGATCATCTATCTGTCCTCCTAAACTGATGCATGATTCCAACAATAAAAAGGTTCCAAATCCTTGTTATGCTTCATGGATTCTTGTTGATTCTCATCTTTTGAGTTGTATTACAGCTGCATTATATTTTTCCATATTCACTCTATTTTTCATTGTAAAACAAGTCATGAGGTCTGGATTACTCTTGAGAAGTGTTTCACTTCTCTATCTAGATCACACATACATTAATTGAAGAACAAGCTTCACAATGTGGTCAAATCATCATCTTCCATAGAAGAATATCTCCATCAAATCAAAGAGATTACAAATCATCTTGCTTTGGCTGGTTCTCCAATTGATGATGAGGATTTGGTTCTCATCATACTCAATGGTCTTTCGATGAGTATAGCGCTTTCAAAACAACTATTCATGCTAAAACCAAGTCTGTATCCATGGAAGTTCTCATTGAATCTAGAACTCGCAATCTGTCCACTGATTCATCTGTCACCTATGTTGCTAAAAGGAATTCTCATAATTCATTTAGGAATAATTCAAGTCGTAATTCATTTGATGATCGTAGATATTACAACAAAGGTTTTTCCAGAAGTGATTGAGGCAAATTTTACAGTAATAGAGACAGAATAGGGAGCTATAATAATTGATCTGGTCATTCATCTATTGTTTGTTAGATCTGTGGCAAGACTAATGATGTTACTCTTGACTACTGGCATAGGTTGGATACTTCAGCCTTTCAATCTTCTTCATCATCTTCTCTCAATCTCATGCTTCTTCATCCAAAGCTTTTGTTGCTTTCACATGTCCTTCTGAGAATTGGTTCCTTGACTCTGCTGCTACTAGTCATATTACTAATGATCTTAGTAATATGCATCTCTATTAACCTTATCAAAGCTTCGATCAAGTCACCATACTTTTTTTCCCATAACTCACAAAGGCAATGGTATTCTTCCAACTTCTACCTTTTCTTTTGCTCTTAATAACATGCTTCTTGTTCATGCTATATCCTCTAAACTTGTTTTAGTACAACAACTCATTTCTGATAACAATCGTGCTGTCACATTTGATAAAAATGCCTTTGTTATTCGGAACAAGGACACAAAAAGTGTTTTGTTTAAAGGTTCTCCTTCACAAGGGCTTTATTAGTTGCTTGTTGTTATACCTACTTTGTTATCTCATAGTGCTAACATCAATACTATTGTTTCTTCTAATTGGAAATTTAGATTGGGACATCCATCTACACACAAATTCAACATTGTTTGTAATAAGTTTCATTTGACTCATGCTAGTTCTTCCACTAAATCTGCTATGTGTAGTCATTGTTGTGTTGTAAAAAGCCATAGATTACCTTTTAGTTTCTCTTATTCTACTGTTAATAAGCCACTTGCTTTAATTCATAGTGATATATGGGGTCTTTTCTCTTCTTTGATTTCAAGATACAAGTATTATGTGTTGTTTGTGGATGATTTAGTAGATTTACTTGGTTGTATCCTTTGTGTTACAAAAGTGATGTTTTTTCTAAGTTCTTGGAATTTAAAGCTTTTGTTGAAAAACAATTTGATGTTTCTCTCAAAATTCTTGGAACAGATAATGTACTGAGTGTTTAGGTCATAAGTTTCAACAATTTTTAAAGTCTCAAGGCATTGAACATCAACTCAATTGTCCATACTCATCTCCTCAAAATGGTATTGCTGAAAGAAAGCATAGGCACATCACAGATACTACAATTACTCTTTTGCATTAGTTTTCCATTCCTTTAGTCTTTTGGTTTGATGCTATTGTTATATTTGTGTTTTTAATTAACAGGTTGCCTAGTTCTAAGCTGAACAATCTCACTCCTTTTGAGATCCTTTATCATCGCCAACCTAATTATGTATTTCTTCGACCTTTTGGTTGCTTATGTTATCCTTGGATTAAACCTTACAACTCTCACAAACTTCAACCCAAATCTTTTCCATGTGTTTTTCTTGGCTACTTGCCCTCTGTTAAGGGTTATAGATGCTTAGATCCTACTACCAACAAAGTCTATCTTTCAAGGTATGTTGTTTTCCAAGAACACATTTTTCTTTTTGCTTCTTTTTCTCTATCTCATACTAGTACTGCTTCTCTTACTGCTATTCACTCTTTCTTTTGGTCTCCTTTACTTACTCTAGTTATTTCACTTACTCATTGTACTTCACCTACTCCATCAACTTCATCTACTCATATTCAGTCTACTCGACCTACTCCTCCTATTCAACATATTCTGCATGTTTCACCTCAGTCTCATCCGTCTACGTCTTCTAACACTTCTTCTTTTGTTGTTCCTTTTTCAAATCATATTCTTGTTGATTTTCAGCCTTATTCTCTTCCTCTTCATCCTAATTCTTCTCTTCCCTCTCAATCTTCTTAACTTGTGTCTAATTCACATCCTATGATTACCAATCTAAATCTCATACTTCTCCCCATACTCTGGCTCTTTCTATAGTTACTTTACATTCTGTTCCTACTGAACCAACCTCATATAAAGAGGCTGCCTCTGTGCTTGCTTGGACTGCAGCCGTGATAGATGAATTTCAAGCCCTTCAGAACCAGTCCACCTGGGTTTTAGTTTTCTTCCCCCTGGGAAACAAGCAATCAATTGTAAATGGGTCTACAGGTTGAAGAAAAACTCTGATGGATCTATTACTCGCTATAAAGCCCGGCTTGTGGCTAAAGGGTATCTTCAAGAGGAGGGTCTTGATTATCATGATACATTTAGTCCTGTTACGAAACAACCAACAATTTGTATTCTTCTTTGTTTAGCTTTACATTACAATTAATCCATTCGGCAATTGGATATCTCTAATGCCTTTCTTTATGGACTCTTGACTGAAGAAGTTTAAATGATACAACCTCAGGGTTTTGTGGATTCCTCTTGCCCCACTCATGTTTGTAAGTTGAAAAAAGCTCTATATGGGCTTAAACAGGCTCCTAAAACATGGGTCTCCACATTTTCATCTTTTCTTATTACCAATGGTTTCAAGGCTAGTTCTGCAGATTCTTTTTTCTTTATTCAACATACTAATCATTCTATTGATCTATGTTGATGACATTTTGATCACTGGCAATAATTCTTCTCATATTGTTTCTCTTATTGCTCATATACATGTTGTCTTTTCTATGAAAGAGCTTGCGAACATCAATTATTTTTTTGGCATATCAGTTCAGCATACTTTTTCTAGTCTTTTTTTTATCCCAACAAAAGTATGCTATGGAGATTATTAATAAAGTTGGCATGACTAATTGTAGGCCTTATGCCTCTCATATGCATGTTAAGTCTTCCTCTCCTATTTTTCCTGATATGAATACTTCTTTCTCTCAACCTTCTCTTTATCGAAATGTGGTTGGAGCCCTTCAATACATTACCATTACCAAGCATGACTTGTCTTTTTCAAGGAATCAAGCATGTCAGTTCATGTACCATCCTACTGTCACACATTTTGCTGCTGTCAAATGGCTCTTGCGTTATGTTAAAGGAACTTTGGGTCATGGCTTATCTTTTACACCAGGTTCTCTTATCCTTCAGGCCTACTCTGACTTAGATTGGACTGGGGATATCATCGATCATCACTCCACTACTGGGTGTTGTGTTTTTCTTGGGCCCAACCTCATTTCTTGGTCTGTTATGAAGCAACCCACCATCTATCGATCCTTCACTGACGCTGAGTATCGTGCGCTTGCACAAGCTACTGCTGAGCTCAGCTAGATTCAAATGCTTTTGGCTAATCTTCATGTTGTTGCTCCATGTCCTGTTTTATGGTGTGACAACTTGTCTGCAATTGCTCTATCTTCTAATCTACTTTTTCATGCTCATTCAAAGCATATCATTATATTCGTTAATGGGTTGTTACTAAACAGGTGCTTGTTCGCTACATCTCTTCTATGGATCAGCTTGCTAATATTTTTACCAAACCGTTGGCCACTTCTTGTTTTCTTTATCTTCAGAGTAAGCTTGTGGCTTCCTCTCCCACAACCTTGAGGAGCACGATAAGGACTTAGCTAAAGATGATTTAGCTTTTAAAAAAAGCTACAGATCAAGCTATAACTTCAACCTACAAAGAATGATGCAACAGGTCTTGTGGTGCACAATCTCAGAGAAGTAATACACATTGTGTAACAGCTGTAACCAATTTTGTTACAGCTGGTATTAATTAGGATTAACTTTAGTTTAGAATTAACTCTAGTTAAGTTGATCAATAAAATAAACTACTATAAGTGTTGTATTGACTATATGATTCAGTTTCAAGTTGAATACAATTCAGTCCTTCTTCAGTATAGTACACACCTTCAAAGGGTGTATATTGTGGGGAAGTATTTTGAGATGACGCCACGTGGCTAAGGTGACGTTGAGGTGTCAGCCAAGGTGCCACGTGGGCAGATCATGATTGCTGAGATGTTTAGGGCACTACCGAGGTATTCTGTGGGGATACCGAAATCTGAGATATTTGGATTAGGGATAAGAGTCCTAGAACAGGGGAGGACCTCAGTTTGGATAAAGGCAAAGCTCTTAGGGAGTTTATCCCTATCTAGCTGAGAGTCCATGATGGGCATTAAGCCTGAGTTTATTGAAGTTAAGCTTCTACAGGGATCAGGTCAGTGCTGGCTATAAAAGTAGGGCACTCCCGTGGGTCTGAGGTATGTGTGATATACTATGAGCAGTAAGATCTTTCTTGTGAGTTAAGCACAATTTGTTATCTTTGAGAGATTTAATTACTGACTTGAGCGTCAGAGTGCCCCCGAGTGGACGAACCACCGCCGAATTATTATCTTTCTGTGACAGGTTGTTCGAGCTTAATCTATTCTGTCGGTGCTCTCCAGCTGAATTTCCCATTTGGTTGTGTGATCAGAAATCAATACCTACAATTTGACGCCGTTTATGAAAAATTAAGGAGAATAGATGGGCAACGACGGACAGAAAGAAAAGATCGGGGATGACGTCCCATGTAGAAGTGGTAAACAAGCTGATCCTAACATAGAAGAGGAAAACCATAATGAACGAACCCAGGATTAGAATCCTGAGGAGAAGGACGTCGGCTAAGAGGGAGACTCACCAAAGAAAGCAAGCCGAGACAAGTATTACAACGAAAGCGACCTCTAAGTATGGAAAGATAGATGCATGATGAGGGATGGTGAGATGAAGGGAATGGCAAACAAGTTGACAAACCTGCAATCGGTTGTCAACTTCATGATGCAGAACAACGTCATGCAACTACCGTTTCCATTGAAGGACACACCGATTCCAATGGCCAGGAACGACGCCCAAAAGGGGGGCAGAAAGCAATTCCTGCAGTCCCTTAGCATGACAAAGTGAAGAAACGCTCACATCGGCCTTCACGGGATACCAGATGAGCAAAGTCAATGAGAGGAGAGTCTCAGAGGACGCCTCGTACTAAGAGAACTTATGTCAAGGAACATCGGCCTGTTCAAGGGAAGGAACTTTGTTTTGACACGGTGAATGAGGAAAAGTCCAAGAAGACACATAACAACATCGAGAGCAGCGCATCAAAAAGGTTAAAATTCGTTGACAGCCGAGCTCCTGGTCAGACTAAAGAAGATTTGAGGGACTACCTCCAGAGAAAGCGGCAGAACGCCGAGGTCACATCTCCTGTCAAACCGAGAACGCCGTTCTCAGTGGAGTTGGATCGGTTTGAGGCCCTAAAGAGGTTCCATATGCCGAGGTTCCAAATTTATGACTGTAAGTCCGATATGAACTTTCACATCGGCTTATATCTGAATTCAGTGGCTTTGTATACTGGGAACGAACCATTGCTATGCAAGGTGTTCCCCTCATTCTTTGGAGAAATCGCTTCGGATTGGTTTCACAAGTTGCTGAAATGAACTGTGAAGAGTTGGGAAGGCCTGGCATAGATGTTTGTGGCTAGGTTTGTGACAAATAAATTGCAGCCACTGAGGGTAGACTCCCTGATGGCTCTGAAATTGGCGACGGTGAAAGCCTCAGGGCTTATGCCAAAAAATATTATGAGGTGTTCAATCAAATACCAGGATGCAACCAGGAGTTAGCGGTTGTATCTTTTAAGAACGATCTAGAAGATAATTGCACACTTCGAAAGTTGCTAGCAAAAACTCTACCAAAAAGTATGGAGGAGCTCATGGCAAGAATCGAGAAATACGCCAGAGCAGAAGAAGATACGCCGGGAATGAAGGGGTTGAAGCAAGAGAAGAGAAACGGCTCTCCGAAGCGAGGCCGAGGTAATACTGGATTTAATAGGCAAGAAAAAGGGCTGAGAGCTACACAAGTAGTCACCACTGTGTTCCGGATCCCGATTTATAAAGTTCTAGAAAGGATCAGGAACCAACTGTATTATAGAACGCCAGAGAAGGTTCCTGGCGAATTTATGGGGAGGAGTCTAGGGAAGCACTGTGCCTACCACAATGAGGACTAACACCTGACTCAGGGGTACAGAGCCCTAAAGACGTATTTGGAAGATCTGGTGAGATAGGGTCACTTGAGGGACATGGTAGATGAGGCCAGAACAAGGGAAGAGCAAGTGAGGATGCCCTAAACACCATCACCACCACCTCCACCACCATTACAACAGCAAGCAGATGGACATCGGGTGATCAATGTGATTCACTTAAGGATCAATGAGAACGAGACACGTGGGGAGACATAGAGGGTGAAACACTTACAGCATGTGTATCAGGTCCATCAAAAGAGGCCTAGGACAAACGAGTGCCAGGGACCAATGGTGTCCTTTACTAAGGCAGACCTAGACATGGCACAGCATCCATACAATGATGCTCTAGTAGTGACCCTTACAATTGGAGAATGTCAGGTAAGGTGCATTCTGATTGACCAAGGCAGCTCTTGTGACATCGTGTATGTCAGATGTTACAAGGAGCTTGGCCTTCACCGAGATGATTTGGAGCAGTCCGACAGCCCAATAGTCAGGTTCAATGGAACGCCGACGTGGCCCTTGGGAGCAATAAATTTTGAGGTGTAGGTAGGCACCAAGAAAGTAAGCATAGAATTCATAGTAATTAACACCCCATCCCTTTACAACGTTATCTTGAGAAGACCATGGTTGCACGCAATGAGGGTTGTTCCCTCAATATTGCACCAGCTGTTGCAGTTCCCAATAAATAATGGAATTGAGGAGGTCAGGGGGGATTAGGTGCAAACAAAAAATTACTCTATGGCAGCAATGAAATCCACCTACAACGTGCGAGAGGCAGAAATAGTAGAAATTGAAGACGAGGACGTAGAGGTCCTAGATGACGTTGGCAAAGAGCCTGCCGACAAAAGCGAGGAAACCTTGACGAAAGTTGTAGTCCAACAAGAGGATGAAGAACGCTTCTTTCTCCTCAGCTAAAGTTTGGTTGAGGAGGAGGAAAAGAAGTTAGATGTATTCCTGAGAACAAACATAGAGGTGTTTGCTTGGACACCATACAAGATGCCTAGCATTGACCCTGAGGTCACCTGCCCCAGACTAAATGTGGACAGGTCAGTTAACCTATCATTCAGCGGGCAAGAAGGCCGACGTTGGTTCATGTGGAAGTAGTAGAGGAGGAAGTGGACAAGCTGTTAGAGGCCAAGGTAATTCGAGAGGTGAACTACTCAACCTAGCTATCCAATACAGTAGTTGTCAAAAAGAAGAATGGGAAGTGGAGGGTATGCATGAACTTCACTAGCCTAAACAAGGCTTGTCCCAAAGACAATTTCCCACTGCCCAAGATTGATCAGTTAGTAAACGCCACTTCAGGGCATGGAATGATGAGCTTCCTAGATGCTTATAGGGGATGCCACCAGATAGCAATATACCCCCCTGATGAGGAGAAGACTGTATTTATCACCCCAAAAGGGCTGTATTGCTACAGAGTGATGCCTTTCGGGCTGAAAAATGTAGGAGCAACCTACCAGAGGTTGGTAATCAAGATATTCAGACATCTGATTAGCAAAACACTAGAAGTGTACATTGATGACATGGCTGTGAAGACCAAAGAACCTGAGAATCATCTAGCCGACTTAAAGACAATTTTTGATATCCTAATAACATACCGACTCTAACTCAACACTTTGAAATGTGCATTTGGAATTGGGTCTGGTAAGTTCTTGGGATACTTGGTTACCAGAAGGGGCATTGAAGCAAGCCCGGATCAAATCAAGGCCATCCTCGACTTGAAAAGCCCGATATCAGCAAAACAAGTGCAGATGTTAACTGAAAGGGCCGCAGCCCTGAACAGGTTTATAAGCAGAAGTTCAGATAAGTGTAAATCATTTTTTAGTTTGTTAAAGAAGGCCACAGATTTTTTGTGGACGAAAGAGTATGAAGTCACCTTAGCCAACTTGAAAAAGTACCTGACAATAGCTCCAGTTCTATCAAATCCAGTACCTATGCTATTCTTATACTTGGCAGTTTCAGAGCACGCAATGAATGCAATGGTAATCAGAGAAGAGAATGGAGAACAAAGGGCAGTATACTATGTGAGTAAAACCCTAGCAAGCGTAGAGAGCGGGTACTTACCCCTGAAAAAATTGACACTAGCCCTGGTAATGGCTTCGAAAAAACTGAATCATTATTGCCAAGTCCACAACATCTTTTGTTCGATCTGTCGTTCTGTCAAAATTACATATTTTGTTCTCTTCTATTGCATAGAATGTGCATTTTCACATATACTCATGTTGCATGCGTGCCTTGCATCAATTATGATTTATGCATAGAATATGCTTTCAATTTTGCATAGAATATACTTTCAATTTTGCGTAGAATATGCTTTCAATTTCGCATAAAATATGTTCTTGTTTCTTGCTTCTTGTAAAGAGCATGCTTTCAATTAACCTCATTCATCGGTTGTCTATCTTGCATGGAACATGCATTGTCAATGTATTGCTTTGTAAACCAATCACTTCGTGCATCTACCGCACAATTACATACTACATTGTGCATCTATCACACAATCATTCTGTGCATCTATTGTACAAAAATCTCATTCAGTGCACCTATCGCACAATCATACACTTTGTATTGCACTACCCTTTGTATCGCGCTACCTTGCACACCCCTTGTACCGCACTATCTTACGCACCCTTTGTATCGTGCTATCTTGCGTACCCTTATATCGCGCTATCTTGCGCACCCCTGTATCGCGCTAACTTGTGTATCCCTTGCATAACGCTATCTTGCGCACCCTTTATATCGCGCTATCTTGCACACCCTTGTATCATGCTCTCTTGCGCACCCTTTATATCACGCTATCTTACGCACCCTTGTATCGCGCTATCTTGCGCACCCTTTGTATTACCCTATCTTGCGCATCTTATATCGCACTATTTTGTGCATTCACCCCGTATTGCACTGTCTTGTGCATTTATATCTATTTCGTGCATTCCTCTCTATCGCACTATTTTGTGCACCCATATCGCACTATCTTGTGCACCCATATCGCACTTTATTATGCATTCACCCTCATTCGCACTGTCTTATGCACCTGCATAGCACTTTTTTGTGCATTCACTCTGCATTGCACTGTCTTGTGCACTTTATTGGTCTAGGAGACTTTAAATCCTCTAAAAGTGTAATTCCTTTGGTGTTTGTCGTGCCCGAACGACTTCCGGTGGTCTGGTATAGCCACCTGCCTGTGTTTGCGGTGAGTTCCTAAGAGATCAACTAAGCCGGTGAAAACTAGAGTTTGAGTGGCCAAGGCCTAGAATGCAAAGGTTTGGGATTTCTGAGACTAAAGTCTGGTTTAAATACCCATGGGTGTATCCTCGGCTTGAAATCTGTATGACAGCCCTATAGGTTGAGATAGCTTATATGCGCCTCAATTCTGGATATTGAACCAACCTAGTCTGTTACCCTGTTGGAGAATAGGGAAAGTTACAAACATATCCAGGGAGAAAAGTAGTACCTGTGGTTTGGAAGCGCAAGATGAAGGAAGTAGTCTTGAAACCAAGAAGAAGCGGAAGATCCCCAGTAGCATGAGGTGAGTCATCGTCAATTGCCCCTGCCAGGTACTTTCTAAGGCACCACTTCCTAGCTGCTACATCATATCCATTATTATCTAGTATCATCTATCGCATGCATCTACTGCATTATCTATTTTATCGCCTGCATCCTTTCCATGTTAAGCTTAGTTTGGCATGTGCTCATACCTTTCCTTTGTTGAAACATGGTTTTGTCATGTGTACGTACCCATGCTGCGCTATCGACACTTTTTTGTGTTAAGACGTGGTCAGTTTTGTGTCCATACCCTTTTTAAGTAAGATATGGTTTGGCCTGCGCCTTATTCACTGCATCCATTGCATCCATTGCATTGTACTTTATTTTGTTGTATTCAGCATTTAGGATCATTGTCTTTCTCCAGCAGATCATTTCTTACTTATATCATACCACCCAATTACTTGTACACTTTCTCTGCTACGAAAAACATAGTTTTGCATGTGCTCGCACCCTTTTCACGTTAAAACATGGTTTTGTTATGTATAAGCATCTATGATACGCTGAGGCCAGTATTGAGGATGTAGGCACTTAACCTGTGTTAGGCGTCGTTTGGCTGTGCCCACTTCTTTTCTATATAAAACGTAGTTTGATTTTGCATCTCCATCCCATTGTGGTATTTGTGTGGTTTTGTACTGCTTGTGGTTTGATTATTTCGTTACATTGTATATCATTACATTATGCATCATTTTGCATCCTGTCCCCTGAATTACGCTGGTTTGATTCCTTGCAACGGGATACGTAGGCAACCCTCGGGTTCAACCAACTGCATCTGCATTTTGTTTATTTGCCCAAGTCTTGTGGCCTTGTCAAAATGAGTCATCTTCAGGCTTTGACATTCACTCACGTCATTTTATAACTTCGAGCTCTGTCAAAGAAGGGCAACTGTAGACACCCCATTTTTTACCACTTTTAAGACTTGGGCGTCACTGATTGATCACTCGATGATGAAAGTTATGCTGTGCAAATGTTAGATTTCTTCAGCAAAAAGAGCTTCTAAATCCCAACCTTACACCCTATTTTTGACCAAAAGTTTTCTAGACCTTAAAACCCTCTCTTTCAAAATATTTTTGAAAATGTTTCTACGATGTTCCAAGGCTCGCATTTCATTTAAAATATTGCACTTTTCGATAAACCAAGCAAGGACAAAGTGGAAATAAATGAAATGGAGGTCAACTATTTGAAAAATCTTTAAAAGCATCTTATTTAGAGGTTTGGAGTTGAAGAAAATAAGAGGAGATGGAAGAAAACTAGTTGGGAAAGAAGTTGGGCATTAAACCGTTCAGAGAGAACTGAGTAGCTTTCACTAAATCAGGCCTATCTCTTCGTACACTTGGTCTTTAGTTGTGAGGCCAGCACCATTGGAAACTAGACTTCTGGGACTTCAATTTAGACACAAGAATCTCTTAAAGCTGAGTCCAGATGAGGGAGATATGGTCGTTTGAAGTTAGGCATCAATCCAGTTAAGATGGAAATGAGCAACCTTCACTAAAATAGGAATATCTCCTTTAATACTTATAATTTAGATGTGAGTCTATCACCATTGGAAATTAGACTTCCGGGGCTTCAATTTAGACTTAAGAATGACCTAAAACCGAGTTCGGATGAAGAAGATATGCATATTTGAAGTCGAGTCTAGAAACAGATTTGTTTTGTGGCCGGCAGGTGGCCAGCAGCCATCACTTCTGGCCTGCCGGCCGCTGGTGTGAAGCCTACATATTTTTGGCTAGCTATCCCCCAAAAGCTCCAGCTGTTCCAGGCTTGACATTTTCGATCTAAGGGGTTGTTTTTCTATATATAGGGGACCTTCCTTAATGGTTTAAGGTTACAAAAAAATCCTTAAGGGCCAAAACTTGAAATTCTCTCTCTATCTCTATCTTACAACCTATACACCTTCTCTCTACACTTCCTAAACCAATAGTGGAGATCTCGTTGTCGAGATTATTGAGTCCAAATTTCAGCCCTTGAGAGTGAGAACTTGTTGGTTTGTGAACAAAAGTGTTATTCCTCTTCATGATGTATAATTTTAAGCACCTTTGCACTATTTCTTTTTTGTCTTTTCGTGCTGATTTTGAACTGTTTTTCAACTATTTTTATGGGCTGAAACTTGTAGTTTAAAACTACCAAAGGTGGAGGGGTTAACCACCCTTCCTTGAACCTTATTCTCTAAGCTTTTGCCCTTGTGTTTTCCATTCTTTTCTCAACCTTTTTTGAGCTTTTTACTACTGTTTTTCAGAGGTTAAAAAAAAATAATTTTGAAGTCTCAAAAATGGAGGGGTTAGCCACCCCTCATTTGGCTTGTTTACTAGCTTAAATTGCTCCATGTTTTAGCTTATTATTTTAGCTGCTTTTGTCTTCATTCCAGCACATTTTTGTAATATTTTTGGGCTGTTTCTGGACTATCTAAACTCCGAAATTTTGGACTGAAACTTGTGGTTTAAGGTCAATAAGGATGGAAAGGTGGCTCATCATTCCTTCTACCTAGTTTCCAAGGCCTTTACCCTTATGTTTGCCACATTGTTGTCAACTCTTTTTGAGCTTTTAATACTGAATTTCAGAGTTATTTCAATGTTATACTGTGGGGAAGTATTTTGAGATGATGCCACGCGGCTAAGATGACGCTGAGGTGTCAGTCGAGGTGCAATGTGGGGCATGATTGCCAAGATGTTTAGGGCATTGCCAAAGTATTTTGCGGGGATACCGGAATCTGAGATATTTGGATAAAGGACAAGAGTCCTAGAACAGGGCAAGACCTCAGTCTGGATAAAGATAAAACTCGTAGGGAGTTTACCCCTATCTAGCTAAGAGTCCATGATAAGCATTGAGCCTAAGTCCACTGAAGTTAGGCTTCTACAGGGATCAGGTCAATGCTGGCTATAAAAGCATGGCACCTCCGTGGGTCTGAGGTATGTGTGATATACTGTGAGCAGTAAGTTCTTTTTTATGAGTTAAGCACAATTTGCTATCTTTGAGAGATATTTGATTATTGAGTTGAGCATCGAAGTGCCCCTGGGTGAACAAACCACCTCCAAATTCTTATCTTTCTGTGACATTTTGTTCGGGTTTAATTTATTCTGCCCGTGCTCTCCAACTGAGTTTCCCGTTTAGTTGTGTGGTCAGAAATCAACACCCACATATACCATGCAAGTTATGTCATTTGTGAGTTTGGTTATCACAAATGACATAACTCAATATTATACGAATCATAACTTTAAGAAAAAAATTGAATTATAACTAAAAATCACATGAGGTATAACCAAATAACTCTAAGATCTTAACCAAAATAATATCATAATCAATATCATAATATGTCATAATTAATAACACAGTATGTCATAACCACCGACACAAATTAATGTTGTAACAAAATATGCATATGGTAAAGAGGGTGTGTATCATAGCATTTCTAAAAAATGAGACATAAATACCAAGTTAGGTCTTCTCTTTATAATAGTATATATATGGATAAATTACACTTCGTCTCTTTTATGTTTGGCCATTTTTTTCACTTTAGCCCTTAATTTTTTTTCTCTGCTTTGGCTCTTAATGTTTCAAGTTTTTTTAAATAATTCCCAATTTGCCACTAAAAATAAGTACTATTCAAAATTAGACAAAAAATGAAACATTAACTATTAGGTGACATACAAAAATATATTATTATCAAGGTTCTGAAAAGCGGTTGCGGGGTGTAAAGGCCGTAACGTAATGGTTGCGGTAACTGGAACTGTGAATTTTTTTATTTTTCGCACAATTTGAAAAAAACTTACCGATACGCATATTTTTTTTCCATAATCATACTTATTGGGTTTTAAAATAAATATTGATCAATTTTTGTAAATTTTTAAGTATGATCTAATATATTTTATATTTTTAAATCACTATAAACTGAGTTTTTTACATTTTTTTTAATAATTAATGGCTTTATATGTCAGAAATCCATATTATACTTGTGGCAAAAAAAAAAAATTTATTAGACTTAGATGTATAAAATTATTTTTTTAATTATTATACTTGTGGAAGTATATGCAAATTTTAACTTGAGTAGTTTTAAAAAATAAATTATACATGTTAATGTAATAATATAAAAATTAAAAAATAAATTATAAAGATTTTTTTTTTTATTTTGGATTTGGATCACTTGAATATTCATTCTCTTTTTGGATAAACCTGTAAATAAAAATAAAATAAACTAATGAAAAAAAAAATTGACGTGTATAAAATATGTATTAATATATAATTATAGGTGTTATGTTTTCTAGATATTTTACAAAAAAAATCAATCACTAACTATTATGTATAAGATAAACAATGACAAAAGTAAGAGAATAAATAAACATCTAAATATATATATATATATATATTTTTTTTTTTTTTAATCAAGCCAAATAGATAATGACCACACTTATTATTATTATTATTATTATTATTATTATTATTATTATTATTATTTTCAAATAATATATAAATAGACACACAAACAAAATAGTTGAGTGATAACAGCTAAATAGAATAGCATAGGCCTTACAATTTCAACAAATCAATAACATGTTCTTCACCTTCTCTCTTCTTTCTCTCTATCTCTTACTCCTCCATCTTCCCTCTTCTCTCTACCCCTCTTCCCCCATTTTCAACTTCTTATTCTTTTTTTTTCTTATTTTTTATTCTTTCGAAAAAGGTAGTTCGGAACCGTTATGTAACGGTACGCCATAGGCCGTTACGACACCGTTACGGCCGCTACGGTCGACAAACATGTGAATCTAAATCACACTGCAAAAGCGGGCGTAACGGGTGGCGGTAACCACCACAACCGTTAGGTAATGACGTTACGTGTGACCGCTTTTTAAAACCTTGATTATTATATTGATATTTGAATGTGTTAAAGGTGTGAGTTATATATAATAATTTTTTTTACCCATATGATTGTCAATGTGTTATTTTTTTGTCTAATTTTGAACATAAATTAACTTTTTGAGTAAATTTAAAAAAAAAAATTGAAACATGAATGACCAAAGTGAGAAAATGACTAAACATATAGGTTCGTTTGTTTAGAAAGAAATAGATAATAGAAAATGAAAATGGTAGAAAGTGAAGTGAAAGAAAAGAAAAAGAAACAAAAAAAATTATTTTCTTGCATGCATTTGAATAGATGAAAAAAATTGTAAGAAAATTATGGAAAAAAAATATAACCACTGCATAACACGGAGTTGTGGAGAGAAATATAGGGGAAAAAAAGAAAACCAAATAAACCTTGTTAGTGGCGAAGTTAGAATTTCAAGGCATAATGGACACATGACACATCATTGGAAAAAAAAAATCCACAATAAATAACAAGAAGATACTATTAAATGTATACGTATTTTTTTGGGGGGGAGGCGTGCCTTGTTTAGATTTAATATTATAATTATAATAAGAATTACATCAATATAGCTTCGAAATCCACAATCAACAACCCAATTGGATTTATGATTAACAAATTCAACATTATCAACTCAATAAAAAACCCCACAATGGAGAAAAATAATCAACTAAACAAATCTCATAATAAGAAAGAAATATTTAATTAATTCAATTCTTACCATTAACTTTTCAGTTTAAAGTATAACAGAATGACCCAAAAAAATATAATAGAGCACTTTTAAAATTTTAAAATACAAAAAGATTTTACATGATTTTAAAGAGGGGTATTATTATAATTTGTTAAACGACAAATAAGACAAAAACTTCATATATAAAGGAAATAGTGTAAATATGAAAAACTCAGGGGCACATGACCCCGGCCTCAACGTGGCTCCGTTTCAAAACCTTATCAAGATTTGTGGAAAAAAAAATAAATTTTCCTATATATTTTACAAAAAACTATTAGCCTAAGTAACAAATTAATTTAAGTTACACACACAAATTATTTACATTATGTCTTTAGGACTCTGTATCTAAACAAACACAAAAAATTATTTTTTTATTCTTTTTCTTTTATTCTTGTATCTAACCAAACTAAGCCGTAAGGAATAAAGTATAATTTACCTATACACTAGCGTCTTTCACCCCGCAAATGTAGGTGTGATGGACTTGTTTGAAAATTTGAGTTTGTAATCAAAAAGTTATTATAAATTATTATATTATTTTTTTTATTTTTTATACATTTTATCAAAAAAAGTTAAAAAGTTAATTTTCAAATGGGTTCAATATAAAACTTTATTTGAAAAGTTAGGGTATAGTGAAAAAATTATTATAAATTATCATATCATTCTCTTTATTTTCTCTATGCATTTTTATAAAAAATTAAAAAAATCAATTGAAATAATCAATTTTCAAACGAGACTTAAATATTTGTATAATATATAAATAAGTCTGCTACCCATGCAAATGCAGGTGTAGTATAAATATTTGTATATATAAATAAAATAAAATTTTGTTTGTTTAATTGTAAGTAGAATAATGCTAGGCGCACAGAATATACAACTTTCTTACATAAAACCCACATGTGTAGGTCATACCTCCATGTTAGAGGGTTGTGTATTTTGTACCCCAAACTCTCTGTACACTTGGTATTTCTCAATGGTAATTAGTAATAATTATTATTTTGTAGATTAACTATCAATTGATTATGAGAATGTGAGTGGACTTTCAAAATTTGATAAAGGGTAATTTAGTGAAACAAAATTACACTTGGCATCAAGGAAGGTTTTGGCCCATATATAGTATAGAAGATATATTGGAAAGTGTCTACACCCATATGAGTATGCTTGAATTGACAGTACTTTGCTTGAATTCAACAGTTGCAACTGCCCTTAAAGTTACATAAGGACACTTTCAAAAAGCAAAAAGTTTTGTTCGTTCAAAAAAAAAAGCAAAAAGTTGTGATATATATATATCAAGGCCAACTAAAGCATTTACTTTATGGGACTGGACTGACTTCAATTTTATTTATTTTTTTAACGAAGAACTTCAATTTATTATTGAATTCGATCGTTCAATCTGGTTTATTAGACTATTTTTTAAAGTTCGTTTCGATAATTTAAATTATTTATGTTTTAAAATTCATTAACCATCTTATTCTTACAAAAAAAAAAGTCAATCGGATAACAAAAGTTACATGTTTGGATCAATTTTGTATAAATCATTTATTTTCTCATCATTCATTTGTTGTCATACAAAACTTATCCGAACACATAATTTTTATTATCTTATCAACTTTATTTTTTACAAAAATAATATACTCGACAAATCCTTAAATACGAACAATTTAAATTGTCCAAACATGACGTGACAATGGGCCCAGTGGGCTTAATAGTACCTCCCCAATCTGATTTGGGACAGTAGAAAAACCAAACCCTTACTTTATATAGTGGAATAGATAGTGTCGTGATGCATATGAATTAAATTTTATAAATAAAATGAAATTACCAAATGTTAAGTGGTTTAACAAATAAGAATTGAATTAAAAAATTATTAAACAGTTACCAAATGTTTTTTAACAATTACCAATTTAAGAATATATACAATTTTTTTTAAACGAACAAACTGTGCGCTCTTAGAACACAAGTAGCAACATACTAAAAATCTTAAAGTCTTGTTTGGCATGATCTAAAAAAGTTAAAAAGTCAAAAAATCATTATCCTATTTAAGTCATATCATCTTATTTAAGTCACATCACATCTCTAACACATCACTTCAAACCCAACCCATACCCAACCTATATTTCATAAAAAGTCAAAAAGTACACTTATTTAGATCATGTCAAACCACCCATAAACATGTGTACAAATATCATTAGATATTCAAGTATCATCACTTTTTATATTTATCTTTTTATACTTTTACCAAGATTTTAGTAATTAGTATAACTAACATGTTATTACTCCATCTCTCCCATTTTAATAGTGCCTTAACTTCTTATCAGCTTACCATGGCCCTGTTTGGTAGAGCTGTGGAAAAGTGATTATAACTTATAACCTAATAGCTTATAGCTATGAACATAAGCTGATTTTTTACTTATAAATTAAGCTTCTCCTCCCCCACTCAAAGAATAAGTTGATTTTTGACTTAGAAAAAGGTATAAGCTGTGTTGTTAAACTGGACCAAACACATCAAAATAGCTTAAATTAAGCTAAAAACTGAAATAAATTGAAAATAAGCCCTACCAAACAAGGCCTATGTAGGGATTAGCTTGTGCTGTTGGAGACTGTGGACTCACCACAGTTCCACTTCGATGATTTGACATGTTTATTTTTTATATCATAACTTGTAAATCATTTATAAAAAAAAAATCACGTCAATTTGATAACCGTAACCATGTTAGTTTATTAGATTTGTCTCCCAAAATTAGAATGATCTTATTTTTAAATAATATTTGTCTTTTTTTTTTACAAATAAATGTCATTAATTAATATAGTTATGGCTATCGGATGGACTCGATTTTTTTTATAAATAATCTATACATTATTTCTAAAAAATAAATAATTTAAATTATCAAATTAAGACTTGTAATAGGCTGAATAATACGATCTAATCCACGCTACTATCTACTATGTATATGTGACAATTACTAAATTATCAATCATATATAAATGTTTGTATTATTACCAAAGAATAATATTTCGTAACTCGAAAAAAGTTGGCTCGAAGTGGCTCGAATACCCAAAACAACGCCGTTTTGGGTATTATTATTTTTTTTTTCTTACTTTCGAATACAGACAGAAGAAAGAGGCGAAAGAGAGAAGAGAAGGAGGAGGAGGAAGAGAAGAATACGGTGAGGGAGGAGAAGAAGACAGTGATGGCGGAGAAGGAAGAGAAGGAAGATCGACGGTGATGGCGGCGTCTCTCTCTCTTTGCCAGTAGCAGCGCTGGTGGGTATTGCCGTCCAGATCTGCAAATCGCCGGTAGGCCTCTCACCTCTTTCAGATTCTACAAATTTTTTTTTTTTTTTGTGTTGATTGTTGGTTGTTGTTGATGATGATGTATGTTGTTATTATTGATGATCGCCTCTTTCAGACTCTATTTTCTCTACTTTTTTTTTTTTTTCTAATGAATCTGGATCTGAAGATGATGATGTTGATGATGATAATGATGTTGTGTGTTGTTGATGATAATGATGTTGTGTGTTGTTATGGTTGTTGTTGATGATGATTTGAACAGTCTAGACTCTATTTTCTCTACTCTTTTTTTTTTCTTAGTGAATTTGGATCTGAAGATGATGATGATGATGATGATGTTGTGTGTTGTTGATGACGATGATGTTGTGTGTTGTTGTGGTTGTTGTTGATGATGATTTGAACAGCCTTTTCCTTTTTTTCTCTTTCATACTTTGTTCTCTCTTCTTCTTTTTCTTCTTCTTCTTCTTTTTTATCTTCATCTTCATTTTTTGAGAGAAAAGAGAACGAAAGAAAGAAAAAAAAAAATTACCTAAAACAATGTCATTTTGAACAATCAAGCCACTCGCGTCAAAGGAATCTCGAGCTAGCTAGCAACTTTGATTACCAAAAGATCTCAATACAGAGGAACAAGGGCAAAGTCCTAGCGGACCCCTCTTTATTCTATTGTGCTTTTTGAATTATTGTCGTGTCTTTTGAAAATATTGCAATATACTTTTTGAAATAAGACGTGATATTATTTAGGTAATATTTTAAATTATTTGAATAATAAAAAAATTAAATTAATAAGAAAATAATAATTCATATTTATTAAATAAATAAGGAGATTAAATATAATTTAATTAAGAATAAATTATAAATATATCTCTTGAGATTTATTTAAAATTCAAATTATCTCATGTGATTCTAATAATTACATTTCATCCCTTCAAATTTTTAATTGCCTAACAAATAGTTCTCTTTATTAATAAATTATCAAGTCAATTTATATTTCTTAATGACATCATAAATGTATTTCAATTAACAATTAAGATAATTTTATTATTATATAGGAGCAAAGTTAGATATTTTATTTTATTTTTCATTAATTATGTTAAATAAAAAATATTGACAAGAGGATATTTATAATTTCAAAATTATATAGGATAATTAATATTTTAAATAAATAATTTGTATTTGTATTTTACCTTTTAATTAAGGTGTTTACCAATTTTATATTGACAAAAAATAATAACACTTATATGCAAAAGATTGTTAAATGGTCTTCATTCATCACGGAGTAATACTGCCAGCAATCAGCAAATACCATCACTTCACCAAACGCTAAATTATGAGTCTCATTTCATTTTCATTTGAGTAGTTGTTGAGTGTTTTTGAAGCAAGTGTTGTAATTGACAAAAAAAAAAAAAAAAAATAAGATTTATGTTTTTATGTGAGACAATTAATAAAATTGAAGAAATGTGATATATAATGATTATTTCTAAAATATAAACACCGAGTGCTGCTAGAGCATTATGGAATCTTTTGAGAAGTAATTTTTTATCCAATTTTTTACTAAGTCACATTACTTTTCACCTTTTTTTACTCGTAGAAAGATAAAATAAATTAAAAAAATTAAAAAATTAACTTTTAACCAACTTTTTAAAACACTCCTATATAATTTTTCCATTCCTCTCCTCAATCACAATGCTCTGGCACTAGACCGCGATGTCCCGGTGCCACCAAATACCTTCTCCTTGATTTGCGGGCAATATCAAATAATTTTCATAGGCCTAAATAATTTCTTACTATAGTTGGGTTTTTTCTACTGTTCATCAGTAAATCCGATAATTTCATACTACTTTCTTTATTTTTTGGAGTCTCTATGCACAGTGACTGACCGTGACTTTGAAGCATTTTATTAAAAGACAAAGAAAGAAGCGGTGGATCACACCACTCTTCGCTATCTTCTTCTTCTTCTCTCTCTCCCCGACACAAATTCACGCGTTTTTTTTCCTGGAAAATTTGACTATAAAAGTAACCAAAACAGTATATAATTACCTACATATATATCACATATGTAGAGAGAGAGAGAGAGAGGAGGGGAAAGAGATGCCAGTAATTTAGAGAGAGCTTGTGCTTTCTAGAGAGAGAGAATTTCAGATGAAAAACTGGCGGCGACACGGCGGCGCAATCGCCGTCCCCATCGCATTAATTGTGATTTGCGTCATCGGACGATCGGACGGCAGGGATCTCCGGCCGTCGGAACACGGACTGGCGTACCAGAACAACGTTACGGCGGTGGGAGAGAAGTCGCCGGAAATGCGGTCGTTCTTCGGTGGTGCGATGCCGACGGTTCCGGCGGCAAGCGTGCCGATGCCGGTGGCGAAGAACATGAGCGACGCGTCGTGGTGGAGAGAAGTGTCCGGCGGTGGCGGTGGCGGTGGCGGTGGCCAGAGAGATCATGTGAGGGACGCGTTGGTTGTGGCGACTGTGGTGTGCGGAGCTACAGGTGTCGTTTTGCTAGTAGTGGCAGGATTGCTTTTTGTTGTTCGTTATCAAAGGCGAAGGTCCAATGATGGAAGACCCAAATAGTGGTGGCCATTTTTTCCCCTACTTTTTACTTTCCACTATATCTAAAGTGATTGCATAATTTATGTGAAACACATGCACTATTTTAGTCACACTTTTTTATTTTATTTTTTTATTTGTTTAATGCACTTGGCACCAATGTTAATATGATGTTATCATTCATTATATAAATTTTTATCGTTTTATTGAAACAATGCTATAAAAAATTAGAAAAGGTTTTGGCCATAGAAGTTATTTGGTGATTTTGAAATAGTGTTGTTAGGTATTGTTTCAGGCTCTTGGTGAAAAGGCAAGGTTTACAAATGTGTGTTGAGGTGGATGGTATTTGGCGATTGGTGAAAATATTATGAGGTGATATCACTAAAATCCAATAGAGAAAGGCATGATAGAATAAATAAGTAGAGTCAGTGATGGCCTAAGTTAAAATTATTTTGTGAAAAATATTTTTTGCTTGTTATAGTATAAAGAATTATTTTTTTGATTATATCAGTCCAACAATGATTTGTCATTTCTGCACAATTAAGTGTCAAATTCACTTAACTTTGTAAAATTTTCAATCATTCAAGTGATAGATGTAGTGAATAAAAGTTAATTACTTACAAGAAATGCAGTAATGTTGTTCTTAGGGGGTTGTAGAGTTTGGGATGATTGTGAATAATTAACTTATGTAATTATAATTATAATTTTTAATATTTGAGTTTTTGTAATTTGTAAATTTTTAGTAGTTCAAATTTTTTGGTAGAGTTTTACTTTGTAAAAGTTGTGAAAAATATTGAGTCAAATTTGTCAAATTCGGCTCAAGATTTGGTTTGTCATTTTTTGACGAGGATTTTGGCTCACCATTAGAGCGTCTCAAATGGTTTGCCATTAGAGCTACTGTTGTTATAATATAATAGCAATGGTGCTCTAATAGTGAATATAACAGCTACTAAATTTGACAAATATCAAAGTTTGTGTCAAATGTGACACAAGTTTTGGCAGCTGCCATATTCACCAACTCAGCTAAAACCAACCATTTCTCTCTCTTCTTGCTTTCCTCCGCTGCCATACTCATCAACTCAGCCAAAACTAACCATTTCTCCCCCTCCATGCTTCCCTCCCTCTCAGCAAAACAGATAAATTTTTGCAAAACCGTCATTTTTGCAAAACCAAATAGGTCTTCCGCTCAATCATCCCAAACACACCATTTTCTGTGTTTAGTTTTGCCAAAATGGCATCTGACCATTGGAGCATAATTGTTACAACTATACCATTTTTTACTATTCATTGTCAAATTATAGCAATGACACGGCTATTATAACATTTGCCATTGGAGATGTTCTTAGAGGTTTTTTTCTTCTTTTTTTTAGTGTAAGTTACACTGACACTATTGAGATTTTTGTTTAATACAGATCCTCCCCCCACATTTGAAAAATTACACTTACCGCCTATCAGATTAAAATGAAATATTTACCCCTTAGCCTTTATACATATAAAATAATAAAATAATACAGATATTTTGTTTATGTCATTTCAAGAGAAATAAAAATCATCTTCTTTGATTTAACTCAAACAAAAAATGAGTTTTTTTTCTTGTTTTTTTCATTTTTACTAATTTTTTTAATATTTTAAGTAATATTTTTTTTTTTATTTTTTAGATACACCTAAGTATTTTAGCCAAAAAATCATTATAAATTGTCACATCACTCTCCTTATTTTTTTACACATCTTTTTGTAAAAAGTCAAAAAATTATTAAAATAGCATGTTTCAAAGCAATTACTTAAATAGCTTGTTCCCAAACAATTACTTCAAATTTACTACTTTTTTTACTAACTTAAATAAGCCCAAAAAAATTTCAATTTTGTTAATGATATATATATTTTTTTAATTCACCAAATGCAAAATAAAAAATACAATAACATAAAAATTCAATACATTATCTTATTTTGTTATATTCAATAGATTTTTTTTAAGTTTTTTGTACAAACTTTATACTTCTTAAATATATCTAGATTAAATTGATCTAATCTAGATTAAATTGATCTAATCTAGATATAATAATGGAACTAAAAATGAAAAATTATATTAATATACAAAAATTTATGCAAAAAATATCATAATGGGGTAGTGGTTTATACGTGTAGGTGTAACCATTAAGTTATATCATTGTATTTGAAAATTCTATATAAAATTTATATTTGTATATTATCACTCAATAAGAATATGTTTAGGTATAATTTAATGATTGAAAGTTGTAAAATGTAATCATAATAATAGAAAGAAGAAATTGTAGAAAAAATGACAAGATGGTCATTTAGAAAATTTTAGGGCATGATATTAGCATTTGTTTTTTTTTTTTTTTTTTGGATCGCAAAGAAAATCTTTATTGATGACAACATACAAGGTATGATAGATTACATCAATAAAGAGGAGCTTGGAGCTATCAGAAAGCTCCAAGCGCCAATTAGTGAGGAACCAACAAACAGAGAAACAAAAAATGTTGCCACAACAACAAACAAGACAGAAAAAAATACACAAAACCAGAAAGTAGCAACAGAGACAAACAGATATACACCAGAAACACCAACTAGGCTTGAAACACCAATCCAGAGACAGAAACACCAGAAAATGAGCAGATCCTGTTCAAAAACACCAAAAGGAGCAACCCAAACAACATGGAGTAGATCCTGTTCAAAAACCACTGCTGTTGCACACACAGGAAAACAGATTGATATCAGCAATTTATGAGGCAATTTGTAATAAGATTACAAACCTCAGGAAGGGGAATGTAATTTTTCAAATGTAAGAAGGGTATCTGTATTAAACATAAACCTCAAGGTGTCAGTATAACTTGCCTTTTTTTTTTACAAGGTCTAGCCATTTTTTAGTTTTGACAAGTTGTTTGCTTCAACTATTGGAGATGCGCTAGCAATAAATTCTCTAGGGCTAAGTATAGCCTGGACTAGGGTTGTGACGGTGCAAGTCTGGTGATTTGAAAATAAAATTATAAGTCAAATGGTGGATTGAAAAATAATCAAATCGCGGTTTGGAACGGATTGGCAAATTGAAGAATATTCTTAACTAATTATCAAATATTTGCATAATATATAACACTAATTTCATAATATTTTTCATATATATAACACAAACTAATTTTACATACTAATATTTTTCATATATATAATTACTAATTTGTAATAAATTTCACATCTTAAATTTCTCTCACTCATTTTTACTTTGATATTTCATTAGAGGTTAAAATATATATATATATATATATATATGTATGTATGTATTAATTACAATGGAACGAAACAGTTGCGAAAGTGAATTATAAGTTTTAAAGTTTAATTTGCGGTTAGCAGATAGAACAGTGTAAATCGGTACGATTTTAGTGAATTGGACGATATTTTACACACTCCTAACCTAGACTACACAAAATTATATTTTGAACAGATATTGTTTACCGGATAGAAGATTGTCAATCCAATTAATTATATAATTCTTTATTTACGAGATGACTATAAAATTTCTCTTATTTTTTTTATCCCCAAATTTTTTTTTATTCACCCTTAATCCAATTTTTTTTTTTTGATTCGGTCATCACTGAAAAACTGTTCGATTTTCAAAATATTGATTAGTCTCTCCAACCTCCAATTATCCATCCTCAATTCTTTTAAAATTATCAAAAATAAAAGATACATGTGGCACTCTCAAAAAAAAAAAAAAAAAAGAGAAGAAGAAGAAGAAGAAAAAAAAGGATAATAAATAAAAATAAAAATTTGCTAGAATCCCTGGAATTTGCCATCAATCCTATAAGAAGCTAAGATGTTATTACTTTCTGAAATTCAAGTTTTTACAATGTGGAATTCTACAAGACCAACAATCAAAGAACGAAAAATAAACATGTATACACCGCACATTCTATGAAATCACACGATGATGCAGATTTACCATCAAATTTTGACTGATATCATAGCCCTTGACCAGTTACTGTTTTTATTTTCATTGTATAAGGGGCCAATTGCATCACTCTGGCCATGGCCGGGGAGGAGGAATCCATCAAGCTGGCAGCTATTGCAGCATTCAAATCTTCATCTTCCGTATCTGAGAGCGTTTGAAGCTGCTGATTTGGAACAGTTCTGTGAGGCACTCTCTGTCCGGAGTTGCAGGATTTGGTTATCCTCTCTGCATCTTCAGGCAAAGGCCACTATCCAAAACCATTAGAAGCTTCGGAGGATGCGAAAGGACAATCTTTGGGGAAATTTCCTCTGATGAGGAAAATGCTCCAGCTGAAGCCTATCAGAGTGTCCAGATATGCCGAGAAGTAAAACTTGGATAGGTGCTCGGGGGCTGGATAGAGAATGTCGAAGTTGTACCACTCTCCATTTTCTTTCCTTGTACAAAACCAATGATCGTGTTAATGGCAAATAAATGCGTTTTCAAGTTCTGGGTCGATCTCAATTGGTTTGGCAACAAGGCAGTCGAGTGGAATGACTTGCAGATCCCACAGTTCTAATGCCTTCTGCAAAACCTGCTAATGGAAATTTTCAATTACCCGAATCAATTATGGTTTCTTATTGGCGCCAAAAATAGTCAGTGAAGAAAGGAACAAAGCAACTGTTCGTTTCGTCTAACAGAACAGGAACTCTCTTGTCCAACACAGTAAATATCACTGTAATGTAATGAAATTTCAATAACATGACTGACTATACAACAATTACAAATGCATGTAAAATCAATACAAAATGATGTTGCATCTTTTAATTTTATCACTTTAAAGCAAAAGAACCATCAAAGCAGATTATATTGTCAGAAGTGCACTGCCACATTATTCTGGTCTTAAATTTGGAAAATGTTTGAGGGCCACAAAATCAGTGGCTCAAATGGCTCAAAACAGCCAAAACGACGTCGTTTTGCGTTGTTTTGCACTCAAAACGACGTCGTTTTGACAGTTTTGAGCCATTTGAGCCACTGTTTTTGTGGCCCTCTAGCATTGCTGCTTAAATTTTGTATAAAATTTCTAAAAGCACATCATTTTCCATTTTATAATTTTTAAGCTTTATCAATTGCCTAGCACAGCAATCTTCAATACATTGCAGATAAAGCTCATCACAACTGGAAGTCCGAGCACGTTATATGCACCCTCTTACATTACTAGTGAGTGAGACATAATTAGAAGAAAAATTAATCCCACCCAACAATAAGTAATATCATCAAATAATATCACATTGACAATTCATATGCATAAGAAACTGATAGTTAAATCATAGCTGCAATGTCTATATGGTAATCCATCCATTTGCACAACAGATGAAATAGAAAGGCACCATGTCATGCTTATAATGCTATATATTGGTAGTTCAAGTATTCATCGTGGAATCATGAATGAACACTATCAGAGTTTGCATTAATGTTATAACCACATGGGTTTGTTTCGAAATAATAAATTCTCTAGGCTTGTGACCCCCAAGGGTGATGCCCATATTTTTAATTCATTAGTCAGGCATTCCCGTATGTGCTGCGTGACTCGTGCATCAAGCATGCAAAATTCAAAACAGGTGGCTCGTATATATCATGATAAAGCATTAATCGTTGTGTATGCCAGTAATGATGCAAAGTGAGCAATTGTATGCCAATTTTTATTTGAATGTAGCGAAAAGCAATGGGGCTTGAGAAGTGATGTGTACTCGAATCATAGGAGTTAGAAATTGCCAATATGCTTATATTGGTGACGCTGTTGTTGCGATTAAAGCAGTACCAGATATGCCTCTAGAGTGAGTCAATAAGTTGAAACCAAAAGGAAAGGGCAAAGGATCAAACCACATCTATCCCTTGTGAACGTACAACCTTGGATATTAGTAGCATTTTCGTCAAATTACATTCTTATTTTGTTTTATATTTCAAATTACACATATCATATATTTTTTTAGATACAAACATGATTTGATGAAATGGCTGCCAATAGGGATGGCAATGGAGTGGATATTAATTCTCCTTCCTCATTCCCCTATTATAATTTTTCTTCATTCTCCATCCCCATTCTCCGTGAGGACTACGCTCCTCATCCCCTAATGGGTTTGGGTTTTCCCCAACCCAACTTGAACCCCCATTTTTTTATTTTTTTTTAAAGTTTAAAGGTAAAGCCAAATACACATTCAATTATTTTTTTTTTTTTTAATTTTTGGTTCAATAACAAAATCAAATTTACATACATACATACATTAATTAAGAAACTTATTTTAAAGTGGTAATAAAATTTAAAATATTTTTTTCAGAAATAAAATGTAAGATGTTGATAAAATATTTAATAAATTAACAAAAAATCGTACATAGAGAGAGAGAGAGAGAGAAAAAAACTATGGCAGCAGCAGTGACTAGAGAGAGAGAGTTTGAAGAGAGAGAAACCAAGGCACGCAACCAAATGAGAAACGGTACCTCCAATTTTCTTTTCCTGACTCAATGAATGGTCTGATCTTTTTTTTTTTTTTTTTTTTTTTTGGTATGTTTGTCATCATAGTTGTATGTATCTCTATATGTTATCTCTATTCCTTCTATAATATTTACACAGTTGATGCTACAACTAGTCTCTGAAGAACGGGTTGGACTAATCCAGGCCTCCCACACGGTTGTCCAATTGTTAGGCTCACGTAGAAACCTGCACAAGAGTTCAGCGGGGAATGGAAAGCCCCTAGCGAACCCTCCGACGAGCAAGTTAGAGGAATAATAATGAACGGAATATTGAGATTGGATTGTGATAAAAAACCTAACCTTCTCTCTGTCTTAGAAACCTGCTTATATCATTTGCTCATCATTTCCTTGTCCACTCCGACTTGTCATGTTGGCCGAAAGTCTATGCTCTAACTTGTCTTGTTTATGGTGAGGCTGTCATGTTCCGACGTGAAGGGATTATTGTAATAAATGCTGCAGGGACCTCATTATTGGCTGATGTGTGGTGCAATAACTCTACAGAATCTTTGTCTGCTTATGTGGCTAGTTCCTCTCTTGACACGTGTTTAAATGTCATTGGTCCTTAATGCAACGTTGGGCTCCATCAATGTTGAACTTTAGTGTTTGAATTATGTATTGGGGTCTAAGTGGTGGGTCAAAAACTCCTATAGGTCCACCTATGTCAACAGTCAACATAGCAAAATAGAATAAAAGAACAGAGTACTAGAGAAGCTCTTTCATATGGAGAAACAAGTGGGTATCCATCCCCATTGGATATTTAAATTATACCACCTATCCAACCCAATGGGTAAGATAATAGGGGAAACGCATGTATTTCAGATCGGGTCTCCATTGGATAGGATATCCATCGCCATCCCTAGCTGCCAATATCTGATCAACTTGATTTTTGCAAATACGTTATACTTAATATCTTTCAAAAAGTGAACAGTGTGAATTATCGAAATAAGGCCTAAATAAGCCCAATAGGTTGCACAATAGTTGCTACTGCACGCTTGCCAATCGGGTTGGGCATTTCTCATTTTTTTAGAAACTTCTATACCAAAACAATGATATCTCCAATTATAGCCCCTCTAGAATGTAAATTATATCCCTCCTCACATAGAAATAGAAAATTGAAGGCTTGTTATTCAACAATATAACATGATCCATCAACCAACATCTACCTAGATCTACCAAAAAAATTTGTAAATTAATTGAGTGGGGGCATTTCTTTGGGCTCCTAGCCATCTGCCGGTGTTTTGGATTAATACCAATATTTTAGCAACAAATCCAATAAATATAAGATTCGGTTATTTACTAAAATCGCCTTTTTGAGGGAAACATGAATTGTTAGTGCAGACAATTTGAAAAATATAATTAGAGGACATGTATGGTACACATATATGTTTAAAGAAATATTTCAACTGAACAAGTAATAACAAATTCAATGATTTCCATGTGCCAAGCAAACAACAATAATTTCCGGTGAGCAAAGGGAACAGGTGGCATGTACAGTTCTGATTACTACACTATTCTTTCCGCCTGTTTTTAGATGTCAATGGCTCTGTTTGGTGTAGCTGTTAAAACAGCTTATAAATTATACCTTAACAGATTATAGATTATGACTTTAATCAGAAGTTATTAATCTGTTTGGTGTAACTGTTGGATTATAGATTTAAGTTGCTGAGTAGTGTTTGTTAAATAAGCTGTGAAATAGCTTTTTCAATTAATTTTTATTTTTTGTTTGTCTACACTTCTCATAAATAATAATAATAATAATCTACTATCCATTTGAGTCTTTTTCTATTTTAAAAAAAATAAAAAATAAAAAAATTAAAGAGTATAATCATAAATTAACATGTCCACGGCAGAAGCTGATAATCAGAAGCAAGGGGTGAGCAGCTTTTCAGAATCAGCTTTTTTGAGTTAAAATAAGCTGTTAGAATCAGAAGCTGTTTGAAATAAGTTTAACCAAACAGTCCAAAATAACTTTTTCAAAGCTAAAAGCCATAAGTTGACTCTGAAAAACTGAAACAAACACCCCCAATATGGCACATTTTTTAAAAGCCACGTGCACTCAAATAAGGCCAATAAGAGTGAGGATTCTAAGGTATTGGTGAAGGATGATGAGATTAAGGAAAGATGGAAGAATTATTTTGAGAAACTGTTAAATGAGGAACATGGAAGTACGACAATAGGGGAAAAAATAATCAATAATACGATAAACCAAGACTATAGATTCTATCGCAGGATTAGGAACTTTGAAGTGGAGATTGCACTTAAGAAGATGAAATCAAATAAGGCTTTAGGACCTGATGATATCCCTATTGAAGCTTGGAAGTGTTTGGGTAAAAAGGGAGTTGCTTGATTGACTAGGTTGTTTAGCAAAATTTTGTTGACTAGGAACATGCCAGATGAGTGGAGGAAGAGTATTTTAGTGCCAATCTATAAGAATAAAGGTGATGTCCAGAATTGTAACAACTATAGATGAATTAAGCTAATGTGTCATATAATGAAAGTGTGGGAGAGGGTGATGGAACGCCGATTGCGAGACATAACAGAGGTGTCAGAGAATCAATTTGGGTTTATGCCTGGTAGGTCAACAATGGAAGCGATCTATCTTTTGAGGAGAGTAATAGAAAAGTATAAAGAAAAGAAAAGAGACATTCATATGGTGTTTATCGACCTTGAGAAAGCATACGACAGAGTGCCCCGAGATATAATATGGTGGGCGTTAGAGAAAAAAGGGGTGACAAAAGGCTACATTGACGTGATTAGGGACATGTATGAAGGGGTGGTGACCACTATTAGATCGCCAGCTGGAGAAACAAATGAATTTCCTATCACTGTAGGGTTACACCAAGGATCTACCTTAAGTCCTTATCTTTTTGCTTTAGTTATGGACGAGTTGACGATAAATATTCAGGATGACGTGCCATGGTGTATGCTTTTTGCAGACGATATTGTGTTAGTGGATGAGACTAGAGAAGGAGTTAACACAAAGTTGGAGATTTGGAGAAAAGCTCTTGAATCTAAAGGATTTCGGATAAGCAGAAGTAAGACAGAGTACATGGAGTGTAAATTTAGTAACAGTAACAATGAAAGCAGAGGAGAAGTGAAGATTGAGAACCAAGAACTGCCTAAGAGTGAACATTTTCGTTATTTAGGGTCGATTATCACAACAGCGGGAGAGATTGATGCAGATGTGGCCCATAGAATTAAGGCGAGATGGTGTAAGTGGAGAAGTGCGTCTGGGGTATTGTGCGATAAACGAATATCCACTAGACTAAAAGGTAAGTTTTATAGAACGGCTATTAGACCAGCTATGTTGTATGGGACGGAGTGTTGGGCAACCAAGAAACAACATGTAGATAAGATGAGTGTGGCTGAGATGAGGATGCTAAGGTGGATGTGTGGTAAGACTAGACAGGACAGGATTAGGAATGAGTGTATTCGGGAATGGGTAGGAGTAGCACCGATAGAAGATAAGTTGAGAGAGAATCGTTTGAGATGGTTTGGTCATATTCAACGAAGACCAACAGAGGCAGTAGTGAAGAGATGCGATGTTGTAACGGTAGATGGAAGTGTTAGGGGACGGGGTAGGCCTAGATTAACATTGACTAGAGCTATAAATAGAGATATGAATCTACTTAATTTGACTAATGAAATGGCCATTGATAGGGCCGCGTGGAGAAGAATGATTCATGTAGCCGACCCCATTTGAGGGGACTTAAGGCTTGGTTTGGTTTGGTTTGGTTTGGTTTATGTTGGGTTGTAATTTGTCAGTTCACTTTGTAGCGCCGGTACGGTGTATCACCAAGCCACTTTTAGAACTAGTAAGGACATCTCTAATGGTGTATCAAAATTTTTATTAAATTTGAGTAAAAATTTTCTTTAATATCGCGTTTCGCCTATTCCAACAGGAGTATTTGGCTTTTCATCAAACGACCGGTCGAACAGACGGACGATTCGGCAATCGACCTGCCAATGTCAAATTTTCACAATGGGCCAAGGAACAACATCAGTGACCAAAATAATAAAGGGTCATGCGGGGAGGTTGACCTTATAGTGCAAAATTTGGTGTCATTCAAGAGGACATCGAGAGACATTTGGTGGTGAAAATACAACGGTAATGAACAGTGATTTGATGAAAGGCACAAAGTATCCTTAGTTTGGTGAAATATATAGTATATTCTCAATTTGATACAGGTTTGATGAAATCATTGGAGCACAAAAAAAGAGATTTTTTTACCAAATTTAAATTTAGTGTTGGATTTAGTGTAGCGTTGGGCCTAATAACAAATTCTAATATGAAATGATAACCGAGCTTTGTCTTTTAGAGACTAAAATTTATAACTTACAAGAAGTAAAGCCAGAAATGCTGCTTGCTATTCACACCAAACAAAATCCAAAATGCTAGAAGTATAGAAGGGAAAAAGAAAATGCAGGAGAAGAGGAGGGGAGAGGTGATTGAGTGCTTCTACATTGCTTAACATTAAAAGTACACATATTAGGAGTTCATCAACTGATGGAAATCAGGTTGCCCACTGTCAAAATTTCGTCAATTCTGCCAACCATACTAACAGAGCCACTTTAGACCCTTTTTGCCTAAAGAGAATGGACACGACACACATGTAAAATATATAATTTTATATATTTATTATATATTATATATAATAATAAATAATTATTATATGTTAATATTTAAGTCAAAGATAATAAATTTCAAGTCTAAAGGAGGAGAATAGATTTAAATTTACATTTTTTTTATTTTATTATTGAATTTTAAATTATTTTATTCAAATTTATAATTTATTTCATGTGTGTCTAACTGTTGTGAACTGTCCAAAGAGTGTCGTGTCATATCTGTGTTGAACACGACACGTTACCTTTTTAAAAGTATTCATGCTTCTTGTAACCAGATTATAAAAATAAAAAAAATAATAAAAAAGTTCCTAAAATCATGAAAGTTACTAAACAATAGTGGAGCCTAAATCACTACATTGTGTATCCAAAGTGTTCAGAGACCATGGAAACTTTCTCTGAACAAGAGCTCAAGTACGTTCATGAACCTAATGGGGCTCTTGAACATTATAGGAGCAAACGCATAGCTAACTAGGTATTTCCAAATTCCAATAACCTTTTCTCCATATCAATTGGTACTTCATTAAAGTCTACAACAAATGCCAAATATATGGACATTTTTGAAGTTACAATGATGGGTAATAACAAACTCTTTCAACAAGAATGACAAAATCATTAAGCATGGGAACAAATGCATATCCCACTAGTCAAATACTGCCCATTTGGGAACTTTGGTTAAAAGTTGCGTGTTGTAACTTGTCCAAAAAAGTTAGATTGACTTTTTTAACATAAAAGTCATTTGGAAATGTCCAAAAAAACTACCTATAAAATTACAATTATACAGTCCGTGTTGTTTATGATTATACATGGGTGAAAAAGTAAATTTTCTAAATTGGGTGGGGGTAGTTTAGTCATTTTGTTGTGATGTGGCATCATAAACAAATATTAACCAAAAAAATCAAAAGTAACTTTTCACCAACTTCTCAAATCACTTATAAAAAAAGCCAAAAAGCATGATTAAAAGCTAAAAATCAATTTTTAACCACCTTCTCAAAGCACCCATGTATGCAAAAGACCATGGATGTGCGTTTGATAGTAGAAATTTTCTAGTTAAACAAAGTTCTATTGAATTATGCATTTATGCTCCAACCAAAAATCACCGAGTGCACAAAGAAACTAAAACGGTGGAATTAGAATCAGGAACTCCCATCCATATTGCCCTAATTCCAACTCAATTGGTGTTTTGGGAAGTTGGTAAAAAGCTACTTTTGACTTTTTACTAAGTTTTTTAGCTTTTTAGAAAGTGATTTGAGAAGTTGGTAAAAAGTTTGTTTTTGGCTTTTTATTTTAATATTTGTTTATGGTGTCAAATCAAATTAAAATGATCAAAATACCCTTACACAACATAAGAAATTTATTTTTTTGTCATAGGCCCCAATTTGTAATTTCACACTTGTGTTTTTGGCACTTCCCAAACCAATTTTGTTGCGTTTTTGCCACTTGCATTTTTGGACATTTTGACAAAAACGTGGCTTTTTGTTTTGGTTCCCAAAACGACACTTAATTCAAAAACAAAATTATCATGAAAGAATAAGTGATTAGTCAATGAGCAATGTTGGGGAAATGATGTGTTTAGATCAATTTTGGATTAAACATTCAATGGGTTAATTTTTGGGTCTCGTTTTGATAATTCGTATCATTTACATTTTAGGATTTGTCGAGTACATAATCCATCCCTGCAAAAAAATCAAGTCAATCAATTAACAGAAATCATGTGTTTGGACCAATTTTGTATGAACCGTTTATTTTCTCACCATTTATTTTTTTTTCATACGAAACTGATACAAACACATGGTTACCATCTAATTGACTTGATTTTTTTTATAGGAATTATGTACTCAACAAATCCTAAAATATGAACAATTCAGATTATCAAAATGGGACCTAAAAGTGAGCCCATAAGGCCCAACAACACTTCTCCAATCTGATAGAGGACTGGAGAGAACCCATGCCATGTTAAAAAATCAATAATGTTTAAATTTTAAGTTAAAGAATTAATTATTTTCCATATGTATATGTATGAATGTATCAAAATCATGCATTAATGCAATCTTAGGGAAGCAATTTTGAAAATAAATTTGGTATGGTAAACATAAATTAAGGAAGTAATCTAAAATGATAAATTAAGGAAGTAATTTAAGGGTTTAATATAAAACTCCATGAATTTAATTATGAATGCAACACATAATGACACTTAGTATTTTTATTATTAAAAAATTAAAAATTAAAAAAAAAATTTGAGTTGAGTGTATTTTTTTTTTTTTTTTTGGAGCTAGGGTTGAGAGTTTGAACTTTAAAGAAACCTATTAACGTTCATTGTGTATGAAAATAATGAGGTTCAATATATACGTTGAGTAGTAATGGCCATGGTGAGAGAAAAAAAACATGGTACAAAATTTTAATTATATAAGTTATTTTATGCTTTGTGATGAAGAATTTAAAATATTTTAATAGAAAATATTTACAACGAAATATTTTTGAGTGTGTGATTTATTAATTATTTTTTATTAATTGGAAAACTCTTTCCTTGTTTGATGGTAAGGAATGAATGGTTTTAAAAATAAAAAATACATTCTTTGTTTAAAAAAGAAAGTGCTAGTGTGTGATTTATTAATTATTTTTTAAATTGAAAAATCAAGAAATTTGGATTGAGCGCTTAGAGCTCTCTTAACTCTTCTCACTAAAAACCCATTTCTAACACACAGTCTTGTGGAAGCTCTAAGTTCCCAATCTAAATTTCTTAATTATTTGATTTTTAAAAATAAAATAAAATAATTCTATTGCCTACCTCTTATTCAAGCAAAAATAAATAAATAAAAATCAATATCCCTTAATTTATGACTTTCAAATAGAATGCATATCAAATCTTTAAAAAAAAAAATGAAAAGTATATTAATTCATTTCAAAATTCAAATTTGAGGGTCACTAAATATAGAAAGTAATCTATTAATTTAAATTTAAAATTAGCACAATATAAATTTAAAATTATAATGATCTATCCCAAATCAATAATGTTTAAATTTTAAGATAAAGAATTAATTATTTTCCATATGTGGATGTATGGATATATCAAAATCATGCATTAATGCAATTTTAGGGAAGCAATTTTGAAAATAAATTTGGTATGGTAAACATAAATTAAGGAAGTAATTTGAAATGATAAATTAAAGAAGTAATTTAAGGGTTTAATATAAAATTCCATGAATTTAATTATGAATGCAACAATGACACTTAATATTTTTATTATTAAAAAAAATTAAAAAAAAAATTGAGTTGAGAGCTTCTTCTTTTTTCTTTTTCTTTTTTTTTTTTTTTTTGAGCTAGAGTTAAGAGTTTAAACCTTAAAAAAAAACCCTATTAATGTTTACTGTATATGAAAATAATAAAGTTTGATATATATGTTGAGTAGTAATGGCCATGGTGAGAGAAAAAAAAAATGTTATGAAATTTTAATTATATAAGTTATTTTATGCTTTATGGTGAAGAATTTAAAATATTTTAATAAAAAATATTTTACGACGAAAAATTTCTGAGTGTGATTTATAAATTTTTTTTAATTGGAAAACTTTTTTTTTGAGTGTGTGATTTATTAATTATTTTTTCTTAATTGAAAAACTCCTTCCTTGTTTGAAAAAGAAAGTGTTAGTGTGTGATTTATTAATTATTTTTTTAAATTAAAAAATCAAGAAATTTGGATTGAGCACTTAGAGCTCTCTTAGCTTTTCTCACTAAAAACTCAATTTTCCTTATATAATATATATATATATATATATATACTAGTTTTCCATCCGTGCTATGTACGGGTTATGTTTAATTTTAATTTCATATAAATTTAATTTTTTAGTAGTCAAGTGAAAAGTTATTTGTTGATGTCGCATTTGCAAAAACTCAAAGGAATACAAATTCAAATACTGTATTTGTTTGAAATTTATGAATGAATTAAATTTCAAAATGCATGCAAATAAGAAGTGTACATGTACATATATGAATCTATCCCAATAGAAACTCACAAGACTACAAATTTACTTATTGTTGGACACAAATCAATATAAACAAATGCATTGATAAAACATAAAATTGCTACAAATTACTGTAATTGAAAAGCATAAAGTAAGGCCCTTTTGAATTTTTTTTTTTTTTTTTTTTTTTGGTGTTTATTTTAGTTTTTGTTTATGTCATTTTGACATGTGAGACAATGTTTGAAAACACAATCTTTTGTACCACTTTATTTTTTTATTATTTTTTTTAAATTGTAAATATTTTTCTGAAACAATTCCACAACTCTATTTTATGCAATATTTTTATTTTTTTCAAAAAAAATGGAAGACAATATTCGAAAATAATACCAAATCAGTCATTTTTTTAAACTTATATTTGAATTGAAAATATAGTCTCTCGATTATTTTTCTATTTTTTCTTTGAAATTAGCATCATGCTTATTTTAAAAATCTCCAAGCTACAATTATCTCATAACATGCACACAAAAATTCAAAAAATACACTATAGGTTCTCTTAAAATATTAATATATAAATTATTAAAATATTAATATATAACTTATGAGTACTCTAAAATATAAGAAGATTATTATCGATATATATTAATGAAGTCGATAGAAAATAGACGAGGAATCTTGTTTACTTGAATAGTAAAGGATTCATAAACAATGACTAATGCATCAAAAAAAACCTAAAAAACTTATATGAAAATGTAGCCGTGTATACGAAGCATGGGAGAGAACGAGATTAGCTTACATTCATCAAAACAATTGCAACTGTGGACAGAGCTACAGTTGAGAAGATACTGTAGATGTGTGTAGCATATTACACAAGAGAGAATGAAAGATCATTCATCTCATATATTCATTTTCCCTACTCTTATTAAAAGAAAATATGAAGAAGAATAATACAGGAAAATAAAAAGACAATAAAGAGAAAGATAATAAATAAAATAAATAAATGAATAACAAAATGACGCATGGCAACAAATGAGATTGACACATGGCATAATTCTAGAGTGTGCCAATTTGTTAGATTTTAACCAATTTTGAGTTATATATTATCTCTCTATTTTTTACATATTTTTTAAAAAAAAAGTTTAAAAAATTAAAAAGTCAACTTTTAACAAACTTTTCAAAACAACTCATGATGTATATGTGTTGGATTGATTTTACTTTATTTTTTATTTTGAATTTAGTAAAATAGACGTCATGATGTATATGTGTTGGATTGATTTTACTTTATTTTTTATTTTGAATTTAGTAAAATAGACGTCGATGAGTCAGTAACACGTAGAAAGAAACCTTTATGTGTAAGGTACTTTTGTCAAGTCCACAATTTCTCTAAAATCGGACTAAATGGTGTTGCTGGGCTATAGTGGACCTATTTTGATAATTTAAATTGTTAAATGTGTAGAACTCGTCGAGCATATTATTTTTGTAAAAAATTTTGTTGATCGAAAATTAATAGTCATTTGATCAGATTGCATTTATTTCAACCACAATTATGATTTTTAAATTTAATCGCAAACACAAATGCAAGCTTATCAAGTGACTATCATTGTCCGATTAACGTGATTTTTTATGAGGAAATTTTTTTTAAAGTCTATGATATTAAAATTTTATAAAATAAAGCACATACAATATTTTCATAATAAGTCTTTCAACAAGTTTATAGAGAAAATTTAACTCAAATAAATTTTGCCCGACTTAGAGAAATTTCAATTTTCACAGAGAAATTGCGAAATTTCTCTGTGATCATACCAGAGAAAAGTTTCTCTGAGTCGGGTAAAATTTCTCTGAATTAAATTTTCTCTATGAAAATGTTAAGGGACTTTAGCTAATAAAAAAAAATATTTTGAACCTCCTACTGCACAAAGTTAGAGAGGAATGTTTTACTAATTTTTCCTTTTTTATTTTGACTTTATGTTTTTTTTTCTTCTTCTTCTTACTTTAACTCTTCATATTTTTAGTTTTGGGTAAATTACACTAACACCCCCTGAAGTTTATGTTTATTACAGTTTCTCCCCTCACATTTTGGAAATTACATCTCCCTTCTAAGGTTTAAAGTTTCATAACAGATTCCTCCTTCAGCAACTTAATTTTTTTAAATATCAATTTTGCCCTCACTGGGTAAATTACATTGACACCTCTCACATTTTAGAAATTACAATCCCCTCCCTAAGGTTTAAAGTAGTATTACCAATTGGCCCCTCAGTTAGTATTAGTTGGAAAAAAAAATTATTTGAAAAAAAATTATTGAAAAAAAAAATTTAATTTCTATTTAAAAACCAAGTAAACTCATTTTTTGAATTTACGTTTTTTCCTCAAATTTACAAGCTGAGACAACAATTTATAAACCAAAAAAATTATCAAATAAGTTTTTATGACAGTTTTTTAAATTTTTGTAAATATAAATTGAAAAATGAAAACGAAATGGTTACCAAACAGGCCTCAGATAGTAAAAATATCGTAAAATTAACAAATAATTAAATAAGTTACCAACGTAAGAAATGGCTTATCAAAAGATTCTTAGGTTATGTATGGTTTGATTTTTAGAAAAAAAAATTTAAAAATTAAAAATTAATTTGGTTAAGAAATAAAAAATAAAAAATAATTATCATTTAAAGGTAAAAAATAATTATCATTTTAACTTTTGGACAAGTTATATACATACGTATAGCTGTTTCAATTTAATTTATAAAAAATTATTTCTAATCACTCGAAAGATAAAAATTATATAAAGATGATAATTATTTTTTATTTTTTATTTCTTAACCAAATTAATTTTTTATTTTTTTAAAAAAAAATTCTAAAAATCAAACCATACATACCCTAAGAATCTTTTGATAAGTCATTTCTTACGTTGGTAACTTATTTAATTTTTTGTTAATTTTACGACATTTTTACCATCTGAAACATATTTGGTAACCATTTTGTTTTCAATTTTCAATTTATATTTACAAAAATTTTAAAAACTGTCATAAAAACTTGTTTGATAATTTTTTTTGTTTATAAATGGTTGTCTCAGTTTGTAAATTTGAGGAAAAAACATAAATTTAAAAAAATGAGTTTACGTTAGTTTTTAAATAGAAATTTAAAAATTTTACTAACAAAAAAAAATTTCAATTAATTTTTTTCAATGAATTTTTTTTCCAATGAATTTTTTTTTTCCAACTAATACTAACTAAGGGGGCAATTGGTAATGCTACTTTAAACCTTAGGGAGGGGATTGTAATTTTTAAAATGTGAGGGGTGTCAATGTAATTTACCAAGTGAGGGCAAAATTGATATTTAAAAAAATTAAATTGTTGAGGGAGAATCTGTAATGAAACTTTAAACTTCAGGGAGGGAGATGTAATTTTCAAAAGGTGGGGGAAATTATAATAAATATAAATCTCATGGGGTGTCAGTGTAATTTACCCTTTAGTTTTTCTCAATTTATTCTTCACACTAACTTCTGAGTTTGTGTCAAAATTATGTAAGTTATATATGATAAAATATTTTTATATTACTTGACTATTAATGTGTCATTTTTTATATAATTTTGGACATAAATTAATTTTTAACATAAATTAATTTTTAAAATAAATTAAGAAAAACTTGAAATATGAAGAGTTAAAGTAAAAAAATAAAATAAACTTTAAAAACTAAAGAAAAAAAATGACAAAACATTAAAAAAACAAAAAAAGGGACAAATTATAATTTACCCAAAAGTTTAACCCGAGTACCTCTTATCCAAAAACTGAACAAAATCCCTGTCGAATATTAATTTCCATCTAAAATCAAAACAGTTAATATTAAGGCCAACCGTGCCGTTTAAAAAAGGTTTGTCTGTAGTATTTTTTTAAAAATACTAAACATGTGTTACGTTCATTTTGGTAAAAATAAAAAATAAAATAAATAAATACATTTGTTTTGCAAACTTAATTTTTTTTAAAAATGAGTGAAAGTGGACGAAGATGGTTGTTAGCAGAAATGGTTATCGCTAAAGGAGGTAGTTGGTAATAGTTAGAAGTGGAAGCTAATTGTCAAAGGTGATGGTAAAAAATGATTGTTAACATTCAGTTGATGGCCAAAGTAGGTTGACAATCGTCATGGTTGAAGGAGGTTGCCAACAGCTGTGGCAAAAAATGTGATAGCCAACGGTGCCAATGTGATAGCCAACGGTGGTGACGGGCAGTAGGTGACGGCTAGACGAGTAGAAAAATATTTTTTAAAAAAATAAAAAAAAAAATTAAACTTGTGTTCAAAAGAAAAGAAACAAATTTGTTTTAGAATAATTTAACAAATTTTTTAAATTGTTTATAATTTTTTGAAAATTAAAATTCACGCAAAACAAGTTTTTGTTTACAAATTTAAAGATTTTTCTGAATTTAAATAAATATATATACATTATAAAAGGTGCAATCACTACAAGAAATGTCACTTTTGGCTACCAAAATATTGGTCGCCAAAAGTCACTTATTTAGTCGCCGAAGGTGTTTAGCGACCAAAATTTTTTGTCGCTAAGTTCGTCGCCTTTACCCTGTCGGCGATAGTATTGGCGACTAAAATTTGTTTGGTCGCCGAAAGTGTACACATTTGGCTACTAATCTTAGTTTAGTCGCCAAAAGGTATGTTTCCGCCACTAAAGTATTAGTCGCCGAATGAGGCTTTTTGGCTACTAACTTGTTGTGGTCGGGAAAGGTATCACTTTTAGCTACTAAATAATTGGTCGCCAAAAGTACACATTTGGCTACTAATCTTAGTTTAGTCGGCAAAAGTTATGTTTCCGCCACTAAAGTATTAGTCGCCAATTGTTTTTTTCTCTCATTCTCAAATCTTTTAGCTACTAATTATTTGGTGGCAAAAACGTTTTGGGTTATGTTTTTGCTACTAAATTATTAGTAGCCAAAACTTTTGATTACCTATTTGGCTACCAAAACATTTGGTGGCCAATAGTTTCTTTCTCTCATTCTCAAATCTTTTAGCTACTAATTATTTGGTGGCAAAAACATTTTGGGTTATGTTTTTGCTACTAAATTATTAGTAGCCAAAACTTTTGATTACCTATTTGTCTACCAAAACATTTGGTGGCCAAATAATTTTTTGTTTTTTTTTTGAAAAAAAAAAAAAATTTGTAAACAACCTGTATTCATTTATATTACAACCTGTACCCTGTATAAAACAATATAATCTATCAACACCAAAATATGTTATCAACCATTAAAGCATTCAACAACGTGCACACATTTCTGTTCCAAGCATCCAAAAAAGTAATCTTCAACGTCCAATTCTATATATATTACAAATTCCATACAGTCCAAATCTAATCCAACGTCAATAATTTAAATCCATACATAATTTAAAATCTTCAAGCAAACACTTGAAGTGACTCAAAACATCCATATGGTAACCTAAAGAATTCTACCACAAAGCACAACCACAACCAGACTTCAAATAATGGCTAAAGAATAACTAAAATGGTCTCTTCTCCGCGATACATTCACCTCTCATACACAAATCCTTCGATAGCGTTGAAATTTTTTTTTAGAACTCATATTAACTAAAGGAGCACGAAAAATGATAGCAAAAAGCTAAAGTCATGAGCATTAGTCAAATGCATCATCATCATCATCAGGAAGGGGCTGGCTAGCCGCTGCAGCAAGCTTAGCTTCGTGCCTGTAAAGAATACCAAAGGGATAAGAAACACCACAAATTGATCATTAACAGCAACTCATAAATTTTCATTCCTGGACTCTAATGTTCCCCACAAGTTAAAAATTTAAGAACTGTGAACCACCACCACCACCAAAAAATAAAATTTGAAATTTGTTTACGAAATTTTGTTTTTTGTATTTTTTAATCTTTGGTGGATTTTTTTTTCATATTTTAATCAAATTTTTCTTATATGTTTAAATGCACCTAATCTAGATGCAACTAATGATATTATCACACTATTTAAATGAACCTGTAATGCCTAAATTGCAGTGGAGCAGTAACCTTACTGCTTCACCAAGGCCACCCTTAATTCCCCTTACTTTGATGAAAGCACAATTGAAAGAGTTGCCTTTTGTTTCAAGTTGGAGCTCTCATACTGGTGCTTTTTTTCATTCTCTGGGAGGCTATCTTAAAATTTTCCTTTTATCTCTTCCTCTTCCCCCCCCCCCCCCCCCCTCCGTCTCTTCTCTCTCACTTAGAATGTTTTGCTCTCTCTCTCTCTCTCTCTCTCTCACACACACACACACACATTCTTTTCATTTGTGTGAGGTGCAAACAAAAAAATTATTTGATGCGGTGCTCTTATTCTCTGCGTTGATTATGTACAACAGTCATTCTTGGTTTGTTTTGAGTTGTTGCTGTTGCTGATATCTAGTCAATGAAATTGGAAGAGAATATTGTGAAGCTATTATGTGGAACATGTTTCCTCTCAAAGTTTGTAATATTATTTTTAGGTGACCTTGGTTTTGCTAGAACTTGGAAATGAAAACAGATTATGATATAAAGACCAGAGAGTGCAAAAGAGAGGAGGGTGAGCAAATCCAAGTGAAGTTCGTTACATCTCACATATGCAGCAAATATTTGTGTACCCCAAAACTTAGTTCGATTTAGGATTAAGGTGCCTTTGTTATATTTTGTTCTTTTTCATTGACAAAATTTTGTTGTAGTTCCCAAACATCCTTTGTCATTTGTACAAGTAATAAAATATCAATAAAAAGAAAAATTGTAACCTTCAAAATAAGAATATATATTAAGAGATATATCACAGAATATTGACATCAATTTAGATAAATTAGAAATTATTCAAATATCATGAATAATATTCATGTATTGTGGTCTTGAAAGTATGTATATATGGATGAACATATTGTGGATATTTTATTTCATCTTTTCATGGCATGATTAATCGCAATGCTAATATTGAACACCTCCTCTTTATCTCATGTAAATTTACACAATTGGTTACTGATAAAAAAAATAAAAGAAGTAAATTTAACCAATTGGTTCTTGGACAATTGGTGCATCATGACACTGCTATTGGATATAACTAGTTTTGAGGGAAAATAATTCTTTTGTTAGACTGATTTTAGAAAGATGTGGCAGTGTGGTTGAACAATGATTGACCATAGTTTGGTCTTTCATGACCAACTACAGTACAAAACACAATGTCCTAATGTACTTAATGACTTCAGTTATATGGCTGCTTCATATGTTTGTTAAGGCTATGGATTCAATCTATTGCCCTGTGCTAGAAGGATCTTAGCTGCTCAATGTGGGGGTGGGGGAGCAAGGGCACATGGAAGAGTCTAAGGTCGGGGATGCATCTAGGGGAGTATTTACGTATTTTATATATAAATTTATTGTAAAACTTTAAATTCTTAGTATTTTGTAGCCTAATTAGTAGACAAAGTAATTTCTGAATATGTTAAATCAATTAATTAATTGAACAAAAGGCTTATAATAAAAAAATATTGACTTATCATTATTGACTTATCAACCCGAAGTAAATTGCGAAGATCTATCTGAGATAGATTATCAGAGCTAACTAGAAATAAGGGGCACTCCTACAATACCTGATTTTTGGGTCAATATCCCCTAGATTAAACACTTCCAAGAATATAAGAAGAAATTGAAGCTTTGATAGTTCATGCAATTTATCAAACAGTTAACGGGCGAGATAGTGAAATCATATGTTCAAGTTGATAGCAGAAAGGGAAGTAGCTACATAGATTAAAAACCAACAATGGCTACATAGACAAAGTGATTCAATTTCACCAACATTCCCCCCAAAAAACACAAAACACCATGACCAATGTTTTGAGCCAAACAAAATGTTAGGTCATTATCATTTTTAATATGAATCAAACAAAAACTGTTTTACAACTTCAAAGTGGTCCTTCAAAAAAATTGATGGAACCCATTAATGGAAATCATACCTTCTGACTATTTGAAGAACCCATGTGTGTGCGTGTATGTGAAGCTCTATGGGTTTTTGTGAGTGAATGGTGAAAGAATGAGTGACAGAAAAACAGAGCCGAGAGGGAGAGAGAGGATCTCAGGCGACGTTGACCAACAAGGGGGTGAATCGGTGCTCCAGTTGCCGGCCAACGTGAGGAGGAGCGGCGGTGAGAGTGGAGGGGAGAGGAGCAGCGGAGAGGGAGAGGGAGAGGGAGAAGGATGCTGAAGAGAGAGAGAGAGAGAGAGAGAGAGAGAAAGGCGCTGGTTTTGTTGGGTTTGGTTTGGTGAGAGCGTGAGATATTTTATAAATGGTTATTGGCGACTAAAATTTTTTGTCGCTAAAGGTATTTTGTAAATCCCTCTAAATATTTGAAATGTCTCCCTCCAAAACATTTTAGTTCTTTGGCGACTAAAATTCAATTTTGTCGCTGAAAACAAACTTTTGGCTACCAAAATTTTGGTCGCCAAAGGTAAAAAATAATTTTTTTTATTTTTCGTTTTCATTCAACAAAACGAATCGAAAAATTATAATTTTTTTCTAAAATTTCAAAAAAAATTCAATAAAGATAAAAATAAACAAAAAAATAGTAAATATTTGTTGCTTATTTTGAATTTTGAAATTTTTAAAAATTTTAAAGAAGTAATAAAGTTTCCCTCCGAAGTTTCCCTCATATATGAAGCACAATTTTTAAATTTTGTAATTATAATCGCCGACTAATATTTAGTCGGTAAAAGTAAAATAACAACAGTCTAAAAAATTAAAATAAAAGTAACAAATATATTAAAATTATATTTAAATAAAAATATAAGTAATAAAATTATAAATTAAAAAAAAGGCAAAAATTAAATTATCTTAAATATTTGTCCTAATATTTTATGTACTGAAAAATATAATAATATATTTTAAAATTTTATATCCTTATATTTTATTATATTCTTATATATATAATAAGAAAGAAAATTAAAAAAAAAAAGAAGGAATTTTTTTTTAAAAAAAAATTATGAGCCAACTCAACCCGTGTTTTTTTTTTAATTTGGGACTCCTGCATGACTAAACCTAGTTATAACTAGGCACTAATCAATTTTTTAGAATTTTAGAACATGCAATATGTATATTTTCTCATAGATAAAGACAGATGAAGAAATCATGTGTCAAGTGGATTTAATTAATTTATTATTCAGTTGTAAGTAGCAGTCAAAATAATTTTCTCAAGCATATCTTAGCAGTCAAAATCATTAACGTACAACTAAAAAATATATACGCACAGCCCCAGCTTACGCCTTTAGTTCAATTAGTATTAAATCGCCAATTACTTTTATAAATCCCTCAAATTTAAAAAAAATATATCTAAATTAAGTGAATCTAAAAAATAATTAAGTGAATCTAAAAAATAAACAAATTTGCTTTAAATATTTAAAAAAGTTGAAAAAATTAATTATTAGAAAATTAAGAAAAATTTTAAAATCTGAAATAATATCAATAAGTCTTACAAATATGTATTATTTACTCATAAGTCATGATGAGTGAATTTTTTTTACACACTTAGCCCTCGCAAAAAGTGTGAATTTTTTTTACACACTTAGCCCTCATGAAAGAGATTACTGGTGAAGTTGTGGTAGTGGTAGTGTAAATGGAGTGGCAGGGGTGAAAGAGAGGTAATGGTAGTAGTAGTGGTAGTGGTGGTAGTGGAGTGGTGGTGATGATAGTAGTAATAGTAGTCGTAGAGGTGAAGTGGCGATAGTGGAAGTAGTGGTGGGGGTGGAATGACATTTGTAGTAGTGGTGAAGGTGGTACTAGAGATGGATGGTGAGAGAGAGAAATGAGTGAGAGACAGATAGAGGAGAGAGAGAGAGAGTGATGAGCGAGAGAGAGACAAAGTGGTCGCTAAAAGTGCATTTTCTTGTAGTGGATCGATAAATCAAGAGGGAGCTCAGTAAATAGAAAGGATGAGAGTGAGAGAGTGAGCAACTCAAACACAGTGGGAGAGAGAGAGAGAGAGAAAGAAAGAGATAGAGAGTGAGAGTGAGAGACAGAAAAGAGACATAGAGAGAAGAGAGATGGACGAGAGAGACAGAGAGATAGAGAGAAGAGAGATGAGCGAGAGAGACATAAAGAGAAGAGAGATGAACGAGAGAGACAGAAAGAAAGATAGAGAGAAGAGAGTTGAACGAGAGAGACAGAGAAAGATGAGAGATGCGCGAGAGAGATAAAGAGAAGAGAGATGAGCGAAAGAGACAAAGAGAGAAAAGAGATGAGAGAAGAGATAGATGAGTGAGAGAGAGAGACAGATAGACAGACAGGCAGAAAGAGAAGGGTGATGAGTGAGAGAGAAAAGAGAAGAGAGAAAGAAAGATGAAAAAATGAATGAAAAGATATAGACAAAGAAAGAGAGAGAGAGCGAAAAGAGATAGACGAGAGAGAGACAGAGAGAGATGAGCGAGAGACAAAAAGAGATGAGCGAGAGAGATAAAGAGAAGACAGACAGAGAGAGAAGAGAGATGAGAGATGAGAGAGATAAAGAGCAGAAAGATGGACGAGAGACACAGAGAGAGAGAGAGAAAGACAGAGACAGACAGACAGAGAAGAGTGATGAGTGAGAGAGAGAAAGAGAAGAGAGACAAAGACATAGAGAGAAAGAAAGAGACAGACAGACAAAGACATAGAGAGAAAGAAAGAGACAGACAGACAAAGAAGAGTGATGAGTGAGAGACACAGAGATGGGGGAGAGAGTGAGCAATGTGAACACAATGGGAGAGAGAGATAAACAGATAAATAGACACATAGAAAGAAAGAGAGAGAGAGAGAGAGAAGAGTGAGAGACAGACAAACAGACACAGAGAGAGAAAGAAAGAGAGGAGTGATAAGTGAGAGAGAGATAAAGAGATAAAGAGATATAGAGAAAGAGAGAGACAGAGAGAGAAAGAGATAGGGAGAGACATATAGAAAAATAGAGAGAAACAAGAGATGAGAGAGATATATAGAAAGAGAGCGAAAAGAGATGAACGAGAGAGAGAATAGAAAAATAGAGAGATAGAGAGATAGAGAGAATAGAGATGAATGAGAGAGACAGAGAGAGAAAAGAGATGAGCGAGATAGAGAGAAGAGAGATGAGCGAGAGAGGCATAGAAAGAAGACAAATGAGAGAGATAGAGAGAAGAAAGATGAACGAAAGACACACAGACAGATAGACAAACAGACAGAGAAAGAAGAGTGATGAGTAAAAGAGAGAAAGAGAAGAGTGGTGGTAGTTGAATGGCATTTGCAGTAGTGGTAAATGTGGTAGATAAGATGGGTAGTGAGAGAGAGAGATGAGTGAGAGACGAATAGAGAAAAGAGATAGAGAGACAGAGAAAGAGACAGAGTAATAAGCGACAAAGTGTGCCGTCGCAAAAATTTATTAAAATGCTAAATAATTGGGATATTTTGTCTTTTATTTGTGAATTTTGATTTATTCTTAATTTATTAGTGTTATTGAAAAATGATGATGTAAAAAGTATAAATAGTTTAATTGTACTTTTTAAAAATAATAAATTTATTATTAAAAATTAAATTCATCAGACTGACCTGTAACTATGCCTTTAAATTTTTGCAATGTAAAACTATCGACAAACAGTCAATAACAAGTTGCCCATTTTAGCATACATTTCGCGTGAGGGCCCAATTATTAAAAGATGTGTTCAACCCATCAAATGAAAGCCAACAACTTCTTCCATCTAAAAATAATAGTCTATTTTCAGAATTTAATTTCTTTTTATAATACAATTATTACATTTTAAAAATATTAATTTTTCAAAATTACCTTTTGATAGTATATTTTTGTAGAAATATCAATTGTCATAATTGTACTTTTTGTATTATTAATGGATTTAAAAAAGGACAAAATAAGAAATTCATATTATTTTAATAATTAATTTTTTTTAAAAATTAATATTCTGAGATAATAAAAAATAAAATAAGATATTAATAATTTTGGATGGTGGGTGCACAACCTAAAAATAAAAATAAAAATAACTATTTTGTTTAGTCAAATTTTCAAGTGGAGACTAATGGTATTGTTATTAATAAAATAAAATAATTATTTTGTTAATTTTTTTATTTTCATTCGGCTACCAAAAAATGTAGTAGCTAAAGGTAGGTCTTTGGCGACTACAAGGAATTTTGTCGCCGAAAGTTAACATTTGGCGACCAAAATTTTGGTCGGCAAAAGATTAAAAATTAATTTTTTTATTTTCATTCGGCTACCAAATAATTTAGTAGCTAAAGGTAGGTCTTTGGCGACTAAAAAGAAATTTGTCGCCGAAAGTTAACATTTGGCGACCAAGACTTTGGTCGGCAAAGATTAAAAATTAATTTTTTTATTTTCATTCGGCTACCAAATAATTTAGTAGCTAAAGGTAGGTCTTTGGCGACTAAAAGAAATTTTGTAGCCGAAAGTTAACATTTGGCGACCAAGATTTTGGTCGGCAAAGATTAAAAATTAATTTTTTTATTTTCATTCGGCTACCAAATAATTTAGTAGCTAAAGGTACCTCTACGGCTACTAAATTTTCTTTTAGTCGCCAATTGTGATATGTTTAGCTACTAAAAATTTTTTTAGTCGCCAATTGTAATATTTTTAGCTACTAAATTTTTTTTAGTCGCCAATAATCAACATTCCCCTACTAAAAAAAATTAGTAGCTAAAAAGTTGACTTTTACCGACTAATATTATTTTTGGTAGCCAATTCAGTGACTTTTGGCGACTAAATTGTTTTTGGTAGCCAAAAATGGTCGGCAAAAATGCATTTTCTTGTAGTGAATGTTTGTGTTTACGAATTTGTTTATATTTATAAATTTTTTAAACAGCAAAAAAAAAAAACAAAAAAAACACAAGTGTATATTTTTGTTTTTAATAAAATTTACTAAATTATAAAAAAACATTAAAAAAAAATACTAGTTTGAAAAATATTTCATTCCTTCCTCAATCTCCAATTCTCTCTAGGCATACCCACAACAGACTATCACCTCCAACCACCCCCTGACCTCCAAGGCTCCAACCATCGCCAGCAAGTCCCCCCAAATTGTGGCTACTGCTATTGGCGGCCACCTCTAACTACTCCCAATTTTGACTATTGTTGCTAGCCACCATCTCCTGCTAGTAGCCAACAACCATCTCCAAATCGTCGATAACCACTTCTAACCACCAATTCCGACTCCGACAACCACTAGCCACAATTCACTGGCAACCATTTTCATCCACCTATCTCTCTTATTTTCAAAACAAATTTTAAAAAAACATATATGTATATGAGATATATTTTTGTTTATGACTTTATCAAAAATAATAAATTATATCAAACAGTGATGTATTTTTCTTTAAAAAGTGGCAACAGGCCACAGACAGATAGGAATTTAGTTATAAGTGTTGCCTACTTTTTAAAATTCGTGTGGAACAATTAAAAACCAACAAATACCTAATCCCCCAACAAACTCATTTGACGGAGATTAATATTTTCTTGGCTCTCTTTACGTGTTCTATACCACCACCAAGTTGGGGCCCCAACACCTCTTCCCGTTTTTGTTTATAGATTAAAATGGGGTCACTAATAAATTAGTGTTTGGAAAAGAGAAAAAATGTAGGTAATTTTAAAAATGCCAAAAAGAACCCTTGTGGGTGTTAACAAAATATGTATAACGTGTATTACAAGTAAATTGAAATGTGTAAAAATATTTTGAAATATGTAAAAAGTGTATTGAGATTATTGGTCTTTTGACATTTTGATGCCATTAATAAGACCCTTTGTTTATTGGTGCAAGACAAAATGCAAATTTGATAATATATATATATACATATGGATGGAGTAGTATCACGAAAGAGAGATGAAAGAAATAGTCGAGAAACCCTTACATAGTTTGCTTATTTGATTGGGAAAATATCACATCAATAGGTACAATAAAAAATAATTACAAATCAGTTGAAAACTTTATAAATATTAATAATTAAACTTATAAATTTTTTAATATATTTATAAAAAAATTTCTGCATCTCACTGGGGTGTAATTTTTTCCTATTTGATTTCATACCGAGAACACAAAAACAATATTAATATCAATAATATAGGTACATATAAAAAGTGTTGGAAATGGTTATAAAATTCTGGATAAAACCAGAATTTTTTCCTAAGTTCGGTCTATTTTTTAGGTGGGCCCCGAGTGTCGATTTACTCGGGTCAAAGTGATAACGCGTTCTATGCCGCGTTGTGATTCACGTGGTATATTTGGTTGCTCAAAACCATTACCGAGTGAATGGAAAATTGAAACCAAAGTGTGCTCCATGGAAATGGAGTTTTGGTGGAAATTCCTTGAGGTTGTAAATTGGCTTGTCCCACATTGATTTGGTGGGAAGTTTTGAAAGGGTTTATAAGGCTTAGGGTGAGATACTTGGGGTGTGCCCCAAGGGGTACCCAAGTGTTTTAGAGGGAGAGGTTATGGACAAAATGGGCTAGACCCATCATTTGAATTTAATTTTATTTTTTATTAAAATAAAGTCCAGAATTCAAATTAAATTGGTTTGGATTTTTTGTTCATCCAAACAGGGCCCTTCCCGTTTTCAAACAGAAATAAACTAGTTTGGAATTAGTGCACACCCAAACAGGGCCCTTCCCGTTTTGCTATCTGTTTGAATTCAAATCCAACAGGTATCATACCTGTTCAATTCAAAACCAAGAGCCACATACCTGTTCAATTCAAATCCAAGAGCCACCTTCACATCTATAAATAGGACCACCCTCATTTGATGTTTTCCATTCAGAAATTTCATATTTCACTTCTGCTATTTATATTCTTCATCTTGCTGCATTTTATTTCCGAAAGAAAGAGTGTAAACACTTAGTGTGTTCGTAAGGCAAACAATTAGTAGTGCTGCTATTGTTTGTGGTAGATCATTTCATCCTGGGAGATAGACGTCCGAATTCTGAAAGCACCGTGGAGAGGACGAATCTGTCTTAAGGACACAGTGTTAAACACTGGACTTGATCAGGAAAGTTATTCAAATAAATTAACCAAGTAAGTTGTTTAATTTTATTCTGTTTTTTATTTGTTTATTTAATCAGATTTTAATTTTATTTTTGTAACAAAATAAAATCTGTGATTTTATTTATTTATTTTTATTTTGAGTTTGATTTTTGTAATCAAACAAATTCTCTCTTTTTATCTATTTCTTTTATTCTTGTTGTTGTTTTGTACACAACAGAATTTAATCTATTTAAATACAGTGAAGATTGTCCTACAAAAAGAATAGCGAATGTCACTATTTTACATGACATTAATGAAAATCAAATATTATTTTTGATCGATTTCAATATAATTTAAAAAAAAAAAAAAATCTAGCATAGATTAAAAATAAAAATAAAAATAAGTGATTTTTTTTTTTTCTTTTTGGGTCTCATGAACAATTGCTAGAGCAACTTCAATGACTAGGCTATAAGACTTGCCAAGTTTTTTTTTTTTTTTTTTCACTAATACTAAAAAAAATCAATTTTTACTCAAAAGTTAAATATCACATCAATATTTTTTTTTTAATCACCAAAAAAAAAATAGTAATAGCTTCTAAAAAAAAATCAAAAAGTCATTGTACCCTTGGGGCAAACCAATACGAAAGATCACAAGACATTGGACCTTGTAACTGAACAATAGAAAAAAGAGAAGAAGGAACTTCCTCCATCCATATCCTGGCATGTTAATGTTGAGAAGCCATTTGAGCAAAACAATGTGTATCACAATTCCCCCCATGATGAATATGAGAAACACAAGAGTTAATGTACCCTAAAAAATCATCTTTAAGGATGAGTTAATGTCTTGCCAAAAAAAATACCAAAGTTATTTTTGCTACATCAACGAAACTAAATTAGGACCACATGAGATTCTTTTGATAAAAAGATTCAATAGTAAAAATTTAATACAAGAATTACATGTGAATTATTAGAATGGTATAATTAAAAGAAGAGAACATATTTTAGACAAAATGGTGCTATTTGGGTATATGGGCCCACCACAAGTCTCAAATCAATAATATGAACCGTTTATTTTTTAGATTACAACGTGTAAATAATTTATATAAAATCAAGTCAATCTAATAAGTTTAGCTACACTAGTTTATCGCATCTATCTCCTGAAAAATAGATGGTTTAGTTTTCAAATAATATTTGTCGTTCTATTTTTTTGTAAATAAGTGTCATAAACTAACACGACTACGATTATCAAATTAACATAATTTTTTTGTAGATGATCTAAATACTATGACCTAAAAAATAAACGGCTTGAATTATCGAAGTGAGACTCGCAATGGCACCACGGACCCAAATATAAGCTTGTCCCTTAAAAGAAATGACTTTTTTACACTATAATAAACAAACAAAAAAAATGACTTTAACAAAATTATTTTAAGTTTTAAGATTTGTTAAAAGTACTAATTGCCTCCCTATAATTCTACATCATACTCCTTAAAATTTCTAATCTCATAACATATATGTTAGACTTATCTATTTTAATAATTCATTTAATTATATTTTAATTTATTTGGAGGAGAAAAATAGAATCTAAAATTTATTTTGATGATTTATTTAATTATATTTTAATTTATTTGAAAAAGAAAAATAGAATCCAAAATTTATTTTGATGATTTATTTAATTATGTTTTAATTTATTTGAAAGAGAAAAATATAATCAAAATTCATTTTGTTCGATTATGTTTTACCTAAACTTTTATCTTAAATATTGTTTGAATGTATTTAATATTTGCTTAAATCAGGAGTTCATTTCAACTCAAAAATAATGCCCAAAACAAAGGTTCAAACAGCCCAGCATAGCAGCAGGCCAAAAGGTTCAAGTGGAAGATATTAAATTAGTAATGATGGAGTGGAAGATATTTAAATTAGTAATGATGGAGTGGAAGATATTCAAATTAATACAACGGCTATAAACGGCTATAAGTTTCATTATATATATCAAAGCCTCTTATGTGAACAAGATATAGCAACTACAAACAAGTTACGGAAACCAAAAAATATTCTTTGATCTAAAACCACTCTCATCTATTCTCCAAAAATTTTTCTAAGAAGTGTTCTTCAATTTTTTGTTTACATCCTCTCTCAGAAATTATACATTAAGTCGTATAGCTTTAAGCCCATTATTCATGTGTAAGGATTACAGAAAAATTAGAGTCTCATTTTTATATCTATCTTTAAGAGATAATTGTTGTAACTTTCTGTGAAAGCAAAAACACCTTCTTTTCAATCCTGTAAGAGTGTAGTACTCTCAGTATTTTATTTTATTTTGACTTAGAAAGTCTTTGTAAAATTCGTGGAGGATTGCTCCATCTGTAAAAAGGTTGCTAGCACCCTGTGAAGTTAGAGAATAGTGAAAAATCTCAAGTGAAGCTTGAGGAATGGATGTAGGCCGAGTTGAAGTCAAACCACTATAAATTTGTTTGTCTCTCTCTCCCTTATCTCTTTATTTTATTTAAATTGTCATAACTATATTTCATATTTTTATTGTGTTAAAATCATTAATTGACATAGTTATTAGAACACTTGTTTTAATTATTTTTTATTTCATTAATTATATTTATCGATTGCGCTAGTCATAATTTTTATTGGGGTATTATTATTTTTATTTGTAAAAACCTAATTCATCCCCCTCTTAGGCTGTCTTTGGGTAACAATTGGTATCAAAGCCTATACTCTTGTTTTAGATTTAACCATCTAGGAGTTTCGATCCATGGCAACCTTAGCTGAAGGACAAGTCACAAATAGGCCACCATTTTTTGACGGAAACAACTATAGTCATTGGAAGGATAAGATGACCCTATACCTACAAGTCACTAATCATGCCATGTGGATTATTGTCACCAAAGGTCCAAAAATTCTTACCAAATTAGTAGATAATATTAGTGTACCTAAAACTGAAGATGAATGTGATGAGAGAGATCATAAATTATTGCAAGCTAATGCTAAAGTCAAACTCATCCTTATTTGTGGATTAGACTCTAAAGAGTATGATAGAATTTCAAGTTGTGATTCGGCAAAAGAAATTTGGGACAAACTTGAGGTAACGTATGAAGGTACAAACCAAGTGAAGGAATCTCGTATTGATATGCTTGTTCATAGTTATGAATTGTTTAAAATGAACTCTGATGAATCTATTTCAAGTATGTTTACTAGATTTACTAAAATTATAAACTCTTTGAAATCTCTTGGCAAAACTTATACTAACAGTGAGTTAGTGAGAAAAATTCTTAGATGTTTACCAAAGAATTATTATAAAAGCCAAAAATTTCTCCACACTTGGATTGGATGAGCTTATGGATTCCCTTATGACTCATGAGATCACCATGAAAGGACATGAGGATGTTGAAAACAAAAAGAAAAGTGAAATTGCATTCAAAGCCTCATCAAATGAAGAAGAACATGAAAACTTCAGTGAGGATGAAAGTTATGCCATGTTTAGTAGAAATCTCAAAAAGCACTTCAAGAAAAACAATTATGGAAGAAAAAGACCTTTCAAGAAAGAGTATAACAAAGATAACAAGAAAGAGCCTATTATTTGCTATGAGTGCAAAAATCCTGGACATATGAAGATGGATTGTCCAAAATTGAAGAATCATGAAAAAGACTACAAAAGAAACAAAAAGGCCATGGTAACAGCTTGGGGAGAAAGTGAAGATGAAAGCTCAAGTGATGAAATTGAAAATGAAGTAGCCAACTTATGTCTCATGGCACTTGAAGATGAAGACTCTACTCAAGATGAGGAAACTACTCTTTATGAAGAACTTGAAAGTGCATTCCATGAACTATAAGATGAATTTAGAAAAATTTGTGCCAAAAATAATGTGTTAAAGAAATCTGTTGTATCTTTATCTATTAATGCAGAAGAATTAAAGAAAGAAAAAATTATTTTGAAAAATGATATTAATACTATCTCTAATGAGAAAACTACTTTAAAAAACAATATTGATGATTTAACAAAAACACTTGAAAATTTTGTAAAAGGTAGAAATAATCTCAACGTGCTTCTTGGAAACCAAAGATGTGTTTTCGATAAAGTGGGCATTGGATATGGCCCTATTAAAAAACAAAAGAATCTCAATACAATTTTTGAAAAAGCACCTCTCATGACTCACCCTCATATTACTTGTTATTATTGTAGAAAGAAAGACCATTATATATCTTCTTGTCCATTCAAAAATAATATAAACATGGGAATTAAAAAGATTTGGATTGTTAAGGGATCTAACAAAACTAACCACGAAGGACCCAAGAAACTATGGGTACCAAAAACCAACACTTGATTGTCATCTTGTAGGTTTGTGTCAGGACCCAAACCCGCCCCTGTAGGTTTAGCATCGTAACCGGTCAGTAATCCTTGGATTACCAAAGGCCTCTAACAGATTAGCAAATAGTAAAGGGCTGAGGAAGCAATTATACAAAATAGACAAGGTCCAATGGGCTGTGATGACATACATGGGAACGAAGATTTCGAAACTTATATATATATACATAAGCGTTTCGGTCGCAGGACATCAATATTTACAAACATTTATAAAAGTGTAATTCCCAGGACCCGACTTTACAAAACAGACAGAGACTAGCATAAGTACAAAAAATCAGCCATATAACTAGACTTTGATCAGAACCTCCTCGGGCAGCACAACGATTTGCTGACAAAAATAGAGGTGAAGGCCGTCAACTCTGGACCTGATCACGCGCCGGCTCACCTACATATATAATATAAACTGTGAGCCAAAGCTCAGTGAACAATAACAGAGTAAAGGGGTTTCAATGAATGAGTCCGTACAGATTCAAAAATCATAATTCATAATTTGTCCAGCTCATATACAGAAATCATGACCTATACGTAAATATACGTGATACATCCATTAGCATTAACAGAGCAGATACAGAACAGATGCAAACACGTGAGGGTTACGAATAACCAGTTTCATAAAGGAACCTCCGGATCCGGGTAACAAAGAGTAAACACGCTAAGCCCCCATGACGGGGGCTCCGGTACGGGTAACAGAGTGCAGACAGATTAAGTTCCATAAAGGAACCTCCGATATCGGGTAACAGCCAACAGATATCACATGATACTAAGGATGTCACGAATACATAACATAAATTGGACAGTCATTCATTGCACAGAACATAGCACTTTAGAAAAAATATCTTATTTTATCACACAGAAAGTAAATACAGTTGAACATAACTTTACTAAGTTATTACTCACAGTTGGCCTTGAGATAGATAAACGGAGCAGATTGGTCAAACAGTTCGCGGCACGTGACCTACATAACACATAATAGACACACACTTGAAACACACGTTCTAATTATACATAACTTACTTTGTTGGCTTTTAGTGTGTTTTTAACCCTTAATCCTCATTATGGAGTCTTAAACATGGCCTAGGAATGCCTAGGATGGAATGAGGATGCAAGAATGCATTGGAAAACATTTCTAAAAACTTGCTGAAAATAAGGTCCACGCTCGAGCATGGCTTTCCCTGCTCGAGCGGACTGTAAACCTCGACAAAAGTATTGGATGCATGATTTTCACGCTCGACCTACGCTCGTGCGTGAGACTCAGACCCTCGCTCGAGCGTGGATTCCCTCGCTCGAGCGGACTATAAAACACACACAAACTTCTGGGTATATGCTCGAGCGTAAACTTCCACGCTTGAGCAAAGTGCATGTACTCAGAGTGCACGCTCGAGCGTAAAGTTCTACACTCAAGCGTGGATCAAATTTCTGGAACTTCCAGATTTGATCACCAACCTCAAATTCGACCTCAAATGCAACAAACTCAATTTTCTGGGCCCAAAACTTGAGGAAATACATGAAGACTCATAAAACAACATGTTTTGAAGATCATTTTACAAAATCAAAGCCCAGAAGTATGCAATTGCGCAACATTCAACTTGAAACTTGAAATAAATTCATAAACATAACATGCATGTACATTTTTTAGCTAAGGCTCTCCAAAACATGATCAAATGCTACTACATAACATGAAACTCATTGTTTTCCCAAAATTAAAGTGAACTCAACACATGCATGAGGAAATTCTTGAAAATCATCCTTCAAAATGTTATGAAACATGCATGTATGCATGGATTGACCTTCCCCTCTAGTCCTTAAGCTTGATTCTCATATCTTATAGCTCAATTAACTTGAATTCATGCATGAATAACTTAAATTCATAATCAAGAGGGTGAATTTCCTACCTCAAGCCTTGAATTCTAAGTGTAGAAGCCTAATCTCCCAAGTCTTCTTCAAACTCCTCTAATTTTCTAAGCAAACTTTCTTGTTGAATCAATTTCTCCCAACTCTCTCTCTCCCTCACGTTGGGCATCAAGAAAATGGAAGAGTAAAATGAAAAGGCAACTTAGTGGGGTCAAAAGGCCCTAATTAGGCTTAAACCAAAAATGTTCTTAATGGGGTTAATTAGTGGGCATTAATTTAATCTAATTTAATCGCTCCGAACCGAATTGTAATTAAACCTACCATAAAATTCTATAAATCCTAATTAGCACATAAATCAAGTCATTTTCTGATTCGAACATCGATAAGGCTTTCAATTCGCAAATCGAAACTAAAACATGAACAGATCTTTCTACGCCTAACAGATACAAACACCATAATGCAACACACACATGCATTTTAATTCAGCATTTCACCTTAATCACTAATTAGGAACAATTAATCATGGATTAACATTAATCATGGGTCGGGGTTATTACAGTCTTCCCCCCTTAAAAGAGTTTGGTCCTCCAAACTCGAATTACCTTCATTCTGGGACAACATTGGGTCCAATGGGAACAAATCCGGATATCTCTCCATCATGTCTTCTTCGGTCTCCTATGTAGCATAAGTTCCTCCATGATTTTGCCAGGCAACTTTTACCTGCGATATTTCTTTGTTTCTCAATCGTTTGATCTGGCAATTCACAATCTGGACAGGTCTTTCCTCATAAGTGTAATCATCTTTCAAAAGCACGTGCGTTGGCTCAATGACATAGAGCGGATCTCTCAAATACTCTCGAAGCATCGATACGTGAAATACATTGTGCATATGCTCCATTACCGGTGGTAAGGCTACCCGATACGATACTAGATTGATCTTTTCTAGGACTTCATAAAGTCTAACATATCTTGGCGCCAACTTGCCCTTAACACCAAACCGAGTTTGACCCTTCATGGGGGTCACCTTTATGAACACATGGTCCCCAACTTCATATTCCCTATCTTTTCTTCGGACATCAGCATAGCTCTTCTGCCGACTCTGTGTAGTTTTCAGACGTTGCTGGATCAGTTTCACTTTCTTGGTTGTCTCTTGCACAAGTTCCGGTCCCAACAAAGGTCTATCACCTACATCAACCCAATATATCGGAGAACGACACTTTCTTCCATACAAGGCTTCGTAAAGAGCCATTCTAATGCTTGAATGGTAACTGTTGTTGTACACAAATTCAACTAATGGCAAGTAGGTCTCCCAGCTTCCTTGGAAGTCCAATACACACATTCTAAGCATATCCTCCAAAGTTTGGTTAGTCCGTTCAGTTTGTCCATCTGTCTGTGGGTGATAGGCACTACTCAACCTCAGTTCAGTCCCCAAAGCCTGTTGCAAACTCTGTCAAAATCTTGACACAAACTTTGAGTCCTTGTCAGACACAATAGATACAGGCACTCCATGCAATCTCACAATTTCAGTCATGTAAATATTGGCCAATTTATCCGCATTATAAATAGTTTTGAAAGGCAAAAAATTGGCAGGCTTAGTTAAACGGTCAACTATAACCCAGATAGAGTCCATACCTCGAGAAGAACAAGGCAATCTCACAATGAAGTCCATAGTGATATGCTCTCATTTCCATTCCGGTATTGGGAGTGGTTGTAGCAACCCAGCGGGTCGTTGATGTTCAGCTTTAACCTGTTGGCAATGTCGACATCTAGCCACAAAATCTGCAATACTCTTTTTCATTCCAAGCCACCAAAAATTCTGTTTCAAATTATGATACATTTTCATTTTCCCCGGGTGCATGGCAAACTTACTGCTGTGAGCTTCGGTCATAACATGTTTTCTCAAATCACAACAATCGGGTACACAAAGACGGTCCTGAAATTTCAGCACATCATTCTCAAACACCAATCCTAGCCTTGGCTTGGAATTAAGTTCTTCCACAACCTTTTTCAAGTATTCATCTTCAAGTTGTTTTTCTCTGATTTCTTCAATGATTGCAGGCTGCGCGGAAATAGCGGATAGTATTCTGCCCTGTTCGCGTATCACAATCTCAATCTCATTCTTTTCCAAGTCATGTGACAGTTCTCTCTGGCTGGTAAGCAGACATGATAAATTTCCCATTGATTTTCGGCTCAAAGCATCTGCTACGGTATTAGCTTTCCCTGGGTGGTACAAGATCTGCAAATCATTATCTTTTATTAACTCTAACCATCGCATCTGTCTCATGTTCAATTCCTTTTGGGTGAAGAAGTATTTCAAGCTTTTATGATCGATGTACACTCACAAGTTACCCCGTATAAGTAGTGATGCCAAATTTTCAAGGCAAATACCATAGCTGCTAATTCTATATCATCTGTTGGGTAATTCTTTTCATGAGGTCGGAGTTGTCGAGAAGCATAGGCAATCACTTTTCCGTTTTGCATTAATACACACCCCAAACCTCTGTAGGAAGCATCACTGTAAACTTGAAACCCATCAGTACCATTGGGCAAAGTTAAAATTGGTGCAGTCACTAACCTGGTTTTCAGTTCTTGAAAGGCTGCCTCTCTTTGTTCGTTCCAGTCAAATGGCACATTTTTTTGAGTTAACTGGGTCAATGGCATGGCAAGCTTGGAAAAGTCTTTTACAAATCTCCTGTAGTAACCTGCAAGTCCCAGAAAACTTCTAATCTCCGTCACATTTGTTGGTTTAGGCCAATCCACAATAGCTTCAATCTTCTGAGGGTCAACAGAAACACCGTCCATGTTGATTACATGACCCAAAAATGCCACACTGTCAAGCCAGAATTCACATTTAGACAATTTAGCGTACAATTTCTTCTCTCTTAAAGTCTGTAGGGCAATGCTCAAGTGATTCTCATGTTCTTCCTTGCTTTTGGAGTAAATCAGGATATTATCAACAAACACAACAATAAATTCATCCAGAAATGATTTAAACACTCTGTTCATAAGGTCCATAAAGGCGGCAGGTGCATTGGTCACCCCAAACGGCATTACTAAAAATTCATAATGTCCATATCTAATTCTGAATGTAGTTTTTTCTATGTCTTCAGCCTTAACTTTTAATTGGTGATACCCAGATCTGAGGTTAATTTTGGAAAATGCATGGGCTTCCTGAAGTTGGTCAAACAAGTTATCTATTCGGGGCAGAGGGTATTTGTTCTTGATAGTTACTTTGTTCAATTCCCGATAGTCTATGCATAGCCTCAAAGTCCCATCTTTCTTTTGACGAACAGGACTGGAGCACCCTAAGGTGAAGTGCACGGATGGATAAATTTCTTATTCAACAATTCCTGAAGTTGAGTTTTTAATTTCTTCAATTCTGAGGCAAACATTCTGTAGGGAGTCTTGGAAATAGGTTGTGTCCCCGGAAACACCTCAATAGTGAATTCAATTTTCCTATCAACTAAGTCCCCAGGTAAGTCATTCGGAAACACATCAGGAAATTCATAAGCAACAGGGATACTAGTTACGTCAGACGATGCAGTCAGTATACAACACAAGTAACCCCTACATCCCTTTCTAAGTAGTTTTACAGCTTTCATAGCCGAAATTAGATATGGGGAAGGAACTACCCCATTCCCAATAAAAGTAAATTCAGGCATACCCGGTGGTCTAAACACAACAGATTTACTTGCATAGTCAATGGTAGCACAGTATTTAGTCAACCATTCCATTCCCAAAATGCAATCAAAATGATCAATTTTCAGGGGCAATAAGTCAACATAGAACATCATATCACCAATCATAATGTCACATGCTGGATAAACATGAGCACACATCATAGAATCCCCAGACGGCATAGATACAGATAACACATATGTCATAAGTTCTAATGGTCTAGTCAATTTTTTAGAGAAAGCATGCGATACAAAGAAATGTGTAGAACCAGAATCTATCAGTACACATGCATTTTGAGAACATACAGAAAGTGTACCTGACACCACAGTATAGGTGTTTGGTACGTCACCTGGCACTAAGGCGAACACTCGACCTTGTCTCAGAGGTTCTTTCCAAGTATTTGCTTTTGCATTTGTTTTGGCCACAGAGGCAGATCCAGCTGAACTTGCCGCAGGACAGCTAGTATTCTCAAACCTGAATGGGCAATCTTTCACTACATGACCTGACTGGCCACATCGGAAACAAGCACCGGATACTTGGTAGCACACACCCCTATGCCTTCTACCACAATCAAAACAGACCGAGATAGACCCACTACTCTGACTCGAGCTGCTTGTAGACCCCGTGTTCTGTTTCTTATTGACATAAGACCAGCCTCTTCTAAAACCAAACCCAGACCTTTTTCCTCTCCAATCAGTTGTTGTAGCTACTGGGGCTTTACTTTGTTTCATAGCGGCTATGGTGGCTTCCGCCATTAAGGATCTGTCTAAAACTTCTACATAAGTAGGCAATTTCAGTACGCCTACTCGATCAAACACCTCCAAATCCAGTCCACCTTCAAATTTTCGTGTTTTCTTGTAATCAGTGTCCATTATATGTGGAGCAAACCGTGCCAGTTCGGTGAACTTGGCTTCATACTCAGCCACAGACATCCTTCCCTGTTTAAGTTCTTGAAACTCAGACACTTTCCGATCCCTGAAACATTGGGAAAAGTATTTATCATAGAAGATGGCATTAAACTGTGTCCACGTCATATTCTCATTGCCACCTCAAATCACTAACCACCACCTTCGGCTTCAGCCTTCAGAGTATAGGTGGCTAGGAGGACTTTCTGGATTTCAAAACAAGGGAACACCTCATATAGCTTTTCCATTTCGAGTAACCACGTTTCCGCTTTCAACGGTTCAATTCCATCATAGAATGTCGGCGGTTTCATTTTCATGAATTTCTATGTCAAGTTGATGATGTCATTATTATCTACTTCGGCTTGTGCCGGTGGAGGTGGAGGGGGCAAAGGTTGTTGTCTTTGCTGTTGTGTCAAGATTTCAGTCAATGCTGCAAACATTTGTTCCATTCGGCCCATGCGGGCCTCTGAAGATTCATTTGCATCACTTCCCCATGTATTCTCCATGTCGCTATAGAGACATCAAATGATAATAAACATAGACATAATCTTATTCTTTTTTTTCAATTTATTTGCTCAAATTTACATTCAATTTTTACATTCATTTGGATTACCACACACTCACACATGCAGATGGAATGCCCCTAACGCTTACTAGGACATCCTAAGCTCATATGGACTTGTGTGTGCGGTAGAACACGTGCTCTGATACCACTCTGTCACGATCCAAACCCGCCCCTGTAGGTTTAGCATCGTAACCGGCCAGTAATCCTTGGATTACCAAAGGCCTCTGACAGATTAGCAAATAGTAAGGGGTTGCGGAAGCAATTATACAAAATAGACAAGGTCCAATGAGCTGTGATGACATACATGGGAAAGAAGATTTCAAAACTTATATATATATATACATAAGCGTGTCAGTCGAAGGACATCAATATTTACAAACATTTACAAAAGTGTAATTCCCAGGACCCGACTTTACAAAACAGACAGAGACTAGCATAAGTACAAAAAAGCAGCCATATAACTAGACTTTGATCGGAACCTCCTCGGAAGGCACAACGGTTGGCTGACAAAAATAAAGGTGAAGGCCATCAACTCTGGCCCTGATCACGCGTCGGCTCACCTACATATATAAGATAAACTGTGAGCCAAAACTCAGTGAACAATAACAGAGTAAAAGGGTTTCAATGAATGAGTCCGTACAGATTCAGAAATCATAATTCATAATTTGTCCAGATCATATACAGAAATCATGAGGTATACATAAATATACGTAATACATCCATTAGCATTAATAGAGCAGATACAGAACAGATGCAAACACGTGAGGGTTACGAATAACCAGTTCCATAAAGGAACCTCCGGATCCAGGTAACAGAGAGTAAACACGCTGAGCCCCCATGACGGGGCCTCCGGTACAAGTAACAGAGTGCAGACAGATTAAGTTCCATAAAGGAACCTCCGATACTAGGTAATAGACAACAGATATCACATGATGTTAAGGATGTCACGAATACATAACAGAAATTGGACAGTCATTCATTGCACAGAACATAACACCTTAGAAAACAGATCTTATTTTATCACACAGAAAGTAAATACAGTTGAACATAACTTTACTAAGTTATTACTCACAGTTGGCCTTGAGATAGATAGACGGAGCAGATTGGTCAAACAGTACGCGGCACGTGACCTACATAACACATAACAGACACACACTTGAAACACACGTTCTAATTATACATAACTTACTTCGTTGGCTCTTAGTGTGTTTTTAACCCTTAATCCTCATTATGGAGTCTTAAACATGGCCTAGGAATGCCTAGGATGGAATGAGGATGCAAGAATGCATTGGAAAACATTTCTGAAAACTTGCTGAAAATAAGGTCCACGCTTGAGCGTGGCTTTCCCCGCTCAAGCGGATATACAGACAATGAAGCTCCGCTCGAGTGTGGACTCCCCCGCTCGAGCGGATTGTAAACCTCGACAAAAGTATTGGATGCATGATTTTCACGCTCGACGGACGCTCGACTTACGCTCGAGCGTGAGACTCAAACCCTCATTTGAGCGTGGATTCCCTCGCTTGAGCGGACTATAAAACACACACAAACTTCTGGGTATATGCATTTCACGCTTGAGCGTAAACTTCCACGCTCAAGCGGAGTGCATGTACTCAGAGTGCACGCTCGAGCGTAAAGTTCTACGCTCGAGCGTGGATCAAATTTCTGGAAATTCCAAATTTGATCACCAACCTCAAATTCGACCTCAAATGCAACAAACTCAGTTTTCCGGGCCCAAAACTTGAGGAAATACATGAAGACTCATAAAACAACATGTTTTGAAGATCATTTTACAAAATCAAAGCCCAGAAGTATGCAATTGCGCAACATTCAACTTGAAACTTAAAATAAATTCATAAACATAACATGCATGTACATTTTTTAGCTAAGGCTCTCCAAAACATGATAAAATGCTACTAAATAACATGAAACTCATTGTTTTCCCAAAATTAAAGTGAACTCAACACATGCATGAGGAAATTCTTGAAAATCATCCTTCAAAATGTTATGAAACATGTATGCATGCATGGATTGACCTTCCCTTCTAGTCCTTAAGCTTGATTCTCATATCTTATAGCTCAATTAACTTGAATTCATGCATGAGCAACTTAAATTCATAATCAAGAGAGGGAATTTCCTACCTCAAGCCTTGAATTCTAAGTGTAGAGGCCCAATCTCCCAAGTCTTCTTAACACTCCTCTAATTTTTGTAAGCAAACTTTCTTGTTGAACCAATTTCTCCCAACTCTCTTTCTCTCCCTCACGTTGGGCATCAAGAAAAAGAAAGAGTGAAATGAAAAGGCAACTTAGTGGGGTCCAAAGGCCCTAATTAGGCTTAAACCAAAAATGTGCTTAATGGGGTTAATTAGTGGGCATTAATTTAATCTAATTTAATCGCTCCGAACAGAATTTTAATTAAACCTACCATAAAATTCTATAAATCCTAATTAGCACATAAATCAAGTCATTTTCTGATTCGAACGACGATAAGGCTTTCAATTTGCAAATCGAAACTAAAACACGAACAGATCTTTCTACGTCTAACAGATACAAACACCACAATGCAACACACACATGCATTTTAATTTAGCATTTCACCTTAATCACTAATTAGGAATAATTAATCATGGATTAACATTAATCATGGGTCGGGGTTATTACAGTTTGCTTTAAGTCCAAAGCTAAAGAAGGGAAGTGGTACCTTGATAGTGGATGTTCCAGACATATGATCGGAGATAAATCCTTCTTTACTACACTGTCATCCAAATATTGAGGCTTTGTTACTTTTGGAGACAACAAGAAAGGAAAAATCATCGGTATTGGTAGCATCGGTATTTCTCCTAACCCTTCTATTGAAAATGTTTTACTTGTTGATGGACTTAAGCATAATCTACTTAGTATTAGTCAATTATGTGACAAAGATAATCGAGTTATTTTTGATAAATCACATTGCACAATTGAAAGCACAAATGATCATAAAACTTTATTCGTTTGTAATCATTACGATAATGTTTATGTTTTTCATCTCAGTGATCTTTATACTATTGATGTTAAATGTTTATATGTTAATAATGAAAATAGTTGGTTATGGCATAGAAGACTTAGTCCTGCTCATATGGATTTAATTGCTAAACTTTTGAGAAAGGATTTGATCATTAAACTTCCAAAAATTAAATTTGAAAACGATCATCTTTGTAGTGCTTGTCAACAAGAAAAATAAACTAAAACATTGTTTAAATCAAAATCTCACATTTCCACAACTAGACCTTTACAATTACTGCATATGGATTTATTTGGTCCCTCAAGGACATCTAGTCTAGGTGGTAAACATTATTGTCTTGTTATTGTTGATTATTATTAAAGATTTACATGCCTTATGTTTTTAACACACAAAGATGAAACATTTTCTTCTTTCACAAAACTCTGTCGTAGAATTCAAAATGAAAAAGGCTTTTTTATTACTAATATTCAAACCGACCGTGGTAGAGAACTTGAAAATGAGAAATTTGAATTGTTTTGTGATGAGTATGGTATTGGACATAATTTTTCAGCACCTAGAACCCCTCAACAAAATGGTGTAGTAGAAAGGAAGAATAGAACTTTAGAAGAGATGAGTAGAATAATACTTTGCGAAAATAATCTTCCTAAATATTTTTGGGCCGAAGCCGTTCACACCGCATGCTATATTTTAAATCGTGCATTAATTAGACATATTCTCAAAAAGACTTCTTATGAACTTTGGCATGATAGAAAGCCCAACATTAGTCACTTGCATGTTTTTTGTTGTAAATGTTTTGTGCATAATAATAGTAAGAATAACTTAGGTAAATTTGATTCAAAATCTGATGAAGTAATTTTTCTTGGTTATTCCTTAACTAGCAAAGCTTATTGTGTTTTTAATAAAAGAACTCTTGTTGTGGAAGAATCTATACATGTGGCATTTGATGAAACTAACATCTCTGCTCAAAAGCAAATTGTTAGTGATAATATTGTCACGACCCAAACCCGCCCCTAAGGGTTTAGTATCGTAACCAACTAGTAATCCGTGATTATCAAAGGCCTGCTTAACAGTAATAACACTAATACAAAGTAAGGGGCTGGCGGAAGCCAAACAGTAAATAAAAGATGTCCAATGAGCTGTGAAAATCTGAATGGAAAAAGACTTTTATGGACTAGTCCACATCATAACCATAAACATATATACATATCAGATGCACATAACATAAAAGGGATCCAATCCCTTCACCATAATTGTACAGTCAAGAGTCTTAAGCATTTATTACAAAACAGAGACAAAAGGGTGAATTTGAAACACCCCAAAAATAGCCTTGGCTTGAGAAGACTCGGAACCTCGAAGTGAGGCACAGTGGTTGGCTTGACAAAACGTGAGCTTAACTTGATGTTTCTAACTTCGGTCTGGTGCCTGGCAGCCTACATAAATATATAAACAGTGAGCTAATGCCCAGTGAATAACAAATGTGTAAAGGGGTCAAGAATGAATATCCTTTCAGTAATTAGAACAGTCATTTGCATCAGTAGATCAGTTATTCAATCAGTGGCTCATATTTTATGCCATATCAGTCAATTAGAAATCATAGCAGTCATATGTGGTTCATCCAATAGCAAGACAGTACAGTAGGTTTTAATAGACCGAACAGTCAGTTAATGGCCATCGAAACAATAAACAGTAGTAGTTCCAAACATTGGAACTGACAGAGATCTCTGTAACAGTAGCTGTAACAGTAACAGTACAGTAGCAGTAGCAGCAACAATAACAGTAAGTTGCTATGGATGCCATGAGTACAGTTTACAAATAGGACAAACATTCATTCAGTAAACAATGTCGTTTCAGAAGGCAGTACAGTCTATCGTTCAGAAAATAATTAGAATTGAACGTATCTTTACAACATTGTTACTCACAGGTTACTAAGCTATGGACAGGCTAGTCAGCGTCCTCAGGTGCCAACCCTACACAATTGCAGAACGAACACACACTAAGTACACACTCAAGATTATCAACTTAGCCGCTATTTGGCTTGGTGTGGTTCTATAACATTATCCTCATTAAGATGCCTTAAACATGGCCTATGAATGCCTAGGATGGGATGAGGATGCAAAAATGTACTTTAAAACACTTTTCAAAATTTGCTGAAAACAGGGGTCTCTCTCAAGCGTGGCTTTCTCTGCTCGAGCGAGCTTACCAAAACAGAGGGGTTGCTCAAGCATAGACTCCCTTGCTCGAGCGTAGACTCCCTCGCTCGAGCGGTCTGTAAAAATGCAAAAAGTACTAGTTGCTGAAATTCTCCGCTCGATGCTCGCTCGAGCGTGAGACACAGTTCCTCGCTCGAGCGAACACACACTAAGTACACACTTGAGATTATCAACTTAGCCCCTATTTGGCTTGGTGTGGTTCTATAACATTATCCTCATTAGGATGCCTTAAACATGGCCTATGAATGCCTAGGATAGGATGAGGATGCAAAAATATACTTTAAAACACTTTTCAAAATTTGCTGAAAACAGGGGTCTCGCTCAAGCGTGGCTTTCTCCGCTCGAGCGAGCTTACCAAAATAGAGGGGTTGCTCGAGCGTAGACTCCCTCGCTCGAGCGGTCTATAAAAATGCAAAAAGTATTAGTTGCTGAAATTCTCCACTCGATGCTCGCTCGAGCGTGAGACACAGTTCCTCGCTCGAGCGTAGGTCTCATCGCTCGAGTGTGCGTCTGAACACGCAAAAACCTGAGAGCTTGCAATCTACGCTCGAGCCAGCATTCCGTCGCTCAAGTGGAGCTCTGAACACAAAGGTGGTCGCTCGAGCGTGGAAGCCAAAATCTAGGTTTTCCAGATTTGCTTCCAAAGCTCAAACCAAGAATCAAACATGCCAAAACTCATCCTTTTGGGCCAATTTTCTGGAAAACACTAAGAAACTCATAATACAACATGTTTTGAAGATCATTTTATAAAATCAAAGCCCAAAAGTATGTCAATTAAACACAATTCCAATGAAACTTTCAAGAATAATGCAAGAACATAACATGCATGAGTTCTCATGAACTCTAATGCTCCAAAACATGATCAAATGCAATATTGAACTCTAAAACATGGTGAATTCTTGAACCACAACTAAAATATGAACATGCATGAAGGATTTTCATGAAAACAACCTCAAAATTCTATGATATGGACATGCATGCATGGATTCATCCTCAAATCAACACTTTAAGCTAATTCTTGACTCTAATCACCAATTGAACATAATTTCGATGAAACCTTCATGAACAATGCATGTAACAACTTAAATTCATAATCAAGGGAATGAATTTCCTACCTTAAGTCTTGAATTCCAAGTGTAGGAGCCTAATTTCTCAAGTCTCCTTCAAATCCTCTAAATTTTCAAGCCAATCTCTAGATGAACTCAATTCCTCTTCCAATTCACTCTCTCTCTCTCACGTTTTGGCAAAAAGATGAATGAAGAATGGTGCCAAACATGCAAGTAATGGGGATTAAACAATAGTTTTTTAGGGAGCCCACTCAAGGGCAATTATGTAGATAACCTAAACTCAATTAATTTAGCATTAATAAATTCTAATTTAATCATTCCAAATTGAATTTTAATTAAACCTACCATAAAAATCTATAAATCCTAATTATCATATAACACTAAACAATTTCTAAATCGGTCGCCGATAAGGCTTTCAATTTGCAATTCGAAATTACACATGAACAGATCATTCAGTAATAAACAGATAGAAATGCATTCTAAACAACACACTCACACAACAATTTAGGATTTCCTCTTAATCAATTACTTATCATGCTTAATCGCAATTCAACGCTAATCAGAGGTAAGGGTTGTCATTTGGAACCAAATGTGGAAGATTCAAGTATCTACAAAGAAGAGAACCAACCATGTAAATTGAACAAAGAGATTGAACAACCTATTCTCCCATCTCAAGAAGAAGGAGGAAACAATGATGATTTGCCAAGAGAATGGAAGTTTGTTTATAATCACCCTAAGGATTTAATCCTAGGTAACCCTACAAAAGGTATTGAAACTCGCTCTTCACTTAGAAATATTTGTAGTAACTTGGTTTTTCTCTCACAGATTAAGCCTAAAACCTTTCAAGAAGCCGAATTCGATGAACATTGGATGATAGCTATACATAAAGAGCTTAACCAATTTGAGAGAAACAAAGTGTGGGAACTTGTGCCAAAACCTAAAGATCATATAATTATCAGTACCAAATGGATCTTTCGAAATAAGCTTGACGAATCCGGCACAATTATAAGAAACAAGGCTAGACTTGTTACACAAGGATACAATCAAGAAGAAGGTATTGATTTCGATGAAACCTTTGCTCCGGTTGCTATATTAGAAGCCATTCACATGTTACTTGCATTTGCATATTTTAAAGATTTCAAACTTTATCAAATGGATGTAAAAAGTGCTTTCTTAATGGTTTTATAAATGAGGAAGTTTATGTTAAACAACTCACAGGTTTTGAAGATCATGTTTTCTCAAATCATATTTTAAACTATCAAAAGCTTTATATGGTTTGAAACAAGCACCTCGTGCATAGTATGAACGATTAAGTAAATTTTTGATTGAAAATAATTTTTCTAGAGGAACGATTGACACAATACTTTTTATTAAAACTAAAAATTATGATTTACTTATTGTACAAATATATGTGGATGACATTATATTTGGTGCTAGTAATGAAACCTTGTGTAAGGAATTTGCTAAGTGTATGCAAGGTGAGTTTGAGATGAGTATGATGGGGGAGCTAAATTATTTCTTTAGGCTTCAAATCAAACAATATAAGGAAGGAATTTTTATCAACCAAGCTAAGTACACAAAAGAACTACTCAAAAATTTGGTATGTATGACTCAAAAATAGCTAGAACACCTATGAGCGCATCCATTAAGCTAGACAAGGATGAAAAAGGTAAGTCTATTGATCAAACAAAATATTGAGGTATGATCGGCTCACTTCTTTATTTAACTACAAGTAGACCCGATATTATGTTTAGTGTTTGTATGTGTGCTAGATATCAATCAAATCTTAAGAAATTACATTTCAGTGCTGTTAAAAGAATTTTTAGACATCTTGTTGGCACTCAAAATTTGGGATTGTTTTATCCTAGAGGTGTTACATTTGATTTAATTAGTTACTCGCATGCCGACTTTGTCGGATGCAAACTTGATAGAAAAAGCACCAGTGGCACTTGTCACTTTCTTGGTAACTCATTAGTATCTTCGTTTAGCAAAAAGCAAAATTTTGTTACTTTATCAACATCCGAAGCTGAATATATAGCTTCCGGAAGATGTTGTGCCCAAATACTTTAGATGAAACAATAATTGGAGGATTTTGATTTGCATTATGATCATATCCCTATTAAATGTGATAATACTAGTGCCATCAATTTAAGCAAAAATTCGATTCAACACTCACGAATAAAACATATTTAAATTCAACATCATTTTTTAAGAGATCATGTTCAAAAATGGAATATTGTACTTGAATTTGTAAACACCGACAAGCAATTGGCGGATATTTTCATAAAACCCCTAACCGAGGATCGCTTCAATTTTATTCGTGGCGAGCTTGGAATGTCGATTTCTACTTAAAAAGTTTTGTTATGACTGTGAAACTTGAATTTTTGTTAAAATAATATATGTGTATTGCTACATTGACATGGAAACATTTATATCAGTTGTATGCTCTTATGTCCTTCATACATTTATTATCCTTAACAGTTTGCCATTCTCAACTGTGTAATTTTTTTGGGGTTTTACATCTTGAGGTAAAATTAACTTTGCATACATTGATTTTCTTTAAAACTCTCATGGTATTTTTTTTACATTACCCTTCCAGCAACACTGACGTCCCATTAAGTATAATTTCTGCTGGTATTATTTTATTTTAATTTATTTTTTTATTGCTATTAGGTTTAATATCTTTTATTTTTTTATTTATTTTTTGTTGTTTTACTAATAGGATTCATTTCCTTTATTATTATTATTTTCTTTTCAATATTTTAAAAAAAAATTTTGTTGTTTTGCCCAGAGGCTTAATTTTGATTTTTTTTTTTTTTTTTTTTTTGCACTTTACTTTCATCTTCAAGTGATTACATTAAATATAAAAACAAACACAAATCAAAATATGCATATTTACATAAATAAAATAAAAAATTCCCTTCATTTTTCCGGTCATTGGCCGACCTCACTTATTCGCCTCTTCCACCGCTCTCTTCTTCTTTTTATCACCTTGGGCGACGCTTGACGTCCCTGCCCCTGTGCTTTCATCGAGAGCGAGTACTCCCCGCCGACTATCAAAAGCCAAGAACAATGTTGCTCCAAATCGGGCCACGGAGGTGGTCTTCCGTTTAAGCTCTTTATTTTCGACCTTCAGTGCGCAAATCTCTGCTCGCACATCCTTGTACATGCGCTGGAGTAGAGAGAGTTGGGCGTTTCTATTCTGCAGTCGATGCACCAATTTTGTGACTGCAGTCACCGTCTCTATACAGGATGTCAGTGTGAAATGATTGGCTTCAATATCTGATTGCATTGTCATTATTTGCTCAATCAACATCATAGGAAGGTTGGGAAGAGTAGGCGCCGGGGCACTCGGCCGAGCAGCGCTTGAGAGGTCATTCAGGTCCGGAAAGAGAGTGAGGGGACGGAATGAGGCCATGTGGTCGACAAGAGAAATGTAATCGAAAGGAGGGTCGTTTTTGGCAGACTTTCTGCTCTGCTCAGTCTCTCTACTCTATTTCTCTCAAGACGACGTAGAAAGGGATGCAAGCGAATGAGGAAGAAGAAGGAGAAGTGAGTGATTAAGAAGAAAAAGATGGAAGAGAAGAAGACAAGCGGGAGAGAGAGCCGAGACAGTTGATTGACCCGTCGCGCTTTTGTCGGTCGGCTGACACAAAAGCGAGGCCGCGTGTCCAACGCGATTTTCGACGAAAAAGAGAGAAGCGGGTGAATCCTATATATATATATATATATCTGTTTTGATTATCTGTTTTTGATGCCATTTATCCCTATCATTTTCCTCCTCCTCCTCCCGATTCTGAGCCATAATTTCCTTTTTGATAATGTCACAGGGGGAGAAACTTATGATGTTATATATTATGATGTTATGTATTATGATGATGTTATGTATTATGGTATTATTTTCAAACTAACCTGATGTTATGTATTTATAGTTTGATATTTTAATCTTATATCATGTTGTTGATTAAAGCTTATTTACACATCTGCTAACCTATGTATTTAGAAATGAATTTAGGGAGCATGACTTGAGGGGGAGCCTTTCTTACTCCCAAATCAAATCAAAACATCATTGTGTACCATCATTAAAAAGGGAGAGATTGTTAGACTTATTTATTTTGATGATTTATTTAATTATGTTTTAATTTATTTAAAAGAGAAAAATAGAATTCAAAATTTATTTTGATGATTTATTTAATTATATTTTAATTTATTTGAAAAAGAAAAATAGAATCTAAAATTTATTTTGATGATTTATTTAATTATATTTTAATTTATTTGAAAGAGAAAAATATAATCAAAATTTATTTTGTCCCATTATTTTTCACCTAAACTTTTATTCTAAATATTGTTTGAATGTATTTAATATTTGCTTAAATCAAGAGTTTATTTCAACCCAAAAATAATGCCCAAACCAGACGTTCAAACAGCCCAAAACAAAGGTTCAAACAACCTAGTACAGCAGCAGGCCAAAAGGCTCAAGTGGAAGATATTCAAATTAGTAATGATAGAGTGAAAGATATTCAAATTAGTAATGATGGAGTGGAAGTTATTCAAATGAATACAACGGTTATAAACGGCTATAAGTTTCATTATATATACCAAAGCCTCTGATGTGAATAAGATATAGCGACTACAAACAAGTTACAGAAACCAGAAAATATATTTTGATCTAAAATCACTCTCATCTATTCTCTGAAAAATTTTCTAAGAAGTATTTTTCAATTTTTGTTTATATCCTGTCTCAGAAATTATACATTAAGTGGTATAGCTTGAAGCCCATCTTTCCTGTGTGAGGATTACAGAAAAATCAGAGTTTCATTTTTATATCTATCTTTGAGAGATAATTCTTATAGCTTTCTGTGAAAGCAAAAACACATTCTTTTCAATCCTGTAAGAGTATAGTACTCTCAACGATTTTTTTTTTTTGACTTAGAAAGTCTGTGTAAAATCTGTGGAGGATTACTCCATCTGTGAAAAGGTTACTAGCACCCTGTGAAGTTAGAGAATAGTAAAAAATCTCAAGTGAAGCTTGAGAAGTGGACGTAAGCTGAGTTAAAATCGAACTACTATAAATTTTTTTGTCTCTCTCTCCCTTATCTCTTTATTTTATTTAAATTGCCATAACTATATTTTATATTTTTATTATGCTAAAATCATTAATTGACATAGTTGTTAGAACACTTGCTTTAATTATTTTTATTTCATTAATTATATTTATCTATTGTGCTAGTCATAATTTTTATTAGGGAATTATTATTTTTATTTGTAAAAACTTAATTCACCCCCTTATCTTTTGGATAACAATATATATAACCCATTTCATTAATCAATCATGAAGTCCATTATAAGTTTTTAATAATATCATAAACATATTTAAATTAATTGTTGTAGTCATTTTATTATTGTAAAATGATACTCCATAAATTCTGACGGAGAGTATTTATAACTAGCGAATTACTCGTGTTTGAAGACACCTCCAAAACTATAGAAAGATTAATCGTATTTTAAATAAATCTTAAAATATATATATATATATATATATATTTGTAATTTATTCTCATAGAATTGGGGTCCTAGTATTGATGTTATAGAATTTTAGAGGAAGTGGAGGCAAGCCCAACAAGAGGGACCCTAGAAGGAATCGACCTCCAATCCAACACGTAACACAAAGTTCCAGACCAGGTGTGAGCCCTGTGTGCGATGCAAAGCCCTCAACGCCACTCTCTCATCAAAATCAATCCCTTCTCTTCCCGTTAACGGCCAAACCGAAAATTGCTGGCTCCTTCATAATAACACACACAACCTCTCTCTCGCTCTCTCTCTCTATTCAGCATAAGAATTATCGACACTTTCACTTGACGAAAAACCCAGAAGAGAGAGGCCTCCGCGACGATCTTCTCAATTCTCTTTCTCATTGATTAATACTCAATAATCTCTCTCTCTCTTCGCTCTCCTCTCATTCGAAGGACGACAACCGAAGACTCTATCTTCGATCGCGATCTTCTCTCTCCGGCGATCTCTTTCACACTCCGGTGACTCTCTAACTATTCTTCGATTTCATTGCATTCGTATCTTTAATTCATTCATTCGATGCATGTCGATTGTGTTCCCAAGTTTCCTGAGTTTTTTCAATTTTTGTTGCTGTTTGGTTGCTGAGAAAACCGCGGAAGGGAGAAGAAAATGTGATTGTGAATCTTTAATTCATTTTTTTTTGCTGCTGATTTTCCGAGATTTTTGAAATTATCACCTCTACACAGCAGCGGAACTTCAATTTCGAGCATTATTGTTACTTATTTTGAGAACCTTTGGTATTTTGCAGAGATATATTTTGATCGAGTTGTTGAATTGAAGATCTGTTTATTTGAATTGGTGGAGAATTTGGAGAATGACTTCGCTTTCTCATTCTCCAATCCAGTTTACTGGAAATTTAGCTTCTGGAAATCCTGTTTCGGATCTTCTGCGTAGCTCGAGTAATGGTATTGTTGGTGTGCCTTTGAAAGCCCTAGGGAGGGCTCGATTTGGAGCAATAAGGAGGGACTTTACGGTCTCTGCAAAGATCAGGAAGGTAAAGAAGCATGAGTACCCTTGGCCCGATCATGCGGATCCGAATGTGAAGGGCGGAGTCCTCAGTCATCTCTCGCCTTTCAAGCCTTTGAAAGAGAAGCAAAAGCCGGTTACTTTGGCCTTTGAGAAACCTCTAATGGATCTGCGAAAGAAGATAATCGATGTATGCCCTTTTAGCAAAATTTGATTTGTTACCAAATTTAGAACATATGACAATTTGTTTCATGATATATACTTCTATTTGCGGCAGGTACAAAAGATGGCTAATGAAACCGGTCTGGACTTCAGTGATCAGATTATCTTACTTGAGAATAAGTACCATCAGGTTTGACAATAATGCATTCCCATAGTTTACATTTGTCTCTTGAGTTTAAAGCTTTTAAGTCTAACAGTTTCCTAAAGGTAACTTAATTATGCTATAATAATTTAGAAAAATCTGGGTATATAATCTAAACATCAATTTACTTTAAAATCTTATTTGGATTCAAATCAGTGGCGACTCCAGGTTTTTATAAGGATGGGGTCACTCCAAAAACTAAGTTCCACAATTTTTATGAGGAAAAATAAATAAAAATAAACTAGCTAAAATTTAAATTTCTCCAACTTCAAGTAAAATAAACTTTTAATAAAATACTAGTGTCTTAACAAAACAAAAAAATATGTAAACTTCTACAATTGCATTCGATGAGGTGCCATTTTTTGAAATTTTTGCATGATAAATTCATTGTCAATAGTGTCAAACACATCATTTTCTATATATATTATCAAGCAATCATTCAACCACTGATTTGTTGGGGTCAATTGATTATTAAGTAAAAAATTTACCATTAAAAAAAAAAAAAAAATCAAAGGCTTTTGGCAAGCTGATGGGGGGATGGCTCCCCATCAGTTGCTTGGTAGAGTCGGCCATGATTCAAATTGTTTGATTATTCTTTGAGTATTATTTTCTATTGTGACTGTACAAAATGCTTTAATTACAGAACTGCTTGTCCTGTCCTTATACTGAAAATTGGGTAGGCATTGCATCTTGTTGTGCATCCTACTGCAGTGTTCTTCCATATTTTTTTTCTTCATGAATTACTAGTGGCATTCAAGTTTTTGAGACATTTATTTATGTACAACGAGTGATGGGCATGCTTACTCTTCTATACCAATGCTGTAGATTTTCCATTTGTGCCCAATGTTTATTCATGCAGAGGCATGAGGCTTTACTTGCTCAGAAACTATTGTTGGGTGATTTTAATCTATAGAGGAATTTGAAACTTTGTAAACCATTCCCCAACCAAATTTTAATGTCTCATAAAATTCTACATGTTGAAGTATCTCTTGGAAGAAAAAAAGAAGGAAAAATTAGTTGGGAAAGTAGAAGGGTTATGTGGATTCGCATTAAGATTTTCTCAAGTATATTCCTTGTTTTGCTGGTCCAAACCATCTGCCTGTACTTGTGGTTGAAGTGATATTGGTGTGTTTAATGCTTGTAATTTTATCATCTCAGTGTTGATTCCTTTTTTTTTCCCCCCATAAAAATGGAGTCAAAAACAAAAGGAACCCACCTCCTCACAAAAGGGAAGTAGAATTTGGAGAAAACAAAGAAAAATTGAACATTTAGAGTTTCAAATTTATTTTAGTGCTTTTAGATGGCCACATGATTTTGTTAGACTGATATTGGACATGTTTCGATTGATGCCGAAATCTGTATCATAGCTAGATAGAGGCACTTTAAATTTTACATATATGTGTGTGTGTGTTTATATATTTCATAGGTAACAGAGACTTAATAAGGCTAATTCTTCTATGTTGTTGCACTTCAGAAATACATAATATACACAAAAATAAACTCTATTAATGTCTTCCCATTGTTAATTTCAGGCTCTGAAGGATCTGTATACACACCTGATTCCCATACAGAGAGTAAATATTGCTCGGCATCCTAACAGACCAACTTTTCTTGATCACGTGTTTAATATTACTGAAAAGGTATAGTGCTTGCAGGTTCTCTGCCTGGTCATATTCTCACTTCCACGATACATATTAATTTCCAGCCTTAATACTAAAGAGAAAATGTCTGAATATATCATTTTATATTTATTTGTCCAGTTTGTGGAGCTTCACGGAGATCGAGCCGGTTATGATGATCCTGCCATTGTCACTGGTCTCGGAACTATAAATGGTAGAAGTTACATGTTCATGGGTCATCAAAAGGGCAGAAATACGAAGGAGAACATTCAACGCAATTTTGGGATGCCCACTCCCCATGGGTATGTAGGAAATTAAGTCAATCCCCAAAGCTGACCTTCTGAATATAATTATGTTCGTTATCTGACTCTAAATTGTTTTCCACAGTTACCGCAAGGCAATGCGCATGATGTATTACGCAGATCACCATGGATTCCCTATTGTTACTTTCATTGACACTCCAGGAGCATTTGCCGACCTGAAATCAGAGGAGCTAGGCCAAGTATGTGGTGATTGTATCGTCAAGCTTGTGTGATTCTCTCAATTCTGCCTTACCAAATCACTTGCTTTAACTGGATGCAGGGTGAAGCCATAGCTCACAACTTGAGGACTATGTTTGGTCTCAAGGTGCCAATTATTTCCATTGTTATTGGGGAAGGTGGTTCTGGTGGTGCTCTGGCCATTGGCTGTGCTAATAAATTGTTGATGCTCGAAAATGCAGTTTTCTATGTTGCCAGGTAATTTGTTACTGACAGTTTTTCATTTGCTATATTTTTAATAGAACGTTTACCATTGGATTTGTGCCTGTTGTGTTTTGTGTGCATGCTAAGTAAATCTCAAGTATGTATCCCATTTTTGTAGATTATTATCTACATGGCTTATGACTTTAAGGACAAAATAACTTTTCGACTTAGTTTCAAAGTAGTCTCACTATCATCAGACATTATTTCAAGAACATAAGGGGTCAATAAAGTTTACTCTCTTGGCAGACAAGCTGTAAGATGTCTGTTTCATCTGTGGCTATCTTATTTCAACACATTGGCAATTTAATATTTGTAGAGTATTTGGCTGAAAGCATTCATTTAAGTTTCCAAAAGTGAGTCTGACAACTGTAGTCGGTGTTATATTATTAAATGGGTGGAAATGCATCTCAGGAAAAGAATGTAAAGTGTGCTCAGTATTGTTTTTATTTTTCTTAAAAGTTAGGAAGTTCTTGAGGAGAATGTGGAAGTTGGCCTAAACCTATGACATGATTTGGTGGATGTTAAAATCTTCAACATCGCTATGCTTACTGTCAAACAATTACCGATGAAGCATAATCTTATATGAAGATGGGCATATACTTTATGCATGCGCTTGCCAAGTGTCTTTTGCGTTGACATCCTGCAAGGCTGCAGAATTCACTCTCTAAAAAAAATCTTTTATGAGGGCAGTAGATACTATTGGCAAAGTTATTTGTTTGTTGCTTCTTTTTTCCTTTTTTGTATTCTTTTTTTTTTTTTTTGTAAAAAAAAAATTTATTGTTGGTTTTTAGTTTCATAATCCCTTGGAGTCTCATCCCAATTACAATGGCATTTTTTAAATTGTTTGTAGGTTTAGTTAACAAAGAGCCAAATGGTAATCCTCTTATGCTAGCCGTAGTTGACTACTCCTGGGCAATGAATTACTTCACATTCTTTATAACTAAATGAACTACTACTTTTACTTTAATTTTCAGTTGATAACGGAGTGTGATAAGATTATACTTAGCTCAACTCTATTCTGTCCTTTTATTGCCCTACTAATGTGAATATATTCTCTGTTAGAATGTGGACTCCTTTTTGCATAGAGGATATGACTTCGTAACTTTCATCAAATATTTTCTATTTTCCCTTTCTGTTTATTGTTGTGCATGTGTGGATCTGTTTTTATTTTTTTCCTTCTTCATCACATTTCCTATGGTACAGCCCAGAAGCATGTGCAGCAATCTTGTGGAAAAGTGCCAAAGCTTCTCCAAAGGTTTGTGTCAAAATTTCTCTATTTGGCTTGTCTAAGAGATTAAATTAATAAATAAATGTAACTGTCTTCCTGTGCAGGCTGCTGAGAAGCTTAAGATAACTGCAGGAGAGTTGTGCAAGCTACAAATTTGTGACGGAATTATACCGGTAACATTCTTCTCCGGTAATAATAATAATAAGAATAAAAACAAAACAAAAAACACTTTTCATACTCCCTAGTTACTGACAACCATGCACCTGCATTGGGATTATGATGCAATTAATATATACAAGACAACTTATTATGATGTTATAAAATGTACAAGGCAATGACTTGATGCTGTGACGGTATATGATTTGCTTTTTTCTAGAACTCTGCTATACATTAGATACTTTGGATATCATGTGGTCTGTTTTGTGTTGTTTGTCTGTGTAACATTTCTGAAATACCAAAAAAAAAAAGTCGTTTGTCTGTGTAAAATTTGACAGGAGTAACAAATCCTTCTTGTGCTCCTTTTGGCCTCTAGAGAAGCTGCTACTTCGATTTGATTTTCAACTTCAAGGTTTCTCTTTTCTTTTATGGCATCTTAATTGAACATTTGGACTTCCTGCAGGAGCCACTTGGTGGTGGTCATGCTGATCCACATTGGACCTCACAACAAATAAAAATTGCAATTGTTGATGCAATGGACGTGAGTATATTGACATTATTTTCTTTGCAACAATCATCTTCCATCAAAATCCTAATGTACATATTTGGTTTTATAGGAGCTTACAAAGATGGATACACAAGAGTTGTTAAAACATCGTATGTTAAAGTTCCGAAAACTTGGCGGCTTCCAAGAAGGAATTCCTATAGATCCAAAAAGGAAAGTCAACATGAAAATGAAAGAAGAGCCCATTTTTAAGCCTGGAAAGACTCTAGACCTGGAGCTGGAGGGTGAAGTTGAAAAACTTAAACAGAAAATTCTGAGAGCCAGTGAGTCATCTACTGAGTCTCCAGAGTTGGGTCTGAATGAAATGATAGACAAACTGAAAAGAGAAGTTGATCATGAATTTTCTGAGGCAGCTAAAGCCATGGGCTTGAAGGACAGGTTTGTGATGCTTAGGGAAGAATTTGCAAAAGCAAGGAATTCTAAGGACCAGCCCATGAATCTGGGTCTGAAGGACAAGATCGAGAAGCTCAAGGATGAGTTCAACCAAGGTTTGCCAGGAGCTCCTAATTATGCGAGGCTTAAATATAAGCTTGATATGTTGGAGGAAATATCTAAAGCCAAGAATCTGTCCGAGAATAACAACAAAACAGGCGCGTTAAAACAGGAAATCAATAAGAAATTCAAGGAGGTTTTGGATCAGCGTGATATGAAAAATAGGATCGATGCGCTGAAAAAGGAAATCGAAGACTCTGGGATATCCACATTTGCAGAATTAAACCAGGGGATGAAAGAGAAAATCTTGCAGGTGAAGGAAGAGATAGAGACAGAATTTGCTGATGTTCTTGAATCTTTGGGTTTGCATGTTGAGCCGCGTTCATTCTCAGATGTCAAGGATAAGATAGAGGAACTTAACGAAGAAATTAACCAGGTAATTGAAGATGTTATCAATTCATCGGATTTGAAGAACAAGATAGAACAGTTGAAATTGGAGGTAGCAAAGGCAGGAAAGACTCTTGATTCAGAGTCAAAAAGTAAGATTATGGTTTTGGAACAACAAATAAAGCAGTGTATTGCAGAGGCTATGGATTCCTCGGTATTGAAAGAGAAGCATGAGAAGCTGAAGGCAGAGATTTCTGAAGCCTTGGAATCTTCTGGGGGGTTGGATGCGAGTTTGATTAAAGGAAATGTGAAAGAAGGCAATTCCAAGTTTGACGGGTCAAGAGTAGAGGTTAATTTCGAAGCGAACCGCAGCTTTGCTTGATGTAAGTTCACTCATTCTCATTACTTGTCAATTTTTTTATGCCCTTTTTATCTGATTTTCAGAGTAGGTATTTAATTCTTGGTTTTAAATGATTTGAAGGTTATGCAAATGCAAGGTGTTCTTTCTTTGCATTTGAAATGAAAATAAAATGTATGGAACTTTGAAAAGTTGACCTGTTTGGTTGTTGGGAAATTCTACTTACACAACAAAAAGAGCTCATTACACCCCAATTTTTCAAAATAAAATTATTACTCTTGCCCCTTTTCAAAATTACCAAAAAACCCCTAAAACCCTAATTACCCTTTCACCACCATCTCCACCGTCCACCACCACTGCCACTACTGCTAGCAACTTCCCTTCCCATCGCCAGTGAGCCACTCTGCCATTTCTGCAGCCTCCAGACGTTAAACCCCATCGGAGATAACCCTCATCTGTCTCTCCACCATCGTGCCTTGCAGATCTTCGTCGTCGCAGCCACTCATTCTGCAACACTCCCACCTCTATGTCCCTCACCAGCGTGACCCACCGCCATCACGATCCACTTTCATCACCACCCAACCTCTCTTTCATCACCACCCAACCTCTCTCCCCATCCACTAAGTGAGAGATGAGACAGAAACCCTAGGGTTTTCAAATCTGGAAAGATGAAGAAGGAGAAGGAGAAGGAGAAGGGGAAGGGGAAGGGTTGTTTGTCGTGGCGGAGGTCAAGGGGAGGGATTAGTAGCAGAGGAGAGTTGTTGGAATGGGAGTCGGAGGCGGGGATGGAGAGGGGTCGCAGTTGTCGGAGATGGTGACGAGTGTGGCTGGTTCGTGGGGAATAATGGTGGCAGTGGTTGGTCGTGGCAGTCGGAAGGGCAAGACAGTGGTAGAGGAAGTTGCAAGGAGAGAGGGGCTGGGGAGGGGGCACCGTCGCACCGACAATGCCTGCAGGAGTTGTTGGCAGCGGCTGTGGCTGCCGGAGGTGGAGAATGAGGTAGAATTAGGGTTTGAAAATGTGGGATAAAAATGACGGTAAGTTTGGTATTATGGTAAGTGTAAAGAGAGAATCAATCAAAATTGATTTTGGTGTAATGAGAAATTGAGTGTAAGGAGATAAAATAGTGGTGTAAGTAGAATTTCCTTGGTTGTTTTCATTTTCTGGAAAATACAGACAACTCCTTTTGCAAAAGAAAAAAAAATAATTGAAAACAACCCACTTTCTAGGAAATAATGGAAAGTTGTTTTCAAAATTTTTAAAACTACTTTAGCGCAAAAATAAAAACAAAGTGAAAACGATGGGTGTTATCGAACTTTTTATTGTTTTTGTTTTTGAAAACTCGAGAAGCAAAAATAAAGGAAACGAAAACACAACCAAACAGAAATCTGGGATTGAAATTTCATTCTCTTGGATTCCAGTGAGTTTCAAAGGGCTGCACCTCTTATTTTATGACCTGAGTATGTTTTTAATTTGGTTGTTTCATAATGTGATTGCTAGATTGCTGATTCTTTCGGTGGTTGGTTATATTCTTTCATTTCTAATTTCATGCAAAAAAAATTTCTTTATTCGTACACAGCACAGGCAAAGATGATTTAGGAACCAATCACGGAGATGAATTCATCCTTTGGAACTGCACAAATGACTTCAAAACAAAGTCTCATTTCAACCTCTATTCCTGTCACCATCTTCTCCAAAGAGTCTGCAAAATTTTGCATTTGCAGGAACACAAGAGTGGCACAGGTTATGTGCTTGTTTTCAAACTGAAATTTTCCCATTTTGATTTAGTTTATCTCGTTTTATCAGGGTTTTTTTTCCCCCTTCTTTTATATACATTTTCCTTACTTATTTAACTGGGTAGATTGTGTTGTTTCTCCTCCTACTGGTAGAAACAGAACTATGTATAAATTGTGTGTGCAATAGCAACGTTAAAAGCACGATGGGAGGGTATTGCTCTTGTCCTTGGCTGATTTTTAATAATTTATTTCATGAATTACATTACTAAATATATCTCCCTCAAATCGCTAGGTTTTACATGGATGCGGACTTCTTAAAATGGAAAATTAGTGACATTTCATTGTTTTCAAACAGTGACATTTTCTGCTTTATCTATTTCATTGTTACCCAAATAGTGACATTTGCTTTTAAACAGTGAAATTTTTAATTGAGGTTAAAAATTGCAAAATAGAAGGCTAATTTTAAAAAATGAATATCTAATTTAAAATTTATGGTTGAAAATTTCAAATTGGGGATTTTAAAATGACAATTATAAATTTCTCTGTTCCAAGATAGAGAAATTTGATTGTGTTAGAGTTTAAAAATGAGCAAAATTGAGGCACCTAGTTTTCTTACGCTGTGTTTGGTTGGAAGATTTAAGAAGGGATTTGAAAAGGGAAAGGGAAAAGTTAGGTGAAATATGAATAAAAAATACCTACATTTCATTTAGTTTCACACACATTTTTATTTTTTATTTTTAAATCTCTCCCCCAAATCCCTCAACCAAACACATAATTAGTATCACTTATATATTTACATGTTATTTATCTTTTTAGTGCCACTTATCTAGTCATTTCATCCCTACCAGTGGTATTTTTTTTCTGTAAATTTTTGGCGATCTACTGACTTCTTCGGCAAACTTTTTGGCGACCGACAATCCAATGGTAATTCGGCAACAGTGGATAAACATAGAAAAAATAATCTTTCAAAGTGTAAAATATTATAATTAGGGTCTTATAATTTAAAAAAAAATTCAGTTATATTATAACAACATGATTCCTGATTGGTTGATTTCGGTTGTAATTTTTTTTTTTTTTTTTAAATAAAGTTTTAGTAGATTTGCCAATATTGACTGTCATTGTTATATTTTGTCTTCTCTATTTTCATATACCTATCAGTTTGTGATTTATATGTTAAAAAAAAATAAGAATAATGATCCACCACATATTAATTTTAAACTTTCTTTCTCAGTCCAAGTTTTAATTGGTCATATTTCTTTCTCAATCTCAATAATTTTAGTTTTGATCAAGTCTTTAATGATTGATTTGGAAATTTGCTAAAATTGTGCCAACAAATAAAAAGTGTAGTCTATTTGCATAGTCACAATTCAAAATAAAATTAGCTTATAACAATTGCGATGCTATAAGTAAAATATTTTGTACCATTTAGGCTCTGTTTATTTCAACCTAAAATATTTTTATTTTATACACTTTTATTGTTTGGTTGAACAAAAGGAAAGTACGGGATTGTTTGGGATATCCTAAATAAGTGTATTTTTTGACTTTTTAGACTAAAAAGTTGAGGAAAAAAATATAATTGTTTTGGTTAATTTTTTGACTTTTTATGAAAAAATTTGTATTAAAAAATTGTATAAATTTGTGTGTAGGAGAAAATTAGGATTGAGAGTTGTGCAAACGTACTTTTTGACTTTTGGTGAATAGTGATAACTTTTTAACTTTTTGAGTAAATTTTTTGACTTTTTGACTTTTTGGGCACATGCCAAACTTAAAATATTTTTCTAATCCAAAAAATAGCTTATTGTAAAAAATTCATATATCATTGCCAAACCCATACCCATTTAGCACATTTTACCTTTTTAAATAGATATCCTAACACACTAATTGTTTGATAAAAAGCCAATTGAACTTGAGTTTTACTTCCAAAGAAAGAAAAAAAATGTGTTTCAAGTGTCAGACAAACATTAAAAATTAAAAGCAATTTTCTTTAGTGCAATATTAGTTTACATAAAAAAAAAATTAAAAAATTAAATATAAAATATTTTACATCGAAACATATGAAATTTTAATCGGAATTTTCGCTATTTCTTAAAGTGCATAATGCATATAAACTAATTGCATTTCAGTTGAGTTTTCAAAAAACCTTCCAAATACTAATGTTTGGATGGCAGATTTGTAAAATGAATAAAAGTGTTAAAGAAAAACAAATATAAATTTATATTTTTTTAGGGTTGAGAAAAAAGATAAACCATAAATATGTTTACTGATGTGTTTGGTTTCAGTTTTCTGAAAATTGAGTTTTTTATTTTTTGTATTTTTTTTGGTTTTTAATAAATATTTTTTAAATTTTAAGTAATTTTTTTACTTTTTTATATGCACCTTACTTAGATGTATCTAAATAGTAAAATATTTGTGACAAAATATTTTTAAAAATTAACAAATACACAAAAATACGAAAAATGTACTGAATTTTCATTTTTTTTTTTTGTATTTTTTGGTATTTAGTATATTTTTTAAAGATTTTTTTCATAAATATTATACTTTTTAAGTGTATTTATATTAGGTGTGTCTAACAATTAAAACAAATTGCTTAAAATATTAAAAAAAATTATTGAAAATATTAATATATGAAAAATAAAAAAATATAATTTTTTAAGAACTATTTTCAGAAAACTAAAACCAAACAAATCTCAGATAAGATATGAGAGAGTTCATAATCCACGGTAAATTTTACTAGTCAAGTTCCCCTCCTTATACTTCCTCCTTGCATTTCTTACTTGCAGGGCCATTGGGCCTATTTTTAGGCCCAATTTTGATAATCCGAATCGTTCATATTTTAAGATTTGTTCAGTATATCATACCTGTAAAAAATCAAATTGATCGGATATCAAAAAGCATGTGTTTGAAAAACTGTTTATTAAATTTTTTTAAAAAATAGTTTTTAATTCAATTTTTCCGAACACATGCTTTCTGATATCCAATCAACTCGATTTTTTTTACAGGTATGATATACTGAATAAATCTTAAAATATGAACAGTTCGAATTATCAAAATTGAGTCTAAAGGTAGGCTCAATGGTCCTGCAAGTAAAAAATGATGCAAGGGGAGGATCCTTGCTCAAATTTTACACGAGTAAAAGAAAATATTAAAGTTAGATTTTTTTTATTAGGTTGAGAAAAAGATAGAGGATAAACAAACAACAATGATTCATCCCACTAAAAACATCACCACTAATAGCACTAATGCATTAAAAAAGTAAAAAAAAAAAAAAAAAAACACAACTCCAAGACCAAAACATCACATCATTAATGGCGGGACCCACTGCCACCTAATTAGTGGGAGCACTAATTAGTGCTCCCAAGCATTTTTCATAAACAAATAGGTATAATATTTTAAACAATGCTTGGGAGCATTAAAAATGAAGCACTAAAAGGAGCATTAATGATGTGACAGTAAGCCCCACCCACTTTCTATGCCTTGTTTTTTTTTTTCTTTTTTTTACCATTCCCAATGCATTAGTGTTATTAATGATATATTTTTTAGTGATCTAAATCATTGTTGTAATATTTTTGACTAGGTCAATCACGAATATTAATGTTTGCCTCTCCTATAAGGGGATTCTATTTACACCCAAAAAAATTATTGTGGGTGTTTAGAAAGTTATTATTTTAGTAAGTTATTTTAGTTTTTGATTATTTTAGTAAGTTAAAAATTTTATATTTAGAAAGATGATTAGATTTTTTTGTAGTTAGATGTGATGTTTGTAAGAAAAAAAAAAGTGAAATGATTATGAGTTTGATGTGATATTTTGTCTTATTAATTATATTAATCTATTTTATCTTTTTTGTGAATTTTAACCTCAACCAAGCTAAAATTTTGCTTGCCAAACACCCCATGGGTGTGTTTGGCCCCGTTTGGTGTAACTGTTAAAACAGTTTATAGATTATACCTTAACAGATTATGGATTATGACTTTAATCAGAAGTTGTTAATCTGTTTGGTGTAGCTGTTGGATTATAGATTTAAGTTGCTGAGTAGTGTTTGTTAAATAAGCTGTGAAATAGTTTTTTCAATTAATTTTTATTTTTTGTTTGTCTACATTTCTCATAAAAAATAATAATAATAATTTATAGTCCATTTGAGTCTTTTTCTATTTTTTTTTTTTAAAAAAAAAAAATTAAGAGTATAACCATAAATTAACATGTCCACAGCAGAAGCTGATAATCAGAAGTAAGGGGTGAGCAACTTTTCAGAATCAGCTTTTTTGAGTTAAAATAAGCTGTTAGAATCAGAAGCTGTTTGAAATAAGTTTAACCAAATAGTCTAAAATAACTTTTTCAAAGCTAAAAGTCATAAGTTGGCTCTGAAAAGCTAAAACAAACACTCGCTTTGTTTTGAAGGATTAGGGGGTGAGATTGAACTATTAGTCCCACCGGACTAATAATCCATTGTTTGTTTCGTTTTTTTTTGCTCCGGACTAATAGTTCCACTAGACTATTAGTCCCACAAATATGAGACTATCCTATCCCATGAGGGGGGTGGGATAGAAACCATGGGATTGGTTTCCCATGGGATTATTTTGTGAAATGTCCATTTTACCCACCATGCTATTACCCAGCAAACAATTAGAAAATGATAAAATAGTTTTTTGAACATTTATAAATTATTTTTTTAGTATTGTTAATTTAAAATTATAAATTAAATTTAATTAAAAATAATAAATTATAAATTATGGCCTTATAAATTAAATTTTTTTAGTGTTGTTAAAAATTAAATTTACATATTAAATTAAATTATTTTTTTAGTGTTGTTAATTTAAAATTATATATTAAATAAAAAATATAAATTATAAATTAAATTTGTTTAAAAATAATAAATTATAAATTATGGCCTTATAAATTAAATTTTTTTAGTGTTGTTTGAAAATTTAATTTATATATTAAATAAAATTATTTTTTATTGTCGTTAATTTAAAATTATATATTAAATAAAAAATATAAATTATAAATTTAATTTAATTGAAAATAATAAATTAAAATAATTAAAATATTGTGCAAAAAATAAAATAAAACAAATTTTTTATTTAATCTAGCCAAAAATAATTAAAATATTAAAGCTATGTTTAATATTGCTATTACTTAGTAAATAATTGAAAATGATAAACTAGTCATTTGAACATTTATCCTTCTCCATAATATCCCAAACAAACATTGAATAACTAAAAATAGTACAATTCAAACATCTAATCCCATGACTAAACAAACATATGATACAAATTTAGTCAAACCAAATAGTCTCGGGACAATGTATCCCAGGACTAATAGTCCGATGGATTACAATCCTTCCTTATCTAGTCCGTCCAAACAAACGCACCCCAAAAGTACTCTCAATTTCCAAGTACACTTTGTTTAATTATTTAAAATTTACTCTCATTACACCTTATTATTTTTCTCAAATTACCCTCAAGGTAAATCCAAATAATAAATAATAAACAAACTAAAAAAAATAAATTATTTCAAAAACTTTTCAATACATAAAATAATTCTCAAAAAAAACAAACAAACAAACAAACAAAACAAATAAACTTGTAAGCACATAAGCATTATAAATACAGAAAAAATCTAACTTTTACATAAGCATTATAAAACTTTTCAACACAGAAACAAAAATTTACATTATAAATTATCCATAATAATGCTCGTGGAAAAGTAAAAATCAAACTCATAAACGCATAAGCATCAAGCAATAACAAGAAAGAGTACTTCTCAAATAATGTACTATTTAAATGACAAAATAAGAACAACTTTAATAATATGTTATTGTTAATCTATCTACTGAGGTCTTTAATTTTTGTCAAAAAAATAATATAGAAAATAATTAATGGTGCTCTACAAAAATTGTGAAATCCTTTTCGATGAATACTTAGCTCATTTTTTATGGGTTGCTTCAAAAAACTATTTTGATTATTACTTTCATCTATTATTTGGTTTTTTTCAAACTTTTTTTTAAGGTTTAGGGTTTCAACATAATAAAAAAAATAGTGATGTTGACGATGATGGTGAGTTTTAATAATGATGGATTGGAGTTTTTGATGGAGAATGAAGAAGAAGAAGATGATGAGCAAATAAATTTGATCTCTTAAAGAATAAGATACATGAATTTGAATAGATATAACTGATTAGGGTGTATCATTAGGATAAATAAATAAATTTATTTTAGTATTTAATATATGTTATTCTTATTGATAAATTCATATTAGGATATTAAATTTTATGAATTTAAATTTGATATATTGAGACATATTTTGGATTCAAATAAAATCCCCCTCATATAAGAGTCCATGCCTAGGCCCATAAAACGACTAGTCAGTAGGCCCAGCCAGATTACCGTATGTCACACTTTGGTGGTGTTTGGGAAGTCAAAAATTGACTTTTTCTTTTTTTTGGGCTAAAATTCACAAAAAAAGAAAAAATTAAAATAACTAATAAGATAAAATGTCATATCAAATTCATAATCATTTCATTTTTCTCTTACAAATATTACATCTAATTATAAAAAAATTTAACCCTTGTTTGCTTGGTTTCTAGTTTTCCAAAACATTTTTTAGAAAATTCTACTTTCTTATTTTTCATGTTTTTTTGTTTTTACTGAATTTTTTTAATATTTTAAGTAATTGTTTTACTTTTTTAGACACACCTAACATACATACACCTAAAAAGTAAAAAAATTGTAAATTTTTTTTTTTAAAATTCACTAAATACCAAAAATATAAAAAAAGATACAAGAATTCAGTACATTTTTTATATTTTTATGTATTTATTAATTTTTTAAAATATTTTTTTACAAATTTTTTACTTTTTAGATACAAGTAAAAAAAAATGTTTAAAATTTAAAAAATATTCACTAAAAACAAAAAAACACAAAAATTAAAAAAATCAATTTTCAAAAAACTTAATCTAGAAAATTTAAACCAAACACAGTGAATATTTTAACTTACTAAAATAGTCAAAAATTAAAATAAACTATTAAAATAGTCAATTATCCAAACAAGGCCTCTCTGTACTTGTGTCGGTTGGGACACGTGGTGTAACATAGAGTGGTCTCTTTACCTACAACCGTCAACCAATACAGGAGACTTGTTTCATAGTGTCAACTTGCCTCGTCATCTCTGTATGTATGGCATTCCCGAATTGGATGTGAGGCTAATATAATTATTCTTTTATAGGAATTGCAACCATAAAAGGTAAAAACTATATATGCACATAATCACATGGAAAATGTATGCATTACATTCTATAATTGTTCAATTATCATTATTTCTTTGATACATTTTTAACTTGATCGTCAGAAAATTTTTGAGAAAGACACCAACTAGTGAGTTCTTAAGAGTTTGTAAAAAAAGCCCATAAGTGCATTCCGAATTGAAAAAAGCTTTGGAGCTTCAATTAATGAGCTCTAAAACCAACTCCAGCGAGCTGGCAGTGGGTCTCACTCACTGTGATGTGATGTTATTTTGATCTTAGTTTATTTTATTTTTTTCTTGACATGTTATTAGTGTTTCATTAGAGCACAAAAATTAATATTCTGAATCATTGCTATTCTAAATTTAGTTCGCCTCTATCTTGTCTAGTTCATAGGTCACTCATTTACTAAGATCATCAAATATGATTGAGCTTAAATGTACACATAAAATTTATTATATAAATATACATAGAACATGAAATAAATATGATGATAAAAATAGGAATTATTTACACTAAAACATCTTCAAGTATTAACAAATATCATTTGACCCTTTTATTTATGAACTGTTCATATTGATCCCTTCAACAATAAAAATCATGCAAACACACCTCTTATAAGGTGGTCTAAAAGGGGTGAATGTGATGTATTTTCATAATTGAAATGTTCAAAATATACGAATTTATATATAAAGAGAATAAAGTAATATTCACAAAATAATTGAGGGGTATTTGTGTAATTTTATCTTACAAATTAGAGATAACTAGAAATATTAGAAAGGGAATTGCTAAATGTCCCTATTTTTCTTCTTAGGACCCCTACTTCTTTGAACCTCCACTACCAAAATTTCTCATTTTCTTATTTTTCTTTAGACCCCTTCCATAATCTCAAATATATCTTTTAAACTCTTATCCCAACACTTTTCAATCGGCAATCTCTCCCCACATCTGGCAACCCATTTTTTTCACTAGCAACTCTTCCACAACTTTTCTCCTCTACTAGAGACCCGCCTTTAGGCCTCCTCTCTCACTGGCGACTTTTCTTTTCCAATGGCCCACCTCCTTAGCTCTATTTTCCTTCTTATTTTTTTAAGGGACTATTCTTTACCTTATTTCTTTCACCAAAATCTCTCATTCCACGAATCTTAGTCATTGGCCATCGCTCCCATCTATACAACTATCCTGGAGCCCTCTCTTACATGCTCATGTTCGATTTTTCTTTATTTGAATCGTCTCGCTTGATTTGGGAAACTACTACCAAACAAACGATAGAAGTTTGGATGTACACCACTGAACATATGGTCTTAGTTTAGTTGTAGACCATTGAACAAAATGGTGGTGGTTTGGTCCTGAACTACTAAACGAAATATGGAGAAATCACAAGCAGCACTACAGTTGTGACAATTGTGCAAAGATGATAGATTTGCCATCATCACTGATTTTCTATGATCATGATTGCGATTGCAATCTGATGAGAGATAGATAGATAACGATTGAGATAGAGAAAGAGAAAGAGAAAGAGAGTTTAAAAGTGGTGTGGGTGGTGGCATTGTTGGTGGTTGGTGAGTAAGGATGAAGGTGTTATTGGATAGAGGTGATTTGATGATGGCAGTGGAGGTTGTCGACTGAAATGAGAGACAACGACTAGTGTTGCGGTAATGGAAATGGTTGGTAAGATTAGGGTTAGGGTTTGAAAATTGAGGATTAAAAAGTTAAGAACAAGGATAAAAATAAAAATTTATATATGGACAAAATTAAAATTAAAAAAAAAAATAAAAGATGTGAAGATAAGTGTAAGTAACACTACTCTTCGGCCTCGTTCGGTAATTATATGTTTTAGTTAAAAAATTATTATAAATGATCACATCACTGTATTTATTTTTTTATATATTTTTATAAAAAAATTTAAAATTATTAAAATAATTTATTCTCAAAGAAGACATTTTATTAAAAAAAAAAAAACCAGAAACCCTCATTAATCGAGTCCGGATCCTCTCCTTGAGGAGGGTCCTTCATTTCCTGCTTGCAACGGCTCAGATGAGCCGTTGGTCATCCAACGGCTGAGATTATTAAAAAAAAAAATCAAAAATGAAATGTTTTCGACTTCCCGCCCAGACAAAACAACAACACAGCTCAGGAGGGATTCACTTTCACTCTCACACAGCACTCTCACTCTCACACAGCACTCTCCTCCGTCAAACCCATCCTCACCGACGGCGAACTCCTCAGAACCTAAGACGTCTTCTGCCGCCAAAGCTTTCGACTGATGCTCTTTACAAATTACAGTTGACACTAAGGTCAGAAATCGAATACGAGTTTTCATTAATTGGTGTGTTTTACCTCTTTATGATTTCTTTAACTTTTCTCTACGGTTCTGCTATTTGATTAACACACTGTAAATTGGATAAATTCAATCAATAAATAAATTCTCAGTTGGTGTGTTTTACCTCTTTTGTTTTATTATTCAATCAATAAATTCTCTTTGTTTTACCTTTTATTAGAAATAGTAAACCAATATAGCACTAAGCTATGACTTCGAGTCATAACCCAGCAAAACAAACAACATAATTCAATTTTGATCTTTACATTAGAATCCATAAATAGTTGGTGTGTTTTACCTCTTTTGTTGCTCATCTGATTGTTATTGTGATGTTTTGTTAAAAGGCTCGTAAATTATCTCAGTTTTGCCATAACAGGGTAATGTTATGGGCCTTATCACAGTATGTCTCCTAGTTTTTGTAGACATGGCAGTCTCATGGGTCATGTAATTATTAACTGGTGTCTAGATGTGTTATATTGAATCTCATGAATAATTGAATGAAGCAATATCTATCTATATTAATTTAATCTGGTTTTTAATAATTCAATTTCCTTAATTCTAGTAATTTTCCTTATATGACATATGGTCCTATCTATAAACCAGATAAATTTTATCTATAAACCAATTTCAATTCATTTTCATAGCACTACAACCTAAGCAACCCTGCAATCTTATTAAGAAGCTCAACTATCATTAACTTAAGATTTTATTTATATGGGTTTTCAGTTGAATTTTGATATCGCTATGGAACCTGAGAATGACTGTGATTGAAAGCCAAAACAGGGAATGGTATTTGATTCTGAACAATGTGCGTATGATTTTTATAATACATATGGAGGAAGAATGCGGTTTAGCATAAGAAGAGATTATTGTAGGAAGGACAAGTTCACTAATCAACTTATTCATAGACTTTTGGTTTGCAACAAGGAGGGATTTCGAAAGGTTGACAAGCGAGGCCCATTGTCAAAAAACTCTAGAGCTGAAACTAGGACTGGGTGTGAGGCTCGACTTTATATTAAATTACATGAGGGTACTGGAAAATATGTTGTGATTGATTTCAAAGAAAAACACAACCATGATCTTGTATCACCCAAGTGTGCCCACATGTTGCTATCACAAAGAAAGATATCCACTACCCAAGTAATTCAATTAGATTTAGCGGCACAATCTGGTCTTCGTTTAGGCCAGTCTTTTGAACTCATGGGTAGGGAAGCTGCTGGAAGGCAATGCCTTGGTTTTACGAAGTTAGATTCTAAAAATTATTTGAGAACCAAAAGACAACAAAGTTTAGCATATGGGGAAGTAGGCAATGTGTTGCAATACTTTAAAGAAAAATCTTTGCAGAATCCTTCATTCTTCTATGCTGTTCAATTAGATAATGAGGAGCAAATAACCAATATGTTTTTGGCCGATGCACAAATGATCATGGATTATGCCCAATTTGGTGATGTTGTCACATTTGATACGACTTACAAGTTAAACAAAGAACATAGACCCTTTGCATCTTTTGTGGGATTCAACCATCATAGGGAAACAGTTATATTTGGTACAGCATTGTTGTATGATGAGACCGCCGAATCGTTTGTATAGTTGTTTGAAAACTTTCTAGAGGCTATGTCAAGGAAGGCACCAAAAACTTTGTTCACCGATCAAGATACTTCAATGGCTAAAGCCATACCCATCGTTATGCCTGGCACAAGTCACCGATTGTGTACTTGGCATTTGATGCAAAATGCATTAAAACATGTTAACTGTTTGTTCCAAGATAAGGGGGTGAAGGGTGTACTAAATAAATTCTTCTTTCACATTGAAGATGCAAATCAATGGAAGTTAGAGTGGGCGGAAATGCTTGATAAATATGATGCGCATGAAAATCATTGGTTGAAATTGACTTTTGCGGTGAAAGAAAAATGGGGATGGCCTTATGTTAAATCAACATGGGCTGCGAGAATGAGTACCACATAACTCAGTGAATCTTTTAATGCTTTTTTGAAGGATTACATTCGTTCTGATTTCAACTTGAATGAATTCTTCATGCATTTCGAAAGGGTACTTTACGAGAAGCGATACAAGGAGTTAGAAGCAGGCTATGCTCTGTGGCAAAGGTTGCCAATGGTCAAAGCAACAATAAGAATGTTAATTTAAATGGGTAACGTCTACACAAAAAAAATCTTTGAGGAATTTCAAAATGAGTACTTTCAATCATTGAATCGGACATAGAAACAATTGAATATGGCGAGGCTAGTACCATTTACACAGTTGTTGATGTTGGTAACAAACATGCAAGGAAAGTGAAGATGGAGAGGGATGGCTCTTTGGGTTGTAATTGTACAAAGTTTGAAAGGGAAGGAATCTTGTGTTGTCACTCATTGAAGGTCATTAGAGACATATTGAAGATGAAAGAGATTCCTCCACAATACATTCTAAAGAGGTGGACCAAACAAGAAAGAGCCGAATCTGTGCAGCACATTAAGGAAAATGACATTGAAGTAGATGTGAAATTCCAACAAGCCTCGCGGTATAAGACATTGATGACCGCATTTAGAGCAGTAACAAGTAGAGCTGCTAAAACTGAAGAAACTTATGATTTTTGTATTGTACACCTTGCTACATTAGGTGCAGATGTTGAAGGCAAGTTAAGTGCTCATTTTGGTATTGGAAATGAAGTACGTAATGATGATGACACCCAAAGCTTTGAAGTGGAATGCGAAGATGTGAATCATGTTGTGCAACCAAAAGGATTGAAGAAAAAAGTGGCAACTAGTAAGGGCAAAAGGAGGGTCAAAGGTGGATTCGAAGCGGCGTTGGTAGCGAACTCCAAAAAAAAATCTCGTGCTAACAGCTTGGCTTCGTCACAATCTATTGCAAGTTCAACGGTTGCACCTTCTCCATTATCTGTTGGAGGAGATATATATGTTCGTGAACATGTTCCTCCGTTTCAGCCTCTTCCTCCCCTTCATCCTCTTCCTCGATCTTTGCCCATGGGTGGTAATTACATTCCTCCGCCATTGATGTATCCCACATATCATGTAAGTCTTACTTTAACATTGTATTTTTTGTGTGGACATAATATGTGACTCAAACCATAATTGAAAGCATATATGACATTGTTGTAGGCGAACAATTTGCGGGAGATGTATATGGTGCCAAATTATTTGCCAACTTCAATGGCTCAACGGCATTCTGCTCAACCAACATTCCAGTCACTACTACAAGGTTCATGTGGATATGACATTGGGTTTCGATATTCTCAAGAATCAACTACTCCAATGTGTAGTCAAGTTCGTCCTTGATGTATTTTTAGTTTATAGTTGCTGAAAATTTTGTGATATCATGTATTTATAGTTGCTTAAAAATTCTATCTTTTTTTTTTTAGGCTATGGACAACCATCAACAGAACCAAACTGATGCTGAAATTGGGCTGCAACGTGAAGTCATGGCCTCTGAAATTGTGAAGCAAACTGCTGCTGGAAAGTGATGTTAAAGTACTAATGTGTCAATTTTTAAGGACAAATGTATTAATTTAGATGTTAAAGCTGTACTGGTTGATCTTCATTTACAGCTGATTTTAATTTATATGTTAAACCCAAGTGAACTGGTTATTGTTAATGTTCATTTAGCTTGGTTGATGTTGGTTGATGTTGGTTATTGTTAAAGTTGTACTGATTTTGTTATTGTTAATGTTTTTTTTTTTAAATTTATGTGTTGGTTGATTGATGTTCAAGTTCATGTTCATGTCCATTTAAATTGGTGTCCATGTTGGTTGCTTGATGTTCATGTTCAGATTCAGGAAACTGGTATTGAACATGCTGTATTGAACATAACAGATAAGTCATGCTGTGTTGAACACTGGTTCTCAAACTGGTTCTGATGTTGAAACTGGTATGCTACTGAAGAAAGTGGTTCTGAAATTGATCTGCATGTTGTGAAACTGGTTGTGATGTTATGAAATGGATTTGCATGTTCTAAAATGGTTCTGATGTTCTGAAAATGGTTCTGAAAGACTGAGGTTGATTTCTGATCAGCTTTCTGTTCACTGGCATCTTCTGGCTTTGGAATTTCCATTGGGGAAGACTGAGGTTGATTTTCATTTATGTCTGCAATGGTTATGGTATACTGGTTCATGTTAATTTAACTTGGTTGATGTTGGTTGATGTTCATTTATCTTGGTTATGGTTCATGTGCATTTAACTTGGGTCTGGTATTATGGGTATTAAGAAATGGTTAACAGTTTTGAATTGCAGATTCAGGACCCTTCACCACTGTTATGCAGATTTTGTTTTGACCACTGTAGATTCTGGGTTTTTTTTTTAACACTGTTATGCAGATTCTGTTTTGAACACTGTATGCTGGTTCTGGTATGCTGGTTTTTGTACATTTGATATGGTTTTTCTAAATTCATTCTGCTGGTATGCTCTGCTGGTTCATATGTTGATAAATGAATTCTGCTGGTAAATGCATCTGGTATGCTGGTTCATATATGGTGAATTCTGCTGGTTCATATGCTGGTAAATGAATTCTGTTGGTATGCATTTGGTATGCTGGTTCATCTAGTAAATTCATAGCAGAAGCTGGTAAATGAATTCTGTTGGTATGCATGTACTAAATTCATAAACTAGAAGCTGGTAAATGAATTTTGCTGGTAAATGAATTCTATGTTCTATTACTAAGTTATATGAACATGAACCACGACCAACATACATGCAGGTTAAGCCTACAGGACAATAAACCATAACTTTTGTAAAAACCATCTCACAGATTGTCCTCTAAATTAAAACATTCCCAAGTTCATTAAATCCAACTCATTCCCAAGTTCATTAAATCCACTAGGACATATAATAAGAAATCTGAGTACAAACTAGAGGACAAAGAACCATCTAAAAACTAGCAGAATGTTTTAATTAATAAACATTTGGAATTCGTAAACTAGAGGACAATATTGGGAATCATTCCCAAGTTCATAAATCTAAGTATAAAAAATTTGGAATTCATAAAGTAGAGGACAATAAACCATCTAAAAACCATCTCAAATCATTCCCAAGTTCCCAAATTCCATCAAAACATCATAAAGTACAAACATCATAAATCCATAATAACATTAGTCAAATTTTTCGGATACTAACATTACATCATAAAGTACATTACATCCATGAATCCATAATAACATTAAATCCATAAATCCATAATAACATTACATCATAAAGTACAAAAGTATAGCAAATACAATCAAATACACCATCGCCTTCAAAATATTTTCCACCCTTCGAAGCCTTCGACCATAGTCGCCATGTTCATTTTCCACGTCACACAGCCTCCTCCTCAGCTCGTTAAAGTCTTCTACTGTAACACCATCAGAAGCTCTAGTGTTGGAACGGATTGTGGACGTCACATCTTCATCATATTTCAGCCACGAACTTGAAGTAATTGCAATTGGGATTTTCAGTCTACAATGCAACCAACAATTAGTTAGTCTATTAAAACAAATTAAATTGTCACTACTTATATATTTAATATTTCCAATACAATACTTACATATTTTGATGGGCAAACAAAGAACAAACGCCTTTTATTTCCATTCTCATTAGTTTTTACGATATGTATGGCAGCTGTTCTTCCACAATTACACATTCTCGGTTTTAATCTTATGTTACTGTTGTCATTAGAAGAAGAAGCCATTTCTAAATCTACATAGACAATACAACACAAACAGTCAGCCCTCGAGAAACCAATTTAGTTTTGAAACCAACATTGTAGTGGGCTCATAAAAAACCTATTCTATCTGTTATTCAGCATTGTAGTTCTACATACAAATTGATTAGGTCTCAAAGTGTTTAGTTGCACTGAATTCAGGAAAACAATGCTACAATTCTGGGCAGTAACCTATCCTAAGGTGTTCAGAGTTAAGAAGAAGGCAGAGAATATTTTCTACAAGGGTAGACTCCTAATGAGTACTCATGGTTAACAGTCGGAAAATATGCAATCATAATCGTATGTCTGATGCCTAATGACTTCAAAGTGATTGTGATTACTATTTATTATTGTTCTTCTTTTTCTTGAACCCTCCAATATCCATATTTAATTGAATCCTCCCTTACAATTATCTTACTAACACAACTCCCCATCTAATTACTATCTTAACAACCATATGTTATAGCCCAATTAGACATTTTACAAAAAAAAAAGGAAGCACGTGGAATATGGACTAAGCATTGGAACCTCCAAATGCTATGCATGTTTCAAAGTTATGAAGTTTAAGCCTCTTTTTTATTGGCAAGAATACAGAAATAAAATATTAAGGTTCACAACTATCATATATGCATACAATACACCATCTAAGAAGTTCCAATCATGCATCATAAAGCTTTTGCTAGAAATTTCCCTTGAGTACATGCGTACATATTGATAAGTAAATTCCCCTCGAGTATATTTCCAGAAATATACACTCAATTCATGCTCTGTATAAGAGTATTACAACTAGCTATCAATATTCTCAAGTGATTGGTTCAAATACAATAAAAGGCGGGAAAAAAAAAAGCACATACAGAATGAGAATTGTCCATCTTATGTCAAGTAAAATCAAATCCCAATTGCAAAACAATAGCAAGAAACTTACTTCACAGGGGGTTCGCGGTCCTTCTGGATCAACTTATCCATGTTATCCATGATTTCTACCTTTAAGAAGTGTTAGCCAACATTTGGTTTCTGTATAACTACACTTACTAAAATTGATTATGTTTTATTGCAGTTGAATTCAAGCCATTAAAATGTTTTTTATGGGGCACACACACCTGTTAAAATTGATTTATTAACTAAAGCCATTAAAATTTATTTATCCTACAGCTACAGCTACTGATATTCATGTTAATGCCTTCTTGATGGCTTGTATTTAGGCAATTTAAGGCAGTAAATTACAGAAGTACTAACATATGGACAGAGATGGAAAGAAGAAGAAGAAGAAGAAGAAGAAGAAGAAGAAGAAGAAGAAGAGGAAACCCAAATCAAAGCCCTAAATTTGTAGCCGTTGGAATCCCAAATCAAAGCCCTAATTTTGAAATTCCAAATCTAAAAGTCCTAAATTTTTTCAGACGTTTCAAAATCCCAAATCAAAGCCCTAATTTTGAAATTTCAAATATCAAAAGCCCTAATTTTTTTCAGAAATTCCAACTCTGAAAGCCCTACATTTTTTCAGACTCCTAACTTCTTAATTTCAGACGTTTGAAGACCAACCTGGTTCGTGATCTATGTTCAACCGATGGTGGTCGTTGTGGTGGAGTTCACGAAGTGTAGAGACTGAAGCGGTGGAGCTGTGGTCGTCGTGGCGTCGCCGTTGGGACTAGTAGCCGGTTCGCCGGTGAGGGTAGGTTCAGTGGACGACCCCGATCGACTGTGAGGCTGAGTGAAAGTGAGAGAGAGAGAGTGAGAGTGAGAGTGAATGTATAAACCGTGTTTTTGTATGGGGGAGAGAACGAAGAAAGTTTTATTTTATTTTTTTTTTAAATCTCAACCATTAGATGTTCAACGACTCATTTGAACCGTTACAAGAAGAGAATGGAAGAGGGGCCTAAGGAGAGGATCCGAACTCCTCATTAATCACCCTACCGACCAAGTGCAACGCTGGTACGAAGCGCATGACAAGTAATGGTGGGTTGACTTCATGTAACAACCCCATTGAACCACGTGCGACCTCACCCCCATCTGAGTCTCTCTACGTTTTAAAACCATCCTTTTCTCACCTCACCCCTCATCACTCTCTCTCAACTCTTCGCTTTCAAATTACCGTAATACCCCTCTCCTCCCTCCTCTCCCTCTCTCTCGCTCGCTCATTCTCCGACCCCTCGTCCCTCACGGTACACTCCCAATCCCTCCCTTCATTTCTCATTTTCATTTTTTCCCCTCAATTTTATCTCACTATTTATATAAAATATTCACTCTCTCTCTTTTTCAATTTCACATTTATTTACTTGGATTTATATAAAAAAAAATAATAATTAATTAGTGTTCTCAACTCAAACTCCGATTTTGAAACCCAGTGATCGTCATGGATTTCATAAATAAATAAATCTATTTGATCTGTTCTCTCTCTCTCTCTCTTCGCGAAATTACTTTCTCTCTCTAGACCGGCGGAGCGCTCTCTCTCTCTCTCTCTCTCTCTCTCTCTCTCTCTCTCTCTCTCTTCGTCTCTGTCTCTCTAGGGTTTGAAGTCAGAACAACTCCTTTGCTCGACACAACACAGTCCGAGATATATATACGTATATCTGTATCTGTGTGTATATATATTTTTCCCCAATTGTACGTTTCTGAGTCTGAATATTTTTTGTTTTTAAAATTTTGTTGTTGAAAAGCATCGAGTTTCTTTCTACCTTCTACTTGGCGCCCATGTTGAAGCTTGTTTCAGAATTCGTCGTCGATTGCTTTGTCTCTTAAGGTCTGAACTCTTATTGACTGTTGTTTTTGCGTAATTTTGTGCATTGAAGTTGGTGGATTGCAAGAATTAGCTCACACGTACCATACTGCAAAACTAGGGTTTAGTTTTTTTTTTAATTTTTTAATTTGGAGATGTGCTTGTTAGGTTTTCACTGGTTTTGACCTGAGAAATTAGGAATTTCAACCAATTTTTTAGTTAGTTTTTGTTTTCGATTTTTATGGTAGCATGTGTGATTTGAAATTTTAGTTACCCATTAGTTGCTTCAGTTTTCTTGTCCACTAATTGGATGGTTGTGGCTGTCTCATGAATGAGAAATTACGTATACACGGGCCTCCTCCAATTTTGATTCTATTCGTGTAAATAGAGGGTTGGTGCTTTTATATGAATGAGGAATTGTGAATAGCTTGCTTTTGTCTGTCTGTTCGTAGGATTTGATTTTACAATATTTTATTTGCGAGCTCACATGTTGCTTCCGTTTGACATTATTTGTGTACTTTTGCGTTCAATTGGTGACATAGAAAGTTGTCAGTGTTGTTGGGTTCTCTAGCTCGATATATTCATTACTGTGATTGATTTTTGGTCAGATTAGGTAAGAAATATCATTTTTTTTCAGCGGTGTTGATATTGATATTACCACAATAAAGAGAGCCTAGCAAAGTGCTTCCAGATGTTGCTTGGTGTATGTTGAATGATTGCCAGCATGGACTTAAATGCCTCGCCACAGCCAGAAGAAGAGGAAGACTCTTTTGAGCCACATTTAGAAGAAGACAATGCACCAGAACATACAGCACATGTAGAGCATATAGAGTCTGCAGTTGAAATTGCTCGTCGGGTACTTCACTTTCTCTACTTTTGTATTTTGTGACTTATTGATTGGCATCTAGTAATTTAAGGTGTTTTGGACATTGTACGGAAACTAAAAAAAATTATTCGCATAGCATTTGGATTATGGTCCTTATTTTCTTTTCAAGTTAGTAGTAGTATTTGGAATGAATGTATACTATCCGTTGTTTCTTGATGTCTTTAAATTGGTGATTGGCTGATGTAGGATAGCTTTAGGAAACTTAGACTTATGTTGCCAGTAAGTGAGTCCCTGTGGTGGTTATATGCTAAAAAGTACAAACACTTCTAAGAAGGTAACTTGTACATGTTGGACACTAATACTCTTGGAACACGTGTTTTACATGTTGGACACTAATACTCTTGGAACACGTGTTTGATACTCTTTTTTCGATATTCATTATTAAAAATAAAAATCTTAATTTCGTTCCTGTGGCCAACACTCAATTTGTAACGTCTCTGTTACTTCTTGGACATTTGCTAATAGATTAAAGTTTGAGCATTTGACATAAATATCTTATACTTTTAAAAAATGTGTAAAATTATTGAGAATGATCATATAAAAGTTTCACATAAAATTAAATGAAAAATGAAAAAAAAAAGGTAAATGTATTAGTAGATGGCTTAGAAGGATGAGGGAAATATTGCAATTATATATTTTTGCTATAGTTTGTTTGATTTTTAACTACTATGTTAATAGTTTAAAGTTTCACCTGTGAGATTTGGATACAAGATTTATTTAGTATAAAGTAATTATTTAATTCTGTATATTATGCACATATATAAACTATATAATATAATATCATGATATAATTGCTTGTGGCGTGTCTGAACTGTGTCCATGTCCTAATTTTTTGGAATTTTTTGTGTTTGTGTTCGTGTTGTATCCAGATCCAGTGTCCGTGTCTATGCTTCATAGGTTATGTAGTGCAGCAAGAGGGCACAACGTGCAATCTGATTGCTGCAATAGGTGCAAAAACTACACCTTTGAGGAGTATCGTCAATAATAATAGAAGAGAATACAACAAAGATAGCAAAATAGTTGAAGTGGGAACAAAGATAAATTGAGATTCTGGGTATTCAGGCCAAGAATAACTCTTGTATTAAAAGATACTACAACCAGCCTCTATAGCTTATCAACTAACCTAGTGTTGTCTATTGAGAGAAAAGGCAAAACTAATCCTAGTTGAGTTTATGAACATGACTTGTAGATTAATAGGCATGTGGTCGTGTGACTCATTAAAATATTCGTAACTAATAAGAAAAACAACTACAATTGAAGAAAAGGATTTCTGCAATGAGTTGGATAATGACTCTGCTTGATTTTCCCTTGCAATTTGATTCCTCCTGCATCAATTTGTTATCCTTGGAGATGAATTGGGTTCTACAACTTGGTTATTTCATTTGTCTTCATATGCATTCGGTTGGATTGTTTGCCTCTCATAGTTTCAAATTTCTTCATTAAATATTTATGATCAAGAACCCCAACCCTTTCAAACAATGTTATTTCTTGTGCATTTACTAGTGATATTTTTAATGGTAGGAGTTAGACAATTGATCTCTCCCCCCCCCCCCCCCCCCCTCCATCTCTTTTCTGGATGCACACAAACATATATCTTTGAGTAAGTGGGGATCTTGTCACATAAATGTTGCTCATATACAGAGAATAGTTGTACAATGTTGCTCATATATGCAGAACAGTTGTAGGAGTTAGACAATAGTTGTATTTTTCTATTCGCACATCTGCATGTGTCCATGTGGTGTGTGACTTTTGATTTTGTTTGCTTATTATTACCTTAGGAGCGTGAAGAAAGACGGCAACGACTGAAAAGAGAACGCCCAGATGACAGACCAACGCATGCATCTAAGCCACCTATTTATGATCAAATGCTTCAGAAAAACTTTAGAACTTATGATAGAAATAAGCTTCCCCCTGGTAAGTTCTGGCTAGTTGTTAATTTTCCTTGCACTGATTTGGTGTAAAAGAGAATTGAATTATTATTTTTTGCAAGCAAGTAAATTTGTATTATAGAAAGTGCTAAGGGGGGTGCCACTGTTGAACAAAAAGTTGAAAAAAGGAAGGAAAAATTAAGAAAAGAAAAAAGAATATTCTATTTGATGCACAAGTACAGGACATCCTTGAACAACCCTTCCTTTACCTCTGCCCTGTACTTTACCTTTACCTTCCTTTCATTTCTCGTAATTGTCTTGCTTCTCTTGCCAATTTCTTTATGCTTCCAACTTTTTTATCAGCTTAAAAAAACTGTCTTTATCTATTCTGTCAAATGAAACAAGACAACTTTGTTCAGTATTAAATTTTATTTTTAACCGACTTTGACATTTCTTCCTCCATTCACTTCATGATCACAACAGTACCCCGTCCATTCACTTCAAAAAAACGTATCTTCTTCTTTTCTTTTTTAAGAAATTTGAATAGTTAACTGCACCAAAACATTGAAATTTCATATTTTCTATCTTCAATTTTTAGATTAAAAGTTAATCTCACTCGATTAAATATCATTTTTCATACCATATATTTTTGTTATTTTGTCTTAACTTTTCACTCTTCATATTATAGGTTGGTTGGATTGTCCTGCAATTGGTCAGGAAATTTGTTGCATGATTCCTTCTAAAGTTCCACTGGGTGAATTCTTCAATGACTGTATTCCTCCTGGCAGAAGATACTCTTCTAAGCAAGTGATTCATCAACAGAGAGTTTTAGGAAGAAAAGTAAGTACACCAAAATTCCATTGTTTCTTCTTCTTCTTCTTTGGGTGTTTCAATGAAATTATCATATTTTTTATTATTATTGGAAGGGTGAAGTAGTTTGTTCGCCATGTAGCTTACGCCTTAAAAAGTGGGAATTGATTCCCTCTTTTTTTTTTAATTTTTTATTTTATACGTGTTAAATGAATTATATCATTTCAGTATAAGAGTCAAACAAGAGCAAGATTTAACGCATGTTTACATACACATTGCTTGCCAAAATGTTTGCTCACTAGAAGTATGTAAAAGTACTTCAAGGAGGAAATGCATTAATACTTCAAACAGGAAGTCTATAGAAGTAAGGAGCTTAAGATCTCAGTTGTTGTGATATCTTCTTTAATACAGAATACATGTGGAAGAATTCATCTCTTTTCTAAGCTCTGGTATGGAAAAGGGTCTTGTGTTGGAATTTGGGACAGCGAAGATACAAGTTGGCTATACATAAGGGACAACATTAAGTTAAAAACTGTGGAACTGTTACTGAACAAATGAGGGGTTGGTCCATGTTCTCTATATCTTCCTGCATATTCAGATTTCATTATTATGTAATGAGGGGAAAAAGAAAAAAAAAAAAAACTGGGAGGGGACATTGTTTGGAGGTTACCAACATTGTAGAATTTATACAATCAGTTTCACTCTTCAAGTCTCCTGTTCTCTTACCTTCCATTTTCTTGTAACTTGGGTGCTGAAGGAGTTCGGATGTAGGAAGTTGAATAGAAGAACTTTTGAAAATAAAATCCCACATTAAGCTTGTAAGAAATAATGTATAGAGAAAGAGAGAGAATAAATTGTATGTATTATTATTGATTGATATATTGATATCTATTACAATGATTCATGATTCCTATATATAGAAGAGGGTGAGTGTGTAGTAGGTAAGGAGTAGGTGAAGTGGAGGTGGTAGTGGTGTAGTGGGTTAGGTTTAGTGGAGTAGGTGAGGTGGTAGTGGTGTAGTGGGTTAGGTTTAGTGGAGTAGGTGAGGTGGTAGTGGTGTAGTGGGTTATGTTTAGTGGAGTAGGTTTAAGTGGGTGAAGTAGGTGGAGAGTAGGTGGATTTTAACAGCCCCCCGCAAACTCAAGGGGGATAGGAACTAACCAACTTGAGTTTGGAGAGAGTAACAAAACAAGAAAATACATAAAAATAAAAGAGGATAAGAGACACTGTATGGTCGTGTCAGACCATTGGTGAAGACACTGGATGGTGGTGTCATAACGTTGTAGAGGACACTGTATGGGGGTGTCATAACCATGTAGAGGACACTGTATGGTGGTGTCATAACGGTGTAGAGGACACTGGATGGCGGTGTCAGACCGATGTAGAATACAGTTTATGGGGTCATGTCGGACCGTTGTAGCAGACAGTTTACGGGGTCATGTCAGACCGTTGTAGCAGACACTGTGTGGTCGTGTCAGACCGTTGTAGAAGACAGTTTATGGGGTCATGTCGGACCGTTGTAGCAGGACAGCTTACGGGGTCTTGCTGGACCCTTGTAGAAACTAACCGAAATCAATGTCGGGACAGTTTACAGAGTCTTGTCGGACCCATGAAGGAGCTAACCGGAATCAATGTCGGGACAGTTTACAGAGTCTTGTCGGACCCTTGGAAAAGCTAACCGGAATCAAATGTCGGGACAGTTTACAGAGTCTTGTCGGACCCCTAAAAAGTCGCACCCTCAAAAGGTGTGCCCAATCTTTCAAAAGGCGTGCCCAATCCATAAAAAGGCATGCCATCAAAAGGCGTGCCCAATCCATAAAAAGACGTGCCATCAAAAGGCGAGCCCAAGTCATAAAAAGATGTGCCGGACATGATGGCGAGGCACGTGAGAGCCTTGACTGGCGCGCCCGTTTGTCGTCTGGCGTCAAGTGGCGCGCGATACGCGTGGCTGCCTCGCTATTTAACCAAGGTTGATGCTGAGGCTGAGGCAGACAAAAAAACTTCTGAAAATCCTCTGAAAACAACTCTTCCTTTGCTGAGAAAGAAACTCTGTAATACTCTGTAACCAACCCGTCTCTGAAACACTCAGCAACATGGCCTCTTCTTCCCGTCCAGCTACCCAGAACATGGCCTCCTCTTCCCGTGGTCTGCTCACGCTCTTTCCAGAACTGAACGAGTCCACAAGAGAAATAACTGGTGCGGTGGCCAGTGAACCTCAACCAAACACCTCTGGTTTTGCTCCGTTGAACTTTCCGATGCGGTCGGTGGAGCAAAAAATGGCGGTGCAGTCGGATGTGGAGGCCAATCAGTATACCTTGAAGTCATGTGTGGAAACCATGACTGCGGTTACAAATTTGTCGAACCGGCTGCAGAGTAGGACAAATGAGGTGTAGCAGTTAAACGCCCAACTGGCTCTGCTCCAACGCATGTATAAGGATGCGCGAGCAGAGATAAGTGTGCTAAAGACGGAAAACAAGGAGCTGAAGCGGAAGGCCAGTTTTATGTTCCGATTTGGAGGGCCGCCATATGCTGCAGTGGAGGAGCAGGGAGTAGTGATCATGCCCAGTGGAGTGGGAAACACGGAGGCAACACCGGCAAGGGCCGCCCAAGACGGTGGCAAGAAGAAAAGACCGGCGGA
>NC_138970.1:51810000-52015000 GCF_055761805.1 Camellia sinensis
GGATGTGAGTCATTCGGAGTTTATGCTCTATGAAAAGGCGCTCCGAGGAGGTTTAAGACTGCCCATGCCTCAAATCATGTTAGACGTGCTAAATTGACTAGAGGTGGCACCTGGCCAGTTAATGCCGAATGCGTGGAAGATCTTGCTTGCGTGCGCGATCTCCTGGCCACGGACGACCGATGGGAAAGTGATAACAGTGGAGGAATTTTTCTGATGTTACAAATCCTCAGGCCAACAGAAGACCTAGGTGACCTTGCAGGTAGTGGCGAGTAGGGAGTTGGCCATTGAATTGCCCTCGTCCGTGAAAGGCTGGCGAATAAAGTGATTTTTTGTGTCGGAGAATAGTAAAAGAGGGGTGCGGACAATGTGAAAAGTCTCCACAAATTCGTTGGAACTGAAGTTGGACGCGGTGACGGAGGGCAGAGTAAAGCAGATGAGGGTTTAGAAAAGAAGGGAGGGCTGAAGTGGGATGACCTGGTGAGGCCATCAACGTTGTTCGTGTTGAACTTAGGACCAGAGCCCGTCGAGGGAGATCCCCCTCTTGAGGAGATAGAAGCCATGAGAAAACCCCATAAGGTAGAGGATCGGCAGGTGTTGGCGGCGGCTGAGAAATTCAAGGAGAATGAGTTGAGACCTGCCCCGAAACTGATCGCAAAGAGGTTCATCTTGCCGTGTCCCAAAGGTGTAGAAGAATGGGACTGGGAAACATTCGTGCCACTGAAAGCGCTTGTGGATCCAATCAAAGAAAAAAGCAAAGCGGAAGTGGACCAAGTGTTGAAGAAGAAGAGGGCACTAAGGGAGGGGAAGGAGGGGAGGAAGGCAAAGAGGGGGAAATGGGATGCGAAACAAACAGTGGAGGATGTGGGAGGGCTAAGGCCTAGAATGGTGATTGAGGGAGGAGAAGAGAAACCACCAATGGTGAAAATGGTGGACTTAGAGGGAATGAAGGGGGAAAAGGGGGTGGAGCAGATAGTGAATTGCCCCTTAGAGCAAGAAGTAGGTGTGGGTGGCGTTGAGCCAGCAGTGGGCGTTCCTTCAGCCAAATGAGAGGGGTTGATAAGGCAAAATGTAGAAGGGAGATGCCCTGCCATGGTGCAAAGGGGTAATGTTGGGGCAGGCCCAAGCGTGGGGGGCAAGGGTACCGCATTTCGCCACTTAAGCGCCATGATTGGTTAGCTATCGGCTGAAGAGAGGGAGTTGTCAGAGATGTAACTGACAGTGCGAGTGGGTGTGGAGCGTCTGTTGGGCACCATAAAAGATGCAGCCGTGAGGGGCATTTTCAGGTTTGGGGAGGCTGAGCTAATGAGGGCCTTCTGCTCATCGCAGATGGAGTCTCTGACGTTGGTGGCTGCTCTCCTAGGCAAATGAGTGAGTGCGAGAGCACAATTGGAAGCGACGAAGGTAGAGATAGGGCGGTGGCGAAAAGTGGCACGAAATGCCTGTACTAGAGGCCTGATGTATGCGAAGTAGGCTAAAAACATAGAAGTATTGGCAAAGGTGCAGGGATTCATGGCTGAGAGAGCTACAGCAAGGCAAACAGAAGTGGCTGCACCATTGGCGACTGTGAATGCTGATCTGAACCAAGCCAAGTCCGAGTTAAAGATGGCGCACCGTGAGGTAGTAATGCTGGAATTTAATTTGGCTGCTAAACAAAAAAGGACTAGCGAGATCCAGGAAACCTGCACCACGGCCAACGAAAGGTTGGAGGAGGCCCTAGCCAATAACAAAGAACTGCGTGATCAGACTATGAATGAGAAGGAGGATACAAATGCACGAATTGCAGAGTTTGAGAGGGGCCTCATTGCCACAAAAGTGGCTTTGGAGGAAGAGAGGGGAAAGTCGGCCGAGCTGAGCAGAACGTTGCTATCTAAGAGAGTTGCCTACCCTAACTTCTATGGTGTAATTGTGGAGCAATACAAATAGTCAACAAAATTTCAAATAGCCATAGATGTTGTTATAGCTGCTAGTCTGGCCAAGAGCGGAGGAGATAAGACGGGGCCTTCGAACGCGGCGGCAGTAGCTAAGAGGGTGAAGGGGGAGACGAAGGCAGAGATAATAGAAAATTTCCAACAGTTTGACATTTACAATCATTAGTTGAGTCTATTACAGGATAGTGGGTGGATGAGCTGCCAACGGAGGGCAGCAGAGCTCTTCCCAGACATCAACACCAAGCTCCTAAGGCCATGAAAGAAAGACATCGCGTAGACCCCCCTAGATGAGGGTATTGAGGAAAAAGAGCTAGTGTCCAATGGGGAGGAAGAAGAGGGTGGTGCGGAGGATTGAAGGCATAGTTGTGCTGCCAGCAGCCTTGCATACTTCTGTATGTAAGGATTTTTATATTTTTTGTTTTTATTGATTGATTTATAGTTTTTGTGTACGGTTGTAAAGATTTAACTTGTGCTTGTGTAAAAATTTTGGAGTTTGGAAAAAGTTTTGTGTCGAATTACAAAGACTTGTTCTGTTAGTTGGTGGAGTAATAAGCTATTTCCGTGTTGCCTTTTGTAAAGATAAACTGTTTTGCCGTTGTCTTGATTTGAAAGAAAGGTCAGAGACAGGTTTTTGGGGATTATGAAAGTAATCTTTACAAGGTGGGGACTTCAACGGTTAATAATTGAACATTTTGCAAAGCAATCTTTCTAATAAAAAGATGTGATGATATAAAAATTGGATTTATAAATGGGAAAATTGCCTAAATAAGCACGTGATGATTGTGGTATATACATCATGTGACACCCCGAACGTTTAGTCCAGTCCACATAAATATTTTTATTTATATATAATTATGGTTGCACGTGATGATAGATTATTAAATGAATAAATGTATAAATCTAAAATGGCGTTGGGTTATTAATTTGGGATTATTATTTAAGGCTAAATTAACACAAATATAAAATTTATAATACAAATTAAAGTTTAAAAAAAAGGGAATAAATAATAATAATATAATAATAATAATAATAATGAGTGTGGTAGTAAAATAAATATTTAATTTTCTATTGATATATGATAGAATGTAATTTAATTAAGAATTAATTTAATTATATAGTAATATTAAGAATCTGGGCTAAAATGTAAATATCTTATATATATATATATTTAATGGATAAGTGACAATCTAAGTTTTAATGAAGGAGATCGGAGTGGATTATGAAATTGGATTAGATCGCCACGCGTCGGCCTCGGGGCATTTCTACTTCGCTATAAATTGGGAAGAGCTGAACAGAAACATAAGAATGATTGGAAATCAGTGAGGAAAGAAAGGAAAAAGAAAAGAAAGAAAAGGAAAGAAAAGAGAGAGGGAAAGGTACGTAAATAAGTTGGGTTAGTGGAGTAAGGCTAAGGGTCACTATTAAGGTGAGTTATATTATACCTTGAGTTACCAAAATGTATTTTATTTATGTTTTGACTTACCAAAATCTATTTTATACAAGTTATATTTTATTAGTATATTAATAAAAGTTATGTTTTATAAAAGTTTCAGTTACGTGGTTTTATTTCTGAACCCTATTTGCTTAAAAGGAAACCCATGGATATGTTTGTTTTTATTTTAAAGAATAATTGGCTATAACCTTATGTGAAAATATGTTTTGTGAATACCACCACGGGAGTCCCATGCCTTGGGGGACTTAAATAACCATTGGCTTAGTGATTGACCACTTTGTGGCCCAGTGTTTGTCATGGATCCATTGACCAGTATAGTGCTAGTCACTTAGTGATGTACCGTGGTTATAGTGATTATTTCAGTTTCTGGCACTTAATTAAATTGTGTATTCAACTCAACTCAATTTATAATGTTTTAGTTTAAATAAATATCCATGGTCATTTTGTGCCCTCATAGTATAATATTTCTCACTCTGCTATGTGCTTATAGCTGTTATCCTTTTCAGGTGATGAGGTTTAGCGGGATTAAGATGGAAAATGAATCGCTATGTTATTTTTATTTTATTTTTATTTTATTTTTTAAGATTTCTGTCTTCTATTATTAAACTCTTGTAATACAGTGAAGCTCCAATGACTATGTTTTATTACCTTTTAAGTAAACGGTTGGTACCCAGTTATTTATTTTAATTTATTTAATTTATCCGCTTGCGCTGTAACTACAGAATTATCCGAATCACTTTATTTTATTTTATTTATCTTGTTACGACATTAAACCTTTGGGTACCGGGTTTGGGTCGTGACACATCATACGTCAATTGGAAGATATAATAGACTTAGTTTGATTGAAACTTAACTAGGGTTTGCTTGGGTTAGCCTGGCTGAGCTCCTTTGGCTTAGTCTTGCTAAGGCTTGATAAGCTCAATCTGGCTGAGGCTTGGAGGGCTTAGTCTGGCTGAGGCTTGCTAAGCTTAGTTTGGTAGAGCTCTTTAGGTTCAGTATTGCTAAGGCTTGGAGGGCTCAGTCGGCTGAAGCTTGTTAGGCTCAATCTTGCTGAGGCTTGGAGGGCTCAGTCTGGCTGAGGCTTTGCTAGGCTCAGTCTGGCTAAGCTCTTTAGGCTCAGTCTGGCTGAGGCTTGCTAGGCTCAGTCTAGCTGAGGCTTAGAGGGTTTAGTCTAGCTAAGGCTTTGCTAGTTTCGGTCCTGTGCAAATTGTTCAACACCAATAAAAGAGAGGGAATAACAATGTCATTGATATGCAAAGGTGTCGCTGAAAGTGTGTACATTGTATTGAAATGATGAAAAGAAATAAATAAGTGGACCGAGCAGTGCAATCAAAACAATTAGGGAAGACTCCATTTTACTGGAAATACTGCTTCAAGTGCTTAGCATTCCATGGGTGAGGGAGGTATCTGCCTTTGATATCTTGTAGACGATAAGTGCCTGGGCGCGGTCTGGATTTGACGATATAAGGGCCTCCCTACTTAGTTGTGAGTTTCCCTTCAGTCGGGTTTTTGGTAGCAAGAGTGGCTTCTAGCAAGACTAAGTCTCCCACTGCGAATTCTCTAGGTTAGACGCGACAATTATAATGCTACCTCATTTTCTACTAGTGTGAGGCCAATCAGACGGCAGCTGTTTCGCGTAGTTCTTCAATGAGGTCCAAGTCGACCCTTTGCAATTCTTCGTTCAGTTTTGGATTGGGATAAGTGATCTTGGGGGTCAGTGGGCCAACTTCCACGGGGATGACTGCCTCTGTGTTGTATATTAAGTGAAAAGGGGTCTCCCTAGTGGGGGTTCTAGCTATCATCCGATAGGCCCAGAGTACGTTAGGTAATTCATCTGCCCAAAGTCCCTTGGTGGCCTCCAACTTGGTCTTGATAATTTTCAACAGAGAGCAGTTGGTGATTTTTACCTGGCCGTTAGCTTGGGGATGGCTAGGGAAAGAAAAACAGGTTTTAATGTTGAGCTCATCGCAGAATTCCCTAAATTTGGCGTTGTCGAACTGCTTGCCATTGTCAGAGATGATGGCCTGAGGAACCCCGAAGCGGCACACAATAGATTGCCAAATAAACTTGGTGGTATTTCGCTCAGTAATCTTAGCCAGTGGCTCGGTATCCACCCACTTTGTGAAGTAATCGATGGCGACCACGACAAATTTTACTTGGCTTTGGCCAGTCGGTAAGGGGCCTACAAGATCGATTCCCCACTTGGCGAAAGGATAGGGATTGCTGAGCGTTATCAGCTCTATTGGGGTGGCGCGAGGGATATTGGCGAAGCGTTGGCACATGTCGCGTTTGAGTATAAATTCAATGGTGTCTTGGTTGAACGTGGGCCAGAAATAGCCTGTCGGAAGGATTTTATGGGCTAAAGATTGTCCCCCAAAATGGTTGCCACAAACCCCTTCCTGGTTTTCTCATATCACATATATAGCTTAATCAGCGTTTAAACATCTAAGGTATGGTCGTGAAAACTCCCGTTTGTACAAGATACCCTTGATAATAACATAGTTAGATGATCGAGCCCAAATCTTATCGGCCTCCTACTTATTCTTTGGTAGGACTCTCTATTCTAAAAATGAGATAATATCGTGGGCCCATGGCATGGGCTCGTCCTGGAGCAAGTGAACCTCTTGTTGATCTGTCGAAACGGCTGGGTGGGTCAAGTATTCAACTCGGACATCGTGGTTGAGATCTGATTGGTCAGCTGAGGCTAACTGTGCCATTGCATCTACTTGGAAATTCTCTGCCCTGGGGATATGCTTGATGTGGAAGCTACTAAAGAGACCGGTGAAGGGAAGAGCGATGTCCCTGTAAGAGCGCATTGTTTCCTCTTTGGCATCGAACTCACCTGTTATGTGCTCGACGACCAATCGAGAGTTACTTGACACTCGGAGATGGTCGACCCCAATATCTATGGCCAACCACAGACCTGTTATTAGGGCCTTATATTCGGCCTCGTTGTTACTTGCGTCGAACAGAAATCGAATAGCACACTTGAAGTATTCACCTTCTAGGGTGGTGAGGATCAGGCCAGCTCCACTATCCTTTTTACGGGATGAATTGTCAACACTACGAGTCCAGGGGTTGGGGTCCCCTGTGTCAAGAATAGCGGGTGCTGGTGTAGAGGGGTATGTCTACAGTGAGATTGGTGAATTCCAAGATAAAATCTACAATAGCCTGGCTTTTGATGGCCGTTCCCGGTCTGTAGGAGATCTCGTACTGGCTTAATTCAGCAGACCACTATATGAGCCTGCCTGACGACTCTGGTTACTGCATAACTTTTTTCGAAGGCTGGTCAGTGAGAACCACTATGGAGTGGGCTTAAAAGTAGGGTCTGAGGCGTCTGGAGGCGATGACCAGAGCTAGGACCATCTTCTCCAATAAAGGATAATTATGTTTTGCCCCTCGAAGTGCATGGCTGATGCAATAAACTAGATATTAGACTGAATCTTCTTCTCTGACGAGGGCAGCGCTGACTGCTATGCGGGAGACAGCTAAGTAAAGGAAGATGGTCTCCTCTGGACTTGCTTGAGAGAAGAGGGGAGGGTTTGCCATGTATTGTTTTAGTTATTGTAATGCTTCCTCTGACTCAGCATTCCAGTCGAAAGCCTTTCTAAGCACCTTGAAAAACAAAAGACACTTGTCGGTTGCCCTCGATATGAAGCGATTGAGGGCGACTACCCTGCCCGTGAGCTGCTAAACCTCTTTTACCGTTCTTGGAGACTGCATTTCTATCAAGGCCTTGATCTTTTCTAGATTGGCCTCATTTTCTCTGTGGTTGACCATAAACCGCAAAAACCTACCTGACCTAACTCTGAAGGCGCACTTTTCTAGATTCAGCTTTATCTTATACTTATGCAAGGCTTGGAAGGTCTCTCGTAGGTCTGTTAAGTGATCGAATGAGAGTTTACTTTTGATGAGCATGTCATCGACGTAAACCTCCATATTTCGACCTATCTGGTTTTTGAAGATAGTATTAACTAGGCGTTGGTAAGTGGCTCCCGCATTCTTCAAACCGAATGGCATCACTCGATAATGATAAGCCCCTCTGTCAGTAATGAAGGAGGCATGCTCTTGGTCAGCCACATGTATTCAGATCTGATTGTAGCTTAAGAAAGTATCCATAAAGCTAAGCATGTGGTGTCCTGCCGTTGCGTCAACCAATAGATCTATCCTAGGTAAGGGGTAGCTGTCTTTAGGGCAAGCTCGATTAAGGTCGGAGTAGTCGACACAAAGTCTCCATTTGTCGTTACTTTTGCGAACCAAGACTACATTAGATAGCCATTTGGGATAGTCAACGTTTCTTATGAACTGGGCCTTCAATAGCTTGTCCACCTCAATAGCGATGAGATTATTGCGCTCTTGGTGAAAGATGTGCTACTTTTGGTGAAACGGTCGGAATTGGGACTCAATACTGAGGCGATGAGTAATAAAAGAATGGTTAATACTGTAACGCCCTCAGAATAATACAAAATACCCAACATTTTAGACATGCATTGATACAAAAGAAATCAACCATTTCTATTCATCAGAGTAATTCTTACAACTGTATTACATGTTAACAACAAAAGCAAATGCCCTATGGGCTACAGTTTTCCAAGTTAACACTTGGTTAGAACAAAAAAAGAGTACTAACACAATACATATTAAGCCCTTGGCTTGAATTTATAAGTAATACATCAAAATAAACAAAAGAGTCTTCAATTCTCATCCTCACCCAAGCTATGTCCTTGGAGGTGGCATACTACCTGTACCTGAAAATAATGTCCCAACATTTCTATTCATCAGAGTAATTCTTACAACTGTATTACATGTTAACAACAAAAGCAAATGCCCTATGGGCTACAGTTTTCCAAGTTAACACTTGGTTAGAACAAAAAAAGAGTACTAACACAATACATATTAAGCCCTTGGCTTGAATTTATAAGTAATACATCAAAATAAACAAAAGAGTCTTCAATTCTCATCCTCACCCAAGCTATGTCCTTGGAGGTGGCATACTACCTGTACCTGAAAATAATGTCCCATAAAGGGTGAGCCAACGCCCAGTAGGGATATGCTAAACACAGTATGAGCAATAACTAAGACATTAGCAATTGATAAATGTTCAATTTTTATAAACCAATTCATAACCCATTTCCATTTCATGACCACTATGTTCATATTCCATTTTAATTTCCATTTCTTATCAATTTCACAGTTTACATCAATGGCTCAGAACCTGGCCAACCACTTATACGAGGCAATGACTCATATTAAACACTTCCCGTTTTACAATAGATAAACATATTAGTTGTATCAACATCTCAACAGATAAGCATACAAGCTGTATCCACATTTCAACAGATATACATATTAGCAATATCAACACTTCTAATGACAAGCATATGAGCTGTATCAACACTTCGAAAGATAAGCATATGAGCTGTATCATCACATTATCTGACAAGCATATGAGCTGTATCAGTGGAGTCCATCCCCTATCTTCTCCCAAACAACATCCGGTTTAGAGGTCCATCCCCTATCTTCCCCTAAACCGTGGAGTACATCCCCTATCTCCTCCCACATACATAACATATATACACAAAGGTCATATACGTAATCAATCAATACATATCAACCGTCATGCTCTATGACATATCCAATTGATTAGTTTTAGTTTGCCTAATCATCATGCATTGTCTACAACAATCAAAACTACCCTCCACCGGTAGCCCAAGCAATTATTTCTAAATAGATAATAAAAGCCCCAACAGATAAAATATCAATGTCTTCAAAAGTGAGCGATTAATAAATCTAACTCCACTATTCAACTATATAATGAGTCGATTTCATTATTTCCAACTCAATTCCATATAACCACCATTTCCTCAAATTAATCATACCAACTAATTTATACTACCAATTAGGGTTTTCTACCCCATTTCTCAATATCGACCCAATGGTCTATATTTCAACAACCAACAACAATAACACCATTTTGAAACCCAAATACATATTATGAGCCCAAAATCACAAAACCCTCTTTAACACATTTTGAAACCCTAAGTTCCAAAATTTCCCAAATTCAACACTTTATCAAAACAACTAAAAATTTAGGTCAAAGACCATAAGAATGAGTAGGAACCCCTACCTCAAAAGATGAGACCCAAAGAAGAAGATGGTGAAAACAAAGTTGCTTCAAACCACGAGTTCCTCGGATCAAAAGATAGCCCTCGACGATCAACAACCTTTTTGTAAAGACCAAAGGTAAGGAAAACACCCTAGCTAGATCAATATCTAGAGAGAAGGCAAGGTTTTAGAGAGAGAGGCTCTCAAATGGCTTTTTCGAAAAAGTAAGAGAGAGAAAGGAGGAGAAAAAGTGATTTAAAACTGCCTCATAGCCAACTGATATACGACATTCCCGTTCGAGCGGAAAACACAATGCTCGAGCGTCAAGAACAAAAACTAGGTCCGCTCGAGCGCAAAAGGACCCAAGAATAAAGCACATCCGCTCGAGCGCGAAACCAGTCCGCTCGAGCGTAGATTTCCCCCTCCCAAAACTTACACCAAAAAGGCACTACCCGCTCGAGCGTTAACAAACCCGCTCGAGCGCTACCGCTCGAGCGTAAAGAAACCTGCTTGAGCGTAGAAATCACATCTGCAGAAGTTTTGCAGGGACACGAAAAACTGGGAGTGTGCAATCCCCGCTTGAGCGCAAAAAGACCCGCTCGAGCGGACCGCCTAAAAACTGGACAACAAGGAATTGAAACCAACACTTAACCAACCTGTAACAGCCCTGCCCAAAACATCCTAAAACTCAATCAAGTGGAATTAAAGGACGACAACAAGATAGATACAACTACCAACTTCACGGAACCGAGTCCTTAATACAACAGAACAGTAAAGGGACAACCGGGATCGCTATAACCTCCCCCCCTTAAATAATTTCGTCCCCGAAATTAAACACAAGTTTTTCAAAAATAGGTTTTCTCCATTCTTAATAATATTACAACGTAATATTAAACAACCCGACCCATTACCGGTCAATTCCATCTCTTTTCAAGAGGCAAAACATATTATTAATAACAACCTGCATTATCAACATGCATTCTTTTGAAATCTACCAATTTCAACCTGTTTCTCACCATTTCTTAACACATGCAACATTACTATCATGCTTGCATTTCCACAATATACTTAACATATGCAATGTTAAAATAAATTTTCATTAGCCAAAACATTCACAATGCTTTACAACTTAAGACACATATAATGCTCTTAAAGTTCAACAAAATTATAGAATTTCATTACAAAATTACACATCAATAAACATGTCCGGATACTTCTCACGGACTTCCAACTCACGTTCCCAAGTGGCTTCCTCCACTCCGTGATGTTTCCACAAAACCTTTACCAAGGGAATGGTCTTGCCTCGCAAGACTTGATCCCGCCTATCCAAGACCTGCACCGGTCTCTCCTCATACGAGGCACCCTCATCTACCTCCAAATCGGTCCAATCTAACACATGGGATGGATCCGGCTTATACTTCCGAAGCATACTAACATGAAAGACGTCATGAACCCCGGACAACTGTGGTGGCAAGGCCAAACGATAAGCAACTTCCCCAATCCTCTCGAGGATCTCAAAGGGACCAATAAACCGAGGGGATAACTTCCCGCTCTTCCTGAACCTCATCAAACCTCGCCTAGGTGATATTTTCAAGAAGACATGATCACCTACCTCGAATGCCAAAGGCCTTCTCCTACGGTCGGCATAACTCTTTTGGCGACTCTGGGCTGTAACAAGCCTCCTACGGATAAGCTCAACTTTCTCCGTCGTCTCCCTAACCAACTCCGGACCCAACAAAGGTGCATCACCCACCTCGGCCCAACACACTGGAGACCTACACGGTCGGCCATACAAGGCCTCAAACGGTGCCATACCGATGCTAGACTGAAAACTGTTGTTGTAGGCAAACTCCACCAAGGGCAACTGCCTCTCCCACGTCCCGCTAAAGTCAAGGACACAACCTCGAAGCATATCCTCAAGGATCTGAATAGTACGCTCGGACTGCCCGTCAGTTTGAGGATGATAAGCCGTACTAAAGGTCAACCTAGTGCCCAAGGCACTCTGCAAACTCTGCCACAACCTAGCAGTAAAACAAGGATCTCTATCTGAGACAATCGTCACTGGGACCCCGTGCAATCTCACTATGTCCCGAATATACAAGTCGGCGAGATGATCTACCGAATCTCTCACGCGCATAGGAATGAAATGCGCCGACTTAGTCAACCGGTCTACAACCACCCAAATGGCATCACTACCCCCCTGAGTCCTCGGAAGACCTACAACGAAGTCCATAGTGACGTGCTCCCACTTCCACTCGGCAATAGGCAAGGGTTGCAACAAACTCGCTGGCCTCTGATGCTCGGCCTTCACTTGCTGGCAAGTAAGGCATTTAGACACGAAAATAGCCACATCTCTCTTCATACCCTGCCACCAAAACTGGCGACCCAAATCCCGATACATCTTAGTGCCTCCCGGATACACCGTAAGGCGTGAATAATGGAACTCTCGGAGTACTTCCTCTCGGCAAGACTCCGGCACAAACAAACGGTCTCGGTATCTCACACTCAGGTCGGGATACACCGTCAAACCCTTCTCAACCTTCCCATTTGAGATATTCTCTCGGAGGGATTCTACCTCAAGGTCACCTCTCTGTGCCTCTAACACTCGGGTCACAAGTGTAGGCTGTGCAATAACAGAAAACAAGACCGCAGCCTCAACAGATTCGCCCAGAAGCAAATCAAACTCACCGAGCGTATCCAACATTTCCCATTCCCGGATGGCTATACAAGCTACATCACAAATGGATTTCCTACTAAGGGCTTCGGCCACAACATTGGCCTTTCCCGAGTGATAGTGCAACTTAATATCGTAGTCCTCAATGAACTCCATCCATCTCCTCTGCCTCAAATTCAAGTCTCTCTGTGTAAACAGATACTTCAAACTCTTGTGGTCCGAGAACACCTCGAACCTCTCACCATAAAGGCAGTGCCTCCAAATCTTCAAGGCAAAGATCACTGCTGCTAACTCTAGGTCGTGTGTAGGGTAGTTCTTCTCGTGAATTTTCAACTGACGTGAGCCATAAGCTACCACTTTCCCCTCTTGCATCGACACACAACCCAAACCCTCTTGTGAAGCATCACAATAGACTGCATAACCCAACCCTCTCTCCGGAATAAACAAAATCGGAGCGGTGGTCAATCTAACCTTCAACTCTTGGAACGACTTTTCGCAAGTCTCACTCCACACAAACTTGACCCCTTTTCGCGTCAACCTAGTCAACGGTGAAGCTAGCCTGGAGAAATCTTTCACAAACCGACGGTAGTACCCAGCTAATCCCAGAAAACTGCGGATCTCAAACATACTCTTAGGCTGTGCCCAATCTTGCACTGCCTCAATCTTGGATGTATCAACAGACACCCCTTCCCTGGATACCACATGGCCTAAGAATTTAACCTCTCCTAGCCAGAACTCACACTTCCCAAACTTGGCATACAGCCTATGGGCTCTAAGCAACTCAAGCACCATTCTCAAGTGTTCCTCGTGCTCTTCATCTGAAGGCGAATAGATAAGAATGTCGTCCACGAAAACGACTACAAATCGATCCAAGAATTCCCGGAAGATCCGGTTCATCAAGTCCATAAAGACTGCCGGTGCATTGGTAAGCCCGAATGGCATCACCAGAAACTCATAATGGCCATACCGCGTACGGAATGCCGTCTTAGGAATATCTTCCTTCTTGACCCTCAACTGGTGGTAACCCGATCTCAAGTCTATCTTAGAGAAACAACGGGAACCCTTCAACTGGTCAAACAGATCATCTATACAGGGCATAGGGTACTTATTCTTGACCGTAGCCCGATTCAACTTCCGGTAGTCTATACACAATCTCAAGGCACCATCTTTCTTTTTCGCAAAGAGGGCCGGTGCTCCCCACGGCAAAGCACTAGGGCGAACAAAACCCTTATCTAACAATTCCTGGAGCTAAACTTTCTACTCAACCAACTCGGCTGGGGCAAAATGATAAGGTACCATAGAAATCGGCACCGTGCCGGGCACTAGATCAATAGAGAACTCAATCTCTCGGTGAGGTGGCAAACTAACGAGATCCTCGAGAAAGACATCCGAATACTCACAAACCACCCTTGGCAAAACAATCTGGGTCTCATCACACTCACCACTCAAAAAGCTAGCAAGTAGACCACTAAGCTCACTCCGCCCTCGCGGATCATACATCGGTGGCAACACACTACCAACCCGATCCCCCAAGAAATGGAAGCACTCCCCGCTCAAGGTACAAACAGTGACCCTCTGGCGGTAACAATCAATAACAGCCCGGTATGACGATAGCCAGTCCATACCCAAAATAACATCAAAACCCTTCATGGGCATGACAACAAACGGAAAAGGAAGCCTATGGTCGGCGACCTCTATATCACAACCTCTAACACCTTGTTTCAAGATTAACTCGCCACCAACAGGCGATACTACACATATAGGAGATGCTAACTGTGCCAACTCCAATTCCAAAATAGATGCAAATGCAGCAAATACAAAAGAATGAGATGCACTTGTATCAATCAATACACTAGCAACCGAGTTGTAAAACAGAAAGGTACCTCTCACTACTGATGGAGCCGGTACTAGGTCCTGCGCGATAACAGCATACACACGCCCTGTAGGCCCCTGATCCACCTGCTCACCTCTAGGAGCAAAAGAATGCTGCACAGACTGGGACGACGAAGCTCCCGGATTGGCCCTCGAGGCCTGCACAGACTGAGCTGGCTGATAACCCTACGTCTGCCTAGAACTAGACGCTCCTGAAGTAGCACTCAACTGTGGGCAATACCTCTTCAGGTGCCCAGGCTGACCACACTGATAGCAAGACAAAGGCTGGCCCCTGCCCTGACTCTGGCCCTGAGGTCTAGCTGAAGAAGAAGCAGCTCGCTGACCCCCTCCCTTCTGCAGGCAAACCGAAGACTTATGACCCAGCTGGCCACACGCAAAACAAGTCAAGCCTCCCTGACTACCTCTTCCAGAGCTCGTAGTCGGCACTGGAAAGGTCGATCTAGCCACGCCACCCTGAGACTGCTGAGGGTTAGAACCCCTCTGTCTCCTGCTATCACCCTGACCATCTTGGCCCCTCTTGGAGCCTCTCTGCCCCTCATCCTCCTCCTGCATCATAATCTCCATATGAGCAGCAGCATCAACCAAACGTCTGTACTCCCGGATAAACGACCCTCCAACCCTCAGCTTGAGGCCTCGCCTCAACTTCCGCTCAAACTCAAAGCAACAGCGTTCCTCGGATGCCACCAGTTCAGGTGCAAACCTGGACAGACTGGTAAAAGTAGCCTCAAACTCGGCCACTGACAAGCCCTGCTGTTTAAGCTGGCAAAACTGTTCCCTCGGCTTCTCCTTTGCAGCTGAAGATAAAAACTTCCCCTGGAAAGCGTTCACAAACGCCTCCCATGCACCACCAACACTACCCTTCCCATACTTCCACCATTGACCCGCGTCTCCCTTCAGTTGGAAGGATGCCAAGGTCACCTTTAAAGCCCCGTCCTCGATGCCAAGCATCTCGAACGTCTTCTCCATTTGTTCCAACCACTTGTCAGCCTTAAATGGCTCCTTCGGATCCCCAACAAACTTGTCCGGGTTAGACCGGAAGAATTCCCTCTTCAAGAAAGAAGGCCCTGCTTCAGCAACCTGATTCTCAGCTTTGAGAATACCTAGAGCTCCCGCTATCTCTCGGGCCAAGGCACCCATAGCTTGCTGACCCGCTGGCTCGGCCACGTTGGCCTGACCAACTCCCTCCTGCATTGTCAGAACGTCATCCGGTAAAGGTACTTCCTACCTACCATGCCTGCCACGCCTACCACGCCCTCGTCCTGATATCCTAATAAAGGTAACCAAGACTATTAGCACATTCACAAATGTGCCGAAGCTATAGCACTCGCGTCCTAATGCATGGACAACTGTAATTCACTCCACGTAAGCACATAAACACATAAGCACTTACGAATTTCATTTCTGAATAATGATAGTCCCGAGGCGTTACTAGAGTTCCGGTTAGAAACAGCATTGATCAAGTGCCTTTCCGACAAGACTCACAGAAACCCAAGGATTCAATCAACATCCTAGAAACTAAATCTCATACCCACATAGTCACATAAGCATGTTATCAATTAAGCACATAGCATATGACACTACATCTAAGTCTCTATCAAGCGAGACAAGCCCATTGTGATCCTAATCACTTCCCACGTACCCAAAGTATTCGAACCCGGTACGCTCTGATACCAAGTTGTAACGCCCTTAGAATAATACAAAATACCCAACATTTTAGACATGCATTGATACAATAGAAATCAACCATTTCTATTCATCAGAGTAATTCTTACAACTGTATTACATGTTAACAACAAAAGCAAATGCCCTATGGGCTACAGCTTTCCAAGTTAACACTTGTTTACAACAAAAAAAGAGTACTAACTCAATACATATTAAGCCCTTGGCTTGAATTTACAAGTAATACATCAAAATAAACAAAAGAGTCTTCAACTCTCATCCTCACCCAAGCTATGTCCTTGGAGGTGGCATACTACCTGTACCTGAAAATAATGTCCCATAAAGGGTGAGCCAACGCCCAGTAGGGATATGCTAAACACAGTATGAGCAATAACTAAGACATTAACAATTGATAAATGTTCAATTTTCATAAACCAATTCATAACCCATTTCCATTTCATGACCACTATGTTCATATTCCATTTTAATTTCCATTTCTTATCAATTTCACAGTTTACATCAATGGCTCAGAACCTGGCCAACCGCTTATATGAGACAATGACTCATATTAAACACTTCCCGTTTTACAATAGATAAACATATTAGTTGTATCAATATCTCAACAGATAAGCATATAAGCTGTATCTACATTTCAACAGATATGCATATTAGCAATATCAACACTTCCAATGATAAGCATATGAACTGTATCAACGCTTCCAAAGATAAGCATATGAGCTGTATCATCACATTATCTGACAAGCATATGAGCTGTATCAGTGGAGTCCATCCCCTATCTCCTCCCAAACAACATTTGGTTTAGAGGTTCATCCTCTATCTTCCCCTAAACCGTAGAGTACATCCCCTATCTCCTCCCACATACATAACATATATACACAAAGGTTATATACGTAATCAATCAATACATATCAACCGTCATGCTCTATGACATATCCAATTGATTAGTTTTAGTTTGCCTAATCATCATGCATTGTCTACAACAATCAAAACTACCCTCCACCGGTAGCCCAAGCAATTATTTCTAAACAGATAATAAAAGCCCCAACAGATAAAATATCAATGTTTTCAAAAGTGAGCGATTAATAAATCTAACTCCACTATTCAACCATATAATGAGTCGATTTCATTATTTCCAACTCAATTCCATATAACCACCATTTCCTCAAATTAATCATAACAATTAATTTATACTACCAATTAGGGTTTTCTACCCCATTTCTCAATATCGACCCAATGGTCTATATTTCAACAACCAACAACAATAACACCATTTTGAAACCCAAATACATATTATGAGCCCAAAATCACAAAACCCTCTTTAACACATTTTGAAACCCTAAGTTCCAAAATTTCCCAAATTTAACACTTTATCAAAACAACTAAAAATCTAGGTCAAAGACCATAAGAGTGAGTAGGAACCCCTACCTCAAAAGATGAGACCCAAAGAAGAAGATGGCGAAAACGAAGTTGCTTCAAACCACGAGTTCCTTGGATCAAAAGATAGCCCTCGACGATCAACAACCTTTTTGTAAGACCAAAGGTGAGGAAAACACCTTAGCTAGATCAATATCTAGAGAAAAGGCAAGGTTTTAGAGAGAAAGGCTCTCAAATGGTTTTTTCAGAAAAATAAGAGAGATAAAGGAGGAGAAAAAGTGATTTAAAACTGCCTCACAGCCAACTGATATACGACATTCCCGCTCGAGCGGAAAACACAACGCTCGAGCGTCAAGAACAAAAACTAGGTCCGCTCAAGCGCAAAAGGACCCGCTTGAGTGCCAAGACACAAGAATAAAGCACATCCGCTCGAGCGCGAAACCAGTCCGCTCGAGCGTAGATTTCCCCTTCCCAGAACTTACACCAAAAAGGCACTATCCGCTCGAGCGTAAAGAAACCCGCTCGAGCGTAGAAATCACATCTGCAGAAGTTTTACAGGGACACGAAAAACTGGGAGTGTGCAATCCCCGCTCGAGCGTAAAAAGACCCGCTCGAGCGGACCGCCTAAAAACTGGGCAACAAGGAATTGAAACCAACGCCTAACCAGCCTGTAACAACCCTGCCCAAAATATCCTAAAACTCAATCAAGTGGAATTAAAGGACGACAACAAGATAGATACAACTACCAACTTCACGGAACCGAGTCCGGAATACAACAGAATAGTAAAGGGACAACCGGGATCGCTATAAATACTCGGCATGTCTGAGTGAGTCCAAGCAAAGACATTGTTATGCTCGGTTAAAAGAGCTGTAAGGTTGGCTTTGGATTGAAAAGGTAGCTGGTTGCCAATCTTAACCGTTTTCGTCGGGTTGGTGAGATTAATGGGTACGTCAACTAGTTCTTCCACTAGTTCTCCTAGGATTAGCTTTTCTTCATTTCTAATATCCAGGCCTTCTATGATTATAGCCTCCCTCATTTTGACCTCTTTTAACATGGCGACATAGCATTCTCTAGCAACTGTCTGTTCACCCCTCATAGTGCCAACCCCTTGATCGGTCAAAAATTTCATGGTCAAATAGTACGTGGAAGTCACAGCTTGGAGAGTGTTAAGAGCTGTGCGCCCAAGTATAATATTGTAAGCGGAAGGACAGTCGACAACGAGGAAGTTACGGAGTTTTGTGGATGGTCTTGGGTATTCTCTGATGGTGATTGAAAGGTTTATAGATCCGAGGGAGGTCACCCGATCCTTGGTGAAGCCAACCAGAGGGGTTTATAGAGGTGACATCTTTTCTTCTCCAACCTAGTATTGTCAATAGGCGTTGAGGAAGATAATATCCGAGGAGCTGCCATTATCGACAAGTACCCGCCTAACTCTGTAGTTTGATAAGAGAGCAGAGATAACCAGAGAGTCGTCGTGAGGGTAGCGAATGCTTGTACAATCCACCCCCGGCTTGGCTCGGACCATTACTTTGGTTATTTGTAGGGGCGGTCCACCGTCATTACTTCCCTATCGAAGCCTTACCTATTTTTTCTGATTTCAGCTCGCTATGCCGACGAGATGGTCCGCCACACGCGAGCCCTCCGGTAATGACTCTAATCTTGTCTATTGAGGGGCAGGACCGTCTTACGCACAGGGTTGTTGTGGAGTCTAGTCATCCTACTGCCTAAGTAATTCAGGCTGTCTAAGAGGAGTGTGGCGGTCATTGCACTTGGGGGGGTCGGCCCTGGTTTTGTGATGGAGAGGGGCTACTGTGAACTGGTTGAGATGCTCTTGGTAGATCAAATTTTCGACTTGGTCTTTAAGGTTGATATATTCTTCAGTGGTATGAATGTGGTCGCAGTGGAAATGACAATACTTGGATTGGTCCCGCCGGGTAGAAATAGGATTTTGACAATTGGGGCCATTTGAGGTTATAGTTACATTGGATCTGATGCAAGACTTGCTCCATAGGTGAGTTGAGAGGTGTGTACCGTTCGAACTGACCAAGTGGTCGGATGGGTGGTGGTCGGTCCGAACGTGGGGGTCAGTCTGTATATTGGGGGATTCGGTGGGTATATTGTGAGTGGCTGGGCTCAAGTTCTTTTCTCTTTTCCTTAGGTTGCGAGGATTTAGATGTGGAATCTTAGCGAGCTGCCAGAGAGTCTTTGGCATTCATATATTTCTGGGCTTTGGTGAGAAGGGTGGTGGCCATTGCGGTTGGGGGGTTTTTAGAGAGGGAAAAGAGATAGTCTGATGGGAACAAACTAGCCATGAAGGCTATGAGGATGACCTTGTCATCATTTTCCTCTGCTTGTAGGCCTTCGTGTTGAAACGATTGACAAAGTTACGGAGCGATTCCCCCTCGGTTTGCCGGATATTTAGCAGTTGGGTCGCTGGGTGTCGTTGCCGCTGAGCGTCGATAAAGTGGCTCATGGAAGGATTCGCTGAGCTGGTGAAAGGAAGTGACGGGGTTTTGGGGGAGCTAGCTGAACCAGAGTCGCGCTGATCTCTTCAATGTGACGGGGAAAGCACAACGCATGATCTCATTTGGAAAGGCGTGGAGGATTATAAGTGTGCAATATGCTTCCACGTGGTCGATCGGATCGGTGGTACCATCGAAGGTGTCAATCGATGGTATTTTAAACTTGGGGGGCAGAGCTTTATCCCTGATAGAAGTGGTAAAAGGGGAGTTGACAGTGAAGGAAGGTTTATGCTGCAAGTACTGCATGACCTCTTACAGTTAAATCTTTATGGCTTGTAGTTCTTCGTCCCAAACAGGGGCATTGTCCCTACAAGCATGAAGCGAGGGCTGAACACTGCTAGCATTGCCTTCATAGATGGTAGCGTGGTGTGGAGGAAGGTGGTTATGGAAATGCGGTGGTCCTTTTTGGCGAGGTTACGAGCCTGGGGGAGGGGCGCGCAGATCTTCAAGATTCGATGGTTGAGGCTGCAGGACGAAATGTGGAAATATTCCTTGGGACATATGTGATGGAAAGTGATGATGATTGTGGGTTTCTTTCGGGTTCGGGGGGACTATTTACGGTGGTGGAGGTGGGATAGGTAAGTCACGCTGAAGTAGAGCGTTGATCAGGGCTTGGTTTTGCTCTGTCAGCTGGTTGATGCTGTTCATGAGCTCTACGAAATATGGAGGTGGCTTATTTGGGTTGGAGGATTCGGCTTCAAGGTTGCCAGCATTGTGTTGTGAAGCCATGGACCTTGTCATGACCATCTACCCTGGAGTGGGAGATGGGTGGTCATAGAGTTTTCTCCGGTGACAATGAACACAACTGTCGACCAGATGCAAGGTTCCCACAGACGGCGCCAACTGGTAATATGGTAAATCCAATGGTGAATGGGTTAGACTGATCCACGCTTCCAACGGGTCTACAGACTTTTGATTCCTCAAAGCAGCCTACAAAAAGGTCTAAAGGGGGAGTGTAGACACCCCATTTTGACCGGCCCTAAGACTTGGGCACTTTCTTTTGATTACCCGATGATGACAATTAGAATGTATTTCTCACAGAATCCTCAGTAAGAGAGATGGAATTTGAACTTTAATCCCAACCTTCACCATTATGTTTTATATATCAAGTTTGTTTGTACTAACCAATTAATCAACTTCGCATAATCATCTCTGCAACCTCCCTCCATTCTTTGCTTATTTCAATTAAAAAGTTGTGAAAAATTAAGATTGTGGTTCAAGTATAAGAAAGGAATTCTTCCATACTTAATGGTTTAATCTCTACAGAGGTTCATTACCAAAGGTATAAAACGCTCTATGCTTAATGGTTTAATCTCTTTGGAGATTCACTACCAAAGGCATAAAACGTTTTATGCTTAGGAGGTTTATTACCAAAGGTATAAAACGTTCTATGCTTAATAGTTTAATCTTTTTGGAGATTCATTACCAAAGGCATAAAACGTTTTATGCTTAGGAGGTTCATTACCAAAGGTATAAAACGTTCTATGCTTAATGGTTTAATCTCTTTGAAGATTCACTACCAAAGGCATAAAACGTTTTATGCTTAGGAGGTTTATTACCAAAAGTATACAGCGTTCTATGCTTACTGATTTAATCTCTTAGGAGATTTACTACCAAAGGCATAAAACATTCTATACTTAACGGTTTAAATTTTTTGGAGGTTCACTACCCCAAATGTATACATGCTCTTATACTAAAGCACAATCTTTTATTTTTTATTTCTATTTATTCATCAGTGTGTTTACTTTTAAGGGACTAATTGACCCTTGGAAATCACCAAGGAAAGTGTCATTATCACTTATTATCAAGTTTGGATTTCAAGTCATTATCACTCTTTTGAGTTTGACTAGTCCTTGTTGCACATCTTGAGTTTGACTTGGAATCCGTTATCGTTTGTAAATAAGTTTGACTCTTCCTTTGTAATTTCTCCCGAAGAAAATAAGATTTCTTTCTCGGGTTAAGTTGATACTTGTTTCTCTTTATTGCGTTTTGGACTTAGTGGACGTAAATATCACTTTTGCACAAACAGGAGAAAAGATAAAGAAATGGAAAGGTAATAAAAAAAGGCTAATAAAATTGGTTAAAATTATATTACAACTGACATAAAGAACCAATATGATTAATTGAATTCAGTCGGACGTTATACCGAGTTTATTGTGTCAAGGCTTATTGTAATAAATTAGACAAGAGTGATACATATTTAAAACATTTTTTTCAAAACAAACGTTCTAACTTTTCATGAAATTAGTCTATACTTTTATGTTACATATAGAACAAGAGCATATACTGTACATAAAAATCACATCATGATTAGTAGATGCCGATCTTTGATCGTGTGAGTGGGGTGTTCAATTATTGACCTTCCTCTCTCATACCTAAGTTCTCGAACCAAGACACTTTGGTAACGACAGACTAATGGCCTTTGGCACGAGTCATGGGTTTCCTAAATTTTTCAAAAATAAATATTTAGGTGGCAGCTCTGAAATTTGGCAAAGTAGTTCATTTTTGGCATTTGATCCAAACATCGATTTTCCAAAAGAAAGTGCCAGATTTGGACTCTTTTTGTGTTTTCACTGTTTCACATTGCACTTGTGAAATCAGAATCAGAACCAACATACAAGTGGAGTCTGAACTGTAAGGGTTATTCATTCTTCCAAAAGGGAGCGCGAAAAGTAGAGCTACAGTTCTGGTGACTCTATATATATTGTATATCTATGTATTATATATATTTGTTTGAACATTTTGGTGACAAGAGTGGCTTAGGTTTAGTGGTTTGGCTCAGTGGTTGAAAACTGAGAGACTAAGCCCGAGGTCAGGGGTTCAAACCCCACAACAAATGCTTCTTTTGTTTTGTTTTGGTTTTATGTGTATATGTCTCATATATGTATATATTTGTTTGCAAATCTTGTCACAAGACTGGCTTGGTTCAGTGGTTGGCTCAATGGTTGAAGGACCAAGAGACTAAGCTTGAGATCAGGAGTTCGAAACCTCGTATCCTCACATTGCATTTTAAATTTTTCCTTTCTTTTTTGTGTGTTTGAAGTACGTGTGCCGACGTCAGCAAATAGAATATGCCTTCTCAGTAACGGCATCTTCCCGTTGACAATAGCAAACAGAATATTCTCCACCTGTGTATATCTCCGTATATGTCTGTATATAGGTCCGCATATGTCTGTGTCGTATATACCTGTATATATCCATATATATCCGTGTGTATATATACCGTATATATCTGTGTATACATACCATTATCTGTGCATATATACCGCATATTGTTTGTGTAGATATACCGTATATATCTATGTATATATATGTATCTGTCTGTGTATTTATACCGTATATATGTGTATCTATACCGTATATATCTGTGCATATATCTGTATCTGTCTGTGTATACATAACGTATATATCTGTGTATATATCTGCCTCTGTCTGTGTATATATCTATATATGAATATATGTATACTGTATGTACATATTTGTGTATATTTTGTTTATATACACGATCACACCCACACCGTGTATCTATCGCATGATCACATCCGCACTGTGCATCTATTGCATAATCACATCTGCACCGTACATCTATCGCACGATCATAACCATATTGTGTATCTGTCACACAATCAAGCGTCTACCGCACAATCTCAATCCATCGCGCTATCTTGCGCATCACACTATCTTGTGCACTTGTCGAGGTCTAGAAGACCTTAAATCCTCTAGAGGCGTAATTCCTTTGGTGTTTGTCGTACTCGAACGACTTCAGGTGGTCTAGTATAGCCACATGCTTGTGTTTGCAATGAGTTCTTAGGAGACCAACTGCGACGGTGGAAACTAGAGTTCAAATGGTGATGCCTAGAACGCAAAGGTTCGGGATTTCCAAGACTAAAGTCTGGTTTAAATACCCAGGGGCGTATCCCTGGCTTGAAATCTATATGGCAGCCCCATAGGTTGAGGTAGCTTATATGCGCTTCAATTCTGGATACTGAACCAACCTAATCTGTCACCCCGTTGGAGAATAGGGAAAGTTGTGAATATGATCAAAAAAAAAAAAAAAAAAGTGCCATCCATAGCTTCTGCGTATAGAGGTTACCCCTAATCATTCTATTATACTTTCTTTCTTTCGTACGAAATGCGTTTGGATTTTGACTTTACCTTTCCTCTTTTCACGTAAAGCATGTTAAGATTTGATGTTGTCACGACCCAAACCCGCCCCTATAGGTTTAGCGTTGTAACTGGCCAGTAATCCTCGGATTACCAAAGGCCTCTTAGCAGATTAGCAAGTAATAAGAGGCTGCGGAAGCAACTAGACAAAATAAACAAAGTCCAATGAGCTGTGATGACGTACATGGGACAGAGTAAGTCAAATATATTTATATTCATAAGCATGCTAGTCAAGGGACACCAATATTCACAAATATTTACAGACTGTAGCTTTCAGATCCTGACTTTACAAACAGACAGAGACTAGCATAATTACAAAAACAGCCATGGCAATTGACTTCAACTGGAACCTCCTCGGGAGGGGCACTGGTTGGCTGACAAAACTGGGGTGTAGGCCATCAACCCCGAGCCTAGTCTCGTACTTGCTCACCTACATACATAATATAAGGAGTGAACTAAAGCCCAGTGAATAATAACAGAGTAACGGGGTTTAATGAATGATGACCATATTGAATACAAAAATCAGAAATCAGTCCCTTATCAAATCGGAAACATAATCATATTCGTATTAGAAAAGAATCACAGTCATATCCATATTCAAATCATGTGTGGTACATTCCCCTTAGCACAACATATCATGTTAGTCAAGCATAGTAAGTCCCATAATAGAACCTCCGGTACCGGGTAACATATCCGTGCCATGGTATTGTTTCCCCCGGGCGAGGGCCTATGCCACGGTATTAACCCCCGGGCTAGGGCCTCATGACCATGTGCCTCAATATTGTGTCCCCTGGGCGAGGGCCTCGGCTAAGGATACCATGTTTACATTTCAAGGAAGATTGGACAATCATTCACTCATTCAAAACATAGCATTTCAAAACTTATCATCTCATGTCATTGGAAAATAAGTAAAGTTAAACATAACTTTACAGAGTTATTACTCACAAACAATTGGTCGGCCGACTAGATGGTAAAATGGCTCTTCACTTGTCCTGAGGTGCGTGACCTACATGAACACGCATACAATTATCCGCTTGAAACACACGCTCGAGTTAGACGTAACTTACTTCGTTATTCTTAGTGTGTGTTTAACCATTAACCTCATTATAGAGTCTTAAACATGGCTTAGGAATGCCTAGGATGGGATGTGGATGCAAAGATACATTTTAAAACACTTTTCAAAACTTTGCTGAAACAGGGGTCCCGCTCGAGTGTGTACTTATACGCTCGAGCGAACATGCAGACAAAAGGAATACGCTTGAGCGTGTATTACTCCGCTCGACCGGACTGCAGGCTACAGTAAAAGTACTGGATGCATGAAATTCATGCTCGATGGGCGCTCGATACCCACTCGAGTGTGAGACACAAGTCCTCGCTCTAGCGTGAATTACCCCGCTCAAGCGGACTGAAAACACAGGCAAAGTACTGGATACACGAAATTACCGTTCGAGCGTCATTTTACCCACTCGAGCGTACTGCATGAACCCAGTATTTACGCTCGAGCGTGGAGTTTCCCGCTCGAGCGTAAGTCCAAAATCTGGAATTTTCAAATTCGAACATCAAGCTCAAAACTCAACTACAATGCATCAAATTCGACCATTTTGGGCTAATTTTCTGGAAAACACTTGTAAACTCATAATATAAGATGTTTCAAAGCTCAATTTGTAAAATCAAAGCCCAAGGGTGAGTCAATTGAGCACAATTTCAAGTAAAACTTCAAGAATTAAAAAAGAACAAAACATGCAAGTGTTCAATTGAATCCAATGCTCCAAGAATGTAGCCAAATGCAAGATTAAACTCAAAATCATGATGAACTCATGGACTATAACTAGAACATAGCCTTGCATGCAAGAAATTCCATGAAAACACTTCAAATTGTTATGATATGAACATGCATGCATGAATTAAGCTTAAATTCAACATGTTTGAGCTAATCCTAGGCTTAGGTAAGTAATTTCATATGAACCAAGCAAGAACTAACTCAATTCACAATTAAGAAGGTAATTATCCTACCTTAAGTCTTCAATTCCAAGCTTAGAAGCTCAAGTATGCACCCAATTCTTCAATTCTTCCAAGTTCAAGCTCAAATCTCTTGTTGAAGACAAGTCTCTCACACTCTCACTCCTTCTCACGCTTTTTGTCTCTAAAGGTTGGACAAGAGTGATGTATCAAAGGCTCCAAACAATGTTGTAGGTAGTGGCCCACAAAAGGACAATTTCGTAAATAATTGGACTAATGTAATTTAACATTATTTAATCTAGTTTAATTGCTCCGAACCGAAATTTAATTAAACCTACCATAAAATTCTATAAATGCTAACTAGCACATAAATCAAGTCAATTTCTGATTCGGATTCCGATAAGGCTTTCAATTCGCAATTTAAAGTCAGAGACATGAACAAATCATTTTATCGCAAACAGATAGAAACATGTAAATAATGCAATACACATGCATATTAATTCCAAATCCTTCCTAGATTACTGTTAAGCATAATTAATCACGAATTAGCATTAATCGGAGGTCGGGGTCATTACAGATGTTTATCATTTCAAGATCACATACTCCTCTCACGTAAGACGCGTTTGGATCGCAAGTTCACATACTCCTCTTGCGTAAGATGTGTTTGGATCTCAAGTTCACATACTCCTCTCGCGTAAGACGCGTTTGGATCTCAAGTTCACATACTCCTCTCGCGTAAGACGCGTTTGGATCTCAAGTTCATATACTCTTCTCGCGTAAGACATTTTTGGATCTCAAGTTCACTTTCCTCCTCTCGCGGACGAAGCGTTTGGATCTCACATTCACTACATCCAACATTTATGCTTTCATTCAGTGTCAAATCATTGTCTTGATTGCATTTCATTACATGATCATAAGTTATGTTTTGCATTTCATTGTATGATCATAAGTTATGTTTTACATATCATTTTGCATCTTGCCCTTGAATTACGCAGGTTTGATTCCTTGCAAACGGGATACGTAGGCAATCTTCTGGTTCAACCACTTGCATTTGCACATTTGTTTGTTTGCCCAAGTCTTACGACCTTGTCAAAAGGGTCGTCTTCGAGCTTTGACATTCACTCACGTCATGAAATGACTTCGAGCTCTGTCAAAGAGGGGCAACTGTAGACACCCTATTTTGACCGACCCTAAGACTTGAGCGCTTTCTTTTGATTACCCGATGATGACAATTAGAATGTGTTTCTCACAGAATCCTCAGTAAGAGAGATGGAATTTGAACTTTAATTCCAATCTTCACTATTATAGCCAAATTGTTTTAAAATACTAAATATTTCATTAGTTTAGTATTTTTGTAATTTTTCATAATTTTATGTGTTTGTTCATATTTTTGGTGTATTTTATTTTATATAAAATAAAATAATAAAAAGTTATATTATTATATTATATGTTTAGTATTTTATATATAATTATATAATTATATTATATGTTTAGTATTTTGGTATAAATTATATATTATATGTATTTTATCTATTATATTATATATATTATAAAATAATAAAAACAACTCGTTTGATGTCGATCTACCAACATCAAACATCAGACAATATGTATATATATTTATATTATTATTATGTTTATATTATTATTATGTTTATTATATTATTATTATTATATTATATTTTGTCGATATAAGGACAAAGAGGGGGGCTAATCTAAAAGAGGAGTCTGAGAGAAAGAAAGGGCAAAGGCACAACAAAGAAAAAATAGGCTAATCAGAGAGAGGAAAATGAAGTGGTGCGAGAGAGTTTTAGAGAAAAAGAATCAAAAAGAAAGAAAATTAGTTTTTTTTAGAGAGAAAGAGAGAAAAAAAAAATAAAATATTTTCTTTGATATTTTTATTTCCATTTCATCAATACATCATTCAAAAACCAACTACTAAAGCTGTAATTCCAAATTTTGGACTGAGAATTGAGAACACATTCCACAGACTTGAGAGTAATCAAAAGAAAGTTTGTGACTCAGAAAATTCATCATTTCTCTAAAAGATAAGTTTTCGCAAATTTTCATTTAAGTTAAAAATGTGATATAATGTGTTTAAATACTTCACTTACTTCTTTTCATAACTGTTTTTTTATCGCTTTAATGGAAAAACTGCACCACTCACATATCTGTTGTAATTTATTATTATTATTATTATTATACTGTTTTATTGTTTCAACGGGAAGGCTGCACCACTCACATATTTGCTATAATTTAAATATTGTATATAACCTGTTGTAATTTATTACTTTAAATAATTTACCCCACTGGATGAATAATAACCTCTGGCGGTGAATAGTAACCCCGACGATGAATAGTACCTCCGGCGGTGAATAGTAAAAGTGGTAGGTTTCTCTCAAATTTTTTTGGAGCTCTTTTTCAACATCTAAACAATGTGATTTGAAGTTGTAAAAGTGGAGGGGTTAGCCACCATTCCTTCTACTTGTTTACTAACTTGATCCTATTTAATTTTGCTCGCTTTTTATAACTTAATTTCAGCACTATTATATGCTATTTAGGGGGCTGCTTAATTTATTTCAATGATTTATGTTTTAAATATCAAGTTTGTTTGTACTAACCAATTAATCAACTTCGCATAATCATCTCTGCAACCTCCTTCAATTCTTTACTTATGTCGATTAAAAAGTTGTGAAAAATTACGATTGTGGTTCAAGTATAAGAAAGGAACTCTTCCATGCTTAATGGTTTAATCTCTTCGGAGGTTCATTACCAAAGGTATAAAACCCTCTATGCTTAATGGTTTAACCTCTTTGGAGATTCACTACCAAAAACATAAAACGTTTTATGCTTAGGAGGTTCATTACCAAATGTATAAAACGTTCTATACTTAATGGTTTAATCTCTTTGGAGATTCACTACCAAAGGCATAAAACGTTTCATGCTCAGGAGGTTCATTACCAAAAGTATACAACGTTCTATGCTTACTAATTTAATCTTTCAGGAGATTTACTACCAAAAGCATAAAACGTTCTATACTTAATGGTTTAAATTCTTTGGAGGTTCTGTCACGACCCAAACCCGGCCCTATGGGTTTAGCACCGTAACCGGCCAGTAATCCGAGATTACCGAAGGCCTGCTTAACAGTAAATACAGTAAAACAGAGTACAGGGCCTGGCGGAAGCCAATACAGTAATTAAACAATGTCCAATGAGCTGTGACAGTCTGTATGCCAAAAAGATTTTTCATGTATTCATACATATACAAACAGTACAGTCTGTACAAAATTTACAGTTACACAGTACAGGGACCTAATCCCTTGATAACAGTACAGTTAGCAACTGTCAGTCTATACAGTAATCCAAACAGTATGGAGACAGACGGGGGAAACAAACAAAACACCCCCAAAGCCATAGCATGGCAACTCGGAACCTCGCGGTGAGGCACAAAGGCTGGCTTGACAAAACTGGAGTTACCCTGACGCTCCTAGCTCCGATCTGGTGCCTGTACACCTACATATATATATATGAGCAGTGAGCTAAAGCCCAGTGAATAACATAAAGCGTAAAGGGGTTTAGAATGAATGTCCTTACAGTAATGAAAAACAGTTCAATTCAATCAGTATTTCAGTTGTTCAGTACAGTAAACAGTCATATGTGGTACATCCATTAGCATAACAGTGACAGTAGGTCTTAAAAGACCGAACAGTAATGATGGCCATCAGTCAGTAAACAGTAGTGGTTCCACGAGGGAACCGACAGAGAATTCTGTCGCAGTAACAGTAACAGTAAACAGTAGGTACTAAGGATGCCACAGTACAGTTCAGAAATAAAGGACATACATTCATTCAGTAAATAATACCAGTTCAGTAAACAGTTCAGTTCAGTATTCAAAAGATAATCAGTTGAACATATCTTTACACAATTGTTACTCACAGAGTTTGGGCTACAGTAAGCTAGAGCGTGTCTCCCCAGTCGCCAACCCTACACAGTGAACAGATTGAACACACACTAAGCTACACAGTTGGGAAATATCATAACTTAATCCCTAAATTGCCTTGGTGTGTTCTACAACGATATCCTCATCTAGATGTCTTAAACTAGGCCTAAGAATGCCTAGAATGGGATGAGGATGCAAAGATGCACATTTAAAAGCATTTTCAGGATTTTCAGAAAAACAGAGTCCCGCTCGAGCGCAGGTTTCCCCGCTCGAGCGTACAGGCAAACAAAGGTACACGCTCGAGCGTAAACTTTCCCGCTCGAGCGTATTGTAAAAGTACTGGATGGGTGAAATCCCCGCTCGATGCCCGCTCGAGCTTGAGACATGACTCCGCTCGAGCGCCCAATCTTCCGCTCGAGCGGACTGTAAAACAGTGCAAGATGCTGGATGCTCGGATTCCACGCTCGAGCGGCATTTCCCCCGCTCGAGCGGAAATGCGAAATCTGGAAAACCCAGATTGCACCTCCAAGCTCAAAACCAAGTTCAAAAGCATCAAAACTCGACCTCTTGGGCTAAATTTCCAGAAAACACATGTGAACTCATAGTTAAACATGGTTCAAAACTCAATTTGAGAGATCAAAGCCCAAGGGTGTTTTATTCAAACCCAATTTCAAATCCATTTCAAGAACAATATGAACATGCAACATGCATGAATTCAAACCACTTTGAAGCTTCGATTTGATGTTCTAAAGAGCCAATTCTTTTCAAAACATGATGAAATCATGGACCATTACAAAATTATGAACATGCATGTGAGGAAACATGAACTTACAACCTCAAAACTCAAGAATGGCAACATGCATGCAACAATCAAGCTTCAATTCAACATCTAACCCATGATTGGCTCTAAACTCCATCAATATGACATGAACCATGCAAGAATCCACTCAAAACATGAACAAGAAGACAATGGAGCTACCTTAAGTCTTGTATTTAGGATAGGGAAGCTCAATGTGGAATCTACACTTCAATCCAAGCAATTCTTCAAGATGAATTCCAAGTTCTCTCACTCTCTCCCTCTCTTGGTCGGCTAGAGCAAGAAAATGGCTGAGCAAAATGTTGCCTAAGTGTATATTGAGGCTCAAATATGTTATATTGAGTGGGCCACTAAGGGTGGCAAAATGGTAATTAAGTCCAACTCTTTAATTAGCTTAATTTAATCTAATTTAATCATACCTAATCAGTTTTCAGGTAAATACACCATAAAATCACATTAATTACGAAGATCATAAAACATTAATCAATTCCCAGTTCGGCCGCCGATAAGGCCTTCAATTAGCAGTTTAAACATATAAGCATGAACAGATAATCATACAATCAAACAGATAGAATGCAATTCAGCTAACATATACTCCATCAATTCGGTTTCCAATTTTAGTCAGTCAGTTCAGTACTTTTACCCGTCCCATTATCAGTCACGATCAGTTCAGTTTTAACGATAATCGATGGTTATCGGTAATCAATCAGTCATAAGTCGGTAAATAGTATGAGGGTTGTTACAGTCTCCCCTCCTTATAAAGAGTTTAGTCCTCTAAACTCGAGTTACCTTCATTCTGGAAGAAAACAGGATTCAGTGGAAACAGTTCAGGATATCGTTTGGCCATGTCATCTTCCCTTTCCCAAGTGGCATACACGCCACCATGGTTCTGCCAGTCAACTTTCACTAGCGGGATCTCTTTGTTCCTCAGTTTCTTGATCCGTCTGTTTACAATCTGCATAGGTCGTTCCTCGTAAGTGTAGTCGTCACTCAACACTACACGAGTAGGCTCAATTACATGAAAGGGATCCCGGAGATAGTCTCTTAACATAGAAATGTGGAAAACATTATGCATGTGTTCCATTTCGGGAGGGAGCGCAACTTGATACGCCACCGGATTGATTTTCTCAATAATCTCATACGGTCCGACATATCTTGGCGCTAACTTGCCTTTGACTCCAAAACGAGTCTGGCCTTTCATCGGTGTCACTTTCACAAATACGTGATCACCCACATCATACTCTCTGTCTCGTCTTCTGACGTCAGCATAACTCTTCTGTCTGCTCTGTGCAGTTTTCAGTCTCTGTTGTATCAGTTTCACTTTCTCAGTTGTTTCATAAACAATTTCGGGCCCAAGCAAAGGCCCATCTCCAACTTCTGCCCAGCAAATTGGAGATCTACATTTTCTGCCATACAATGCCTCGAAGGGCGCCATGCCAATACTCGAATGGTAGCTATTGTTGTAGGCGAATTCAGCTAATGGCAGATGACTTTCCCAGTCTCCCTTTTCTGGAGCGAGGCAATCCGACGATAAAATCCATCGTGATATGCTCCCATTTCCACTCTGGTATGGGTAGGGGTTGCAATAGTCCGGCAGGTCGTTGATGTTCAGCTTTGACCTGTTGGCAATGAAGACATTTGGACACAAAGTTGGCAATTTCTTTCTTCATTCCCGGCCACCAGAAATTCTGTTTCAGATCTTGGTACATTTTCGTATTCCCCGGATGGATAGACAATTTCGAATTGTGGCCTTCTTGCAGAACTCTTCTTTTCAGTTCAGTATCATTTGGTACACACAGTCTTTCTTGAAATTTCAGTACATCATTCTCAAATTTGAATCCCGGTCTCGGTTTAGATTCTCTTTCTTCGATGATCTTTTTCAAGAAGTCATCCAGTTGCTGTTTCTCTTTAATCTCCTCAATCAGCGCCGGTTGAGCAGAAATAGCAGCTAAGATTCCACCTTGTTCTCGTAAAACAATTTCGGTTTCAGATTTTTCAAGGTCACAAAGCAACTCTTTCTGCCCTGTAAGCAAACAGGCTAAGTTTCCAATCGATTTCCGGCTCAATGCATCGGCAACGGTATTGGCTTTTCCCGGATGGTACAATATCTGTAGGTCATAGTCTTTAATCAGTTCCAGCCATCTCCGCTGTCTCATGTTTAGTTCTTTCTGTGTGAAGAAATACTTTAAACTCTTGTGGTCGGTGTACACTTCACATGTCACCCCGTACAGATAGTGACGCCAGATTTTCAGTGCAAATACTACTGCAGCAAGTTCCAGATCATGGGTCGGGTAGTTCTTTTCATGTGGTTTCAGTTGTCGGGAAGCATAAGCAATAACCTTCCCATTCTGCATTAAAACACATCCCAAACCCTTATGAGAAGCATCACTAAATACAGTATAACCATCCGTACCTGAAGGTAGGGTAAGAACTGGTGCAGTCACTAATCGAGTTTTCAACTCCTGGAAGGCAGATTCCCTTTGGTCAGTCCAGTCAAATGATGTCCCCTTCTGAGTTAACTGAGTCAATGGTAGAGCAATTTTGGAGAAATCTTTGACAAATCTTCTGTAATATCCAGCCAATCCCAAAAAGCTTCGGACTTCAGTCACATTTGTTGGTCTAGGCCAGTTCACTACAGCTTCAATTTTCTGCGGATCAACAGAAATTCCATTTTTGCTAACAACATGCCCCAAAAACATAACACGGTCAAGCCAAAATTCACATATAGACAGTTTAGCATACAGTTTCTGTTCTCTTAAAGTTTGTAGGGCAAGTCTCAGATGATGTTCATGTTCTTCTATACTCTTGGAGTAAATCAATATGTCATCAATAAATACAACAATAAAGTTGTCAAGGTATGGTTTAAAGATTCTGTTCATGAGGTCCATAAATGCAGCTGGTGCATTCGTGACTCCAAAAGGCATAACTAGAAATTCATAATGTCCATACCTTGTTCTAAAAGCAGTTTTATCAATGTCATCTGGTTTAACCTTCAGTTGATGATACCCCGATCTAAGATCAATCTTGGAAAACACTTGTGCCCCCTGTAACTGATCAAATAAATCATCAATACGCGGTAGTGGGTATTTGTTCTTTACAGTTACCTTATTCAGTTCACGGTAGTCAATGCACAGTTTCAGTGAGCCGTCTTTCTTCTTTACAAACAAAACCGGTGCACCCCATGGGGAGGTACTGGGTCTAATAAACTTCTTGTCTAACAGTTCTTGCAATTGCGCCTTCAATTCTTTCAGTTCAGTTGGTGCCATTCGGTAGGGAGCTTTAGAAACTGGCTGTGTTCCGGAAATCACGTCCACGGTGAATTCAATCTCCCTGTCAATCAAATCCCCTGGCAAATTGTCTGGAAAAACATCTGGAAATTCTCTGACTATAGGAATGTAATTCACATCAGTTTTAACATTATCAGTAGACACAGTCAGTACAGAACACAGATATCCTTTACACCCCTTTCTAATTAATTTAACAGCTTTCACTGACGAAATCAAATACGGAGGAGGTACTACTCCACTCCCATTAAACACAAATTCAGGCAAACCCGGTGGACGAAAAACAACTTGCTTGGTCACACAGTCAATAGTGGCATGATATTTTTGTAACCAATCCATCCCCAATATTACATCAAAATGATCAATGCTCAATGGCAGTAAATCAATAAACAGATGCATATCCCCAACAATAATTTCACATGCGGGGTACATATAAGCACATGTCATGGATCCCCCTACGGGTGATGATACAGCTAACAGATAGTTCATGGGTTCCAAGGGTCTATTCAATTTTCGTGAAAAGGCATGCGACACATATGAATGCGTAGACCCCGAATCAATCAGTACATATGCATTCTGAGTACAGATAGAGAGAATACCTGACACAACGGTCTCGGTATTCTGCACGTCTCCCGGTACCAGGGCGAACACTCGGCCCTGCCTCATGGGCTCCTTCCCGGTAGTTCTGGTATTAGGCTTTGGTGGAGCGTTTGATGTTGCGCCGCTGGCTGCAGCTTTGTTATTGCCCTGCGGAGTAGAAGGACAATCTTTAACCATGTGGCCCACCTTGCCACACCTGTAACAGGCTCCTGATAATTTGTGACAAATCCCTTTATGCTTGTTACCACATACAGAGCAGGGTGGAATGAACCCACTCCCCTGGCTGGGGCTAGTCATTGATCCCGTGTTCTGTTTCTTATTGGCTGGGTTGTGCTTGCCTTTCTTGAATTTGAAACCCTGCCTTTTTCCATGCCATTCAGTTGTTGGTGTTTCAGATTGTTTCACTGCTGCAATGTTCGACTCGGCCATCAATGCCCGGTCGAGAACACCCACAAAAGTCGGTAGTTTCAAAACATTTATTCGGTCAAGAATTGCAACATTAAGGCCGCCTTCAAATTTTCTGGCCTTCTTATATTCAGTATCCACCATGTGCGGTGCATAACGGGCAAGTTCAGTAAATTTGGTTTCATACTCGGCAACGGACATTGTGCCCTGCTTCAGCTGTTCAAATTCAGTCACCTTTCTATCCCTGACACACTGAGGGAAATACTTTTCAAAGAAGGACTCCTTGAACTGAGCCCAAGTCATAACAGTATTTGTATCACGGATCAACATCCACCACCTTCTAGCCTCTTCTTGTAGGGTGAAGGTAGCTAACAATACTTTGTTTGCTTCTGAGCACGGAAATACTTCAAATAATTTTTCTGTTTCCAGAACCCAAGCTTCAGCTTTTAACGGTTCAAGGCCTCCCTGAAAGGATGGCGGTTTCATTTTGCTGAACTTCTGGGTAAGAGCAATTATATCCCCATCATTCACATTCACATTAGGTTCCGGCTGTACCGGAGGAGGAGGTGGAGGAGGTGGGGGCTGTTGGTTCTGTTGTTGTTCTAGTCTAGCAGTTATCAGTTCTATCATTCTTTCCATTCTTTCCATTCTTGCCTCGGTAGACGAGGATTCAGGTTCATTTGCATTGTCCATTTCACTATAAGTAGTTATAACAGTTATAACAATTGTAACATAAACAGTTGCATATTTAAACAGTTATCACATTAACATGTATTCAGTCATAACATAGCCACACACTTTTCAAGTTCATGAAATGCCCTAATCACTTTCTAGGACATCCTATAGCTCATTTGGACACGTGTGTGCGGTATAACTCGTGGTTAAGTATCGCTCTGATACCACTCTGTCACGACCCAAACCCGGCCCTATGGGTTTAGCACCGTAACCGGCCAGTAATCCGAGATTACCGAAGGCCTGCTTAACAGTAAATACAGTAAAACAGAGTACAGGGCCTGGCGGAAGCCAATACAGTAATTAAACAATGTCCAATGAGCTGTGACAGTCTGTATGCCAAAAAGATTTTTCATGTATTCATACATATACAAACAGTACAGTCTGTACAAAATTTACAGTTACACAGTACAGGGACCTAATCCCTTGATAACAGTACAGTTAGCAACTGTCAGTCTATACAGTAATCCAAACAGTATGGAGACAGACGGGGGAAACAAACAAAACACCCCCAAAGCCATAGCATGGCAACTCGGAACCTCGCGGTGAGGCACAAAGGCTGGCTTGACAAAACTGGAGTTACCCTGACGCTCCTAGCTCCGATCTGGTGCCTGTACACCTACATATATATATATGAGCAGTGAGCTAAAGCCCAGTGAATAACATAAAGCGTAAAGGGGTTTAGAATGAATGTCCTTACAGTAATGAAAAACAGTTCAATTCAATCAGTATTTCAGTTGTTCAGTACAGTAAACAGTCATATGTGGTACATCCATTAGCATAACAGTGACAGTAGGTCTTAAAAGACCGAACAGTAATGATGGCCATCAGTCAGTAAACAGTAGTGGTTCCACGAGGGAACCGACAGAGAATTCTGTCGCAGTAACAGTAACAGTAAACAGTAGGTACTAAGGATGCCACAGTACAGTTCAGAAATAAAGGACATACATTCATTCAGTAAATAATACCAGTTCAGTAAACAGTTCAGTTCAGTATTCAAAAGATAATCAGTTGAACATATCTTTACACAATTGTTACTCACAGAGTTTGGGCTACAGTAAGCTAGAGCGTGTCTCCCCAGTCGCCAACCCTACACAGTGAACAGATTGAACACACACTAAGCTACACAGTTGGGAAATATCATAACTTAATCCCTAAATTGCCTTGGTGTGTTCTACAACGATATCCTCATCTAGATGTCTTAAACTAGGCCTAAGAATGCCTAGAATGGGATGAGGATGCAAAGATGCACATTTAAAAGCATTTTCAGGATTTTCAGAAAAACAGAGTCCCGCTCGAGCGCAGGTTTCCCCGCTCGAGCGTACAGGCAAACAAAGGTACACGCTCGAGCGTAAACTTTCCCGCTCGAGCGTATTGTAAAAGTACTGGATGGGTGAAATCCCCGCTCGATGCCCGCTCGAGCTTGAGACATGACTCCGCTCGAGCGCCCAATCTTCCGCTCGAGCGGACTGTAAAACAGTGCAAGATGCTGGATGCTCGGATTCCACGCTCGAGCGGCATTTCCCCCGCTCGAGCGGAAATGCGAAATCTGGAAAACCCAGATTGCACCTCCAAGCTCAAAACCAAGTTCAAAAGCATCAAAACTCGACCTCTTGGGCTAAATTTCCAGAAAACACATGTGAACTCATAGTTAAACATGGTTCAAAACTCAATTTGAGAGATCAAAGCCCAAGGGTGTTTTATTCAAACCCAATTTCAAATCCATTTCAAGAACAATATGAACATGCAACATGCATGAATTCAAACCACTTTGAAGCTTCGATTTGATGTTCTAAAGAGCCAATTCTTTTCAAAACATGATGAAATCATGGACCATTACAAAATTATGAACATGCATGTGAGGAAACATGAACTTACAACCTCAAAACTCAAGAATGGCAACATGCATGCAACAATCAAGCTTCAATTCAACATCTAACCCATGATTGGCTCTAAACTCCATCAATATGACATGAACCATGCAAGAATCCACTCAAAACATGAACAAGAAGACAATGGAGCTACCTTAAGTCTTGTATTTAGGATAGGGAAGCTCAATGTGGAATCTACACTTCAATCCAAGCAATTCTTCAAGATGAATTCCAAGTTCTCTCACTCTCTCCCTCTCTTGGTCGGCTAGAGCAAGAAAATGGCTGAGCAAAATGTTGCCTAAGTGTATATTGAGGCTCAAATATGTTATATTGAGTGGGCCACTAAGGGTGGCAAAATGGTAATTAAGTCCAACTCTTTAATTAGCTTAATTTAATCTAATTTAATCATACCTAATCAGTTTTCAGGTAAATACACCATAAAATCACATTAATTACGAAGATCATAAAACATTAATCAATTCCCAGTTCGGCCGCCGATAAGGCCTTCAATTAGCAGTTTAAACATATAAGCATGAACAGATAATCATACAATCAAACAGATAGAATGCAATTCAGCTAACATATACTCCATCAATTCGGTTTCCAATTTTAGTCAGTCAGTTCAGTACTTTTACCCGTCCCATTATCAGTCACGATCAGTTCAGTTTTAACGATAATCGATGGTTATCGGTAATCAATCAGTCATAAGTCGGTAAACAGTATGAGGGTTGTTACAGGTTCACTACCCCAAATGTATACATGATCTTATACTAAAGCACAATATGTTATTTTTCGTTTCTCTTTATTCATCAGTGTGTTTACTTTTAAGGGACTAATTGACCCTTAGAAATCACCAAAGAAAGTGTCATTATCACTTATTATCAAGTTTGGATTTCAAGTCATTATCACTCAAGTTTGGGTTTTTCTAAGTCATTATCACTCTTTTGAGTTTAATTAGTTCTTGTTGCACATCTTGAGTTTGACTTGGAATCCCTTATTGCTTGTAAATAAGTTTGACTCTTCCTTTGTAATTTCTCCCGAAGAAAATAAGATTTGTTTCTCGGGTAAAGTTGATGCTTGTTTCTCTTTATTGCGTTTTATTTAGTGGACGTAAATATCACTTTTGCACAAACAGGAGAAAAGATAAAGGAATTGAAACGTAATAAAAAAGGCTAATAAAATTGGTTAAAATTAGATTACAACTGACATAAAGAACCAATATGATTAATTGAATTCGGTCGGGCGTTATACCGAGTTTATTGTGTCAAGGCTTGTCTTACATCAATTCTTGTAATAAATTAGACAGTTCCTTTCATTTATTATTCATTCGGCTTTGTAATAATTATTTATTCGGACATTTGGACATTCGAACCTTCCTTCGCGAGGACAAATATGTAATAAGTTGTACGTCTTCCAACCCCCATTCTTTCTTCCTTTTATTTCACTGCTTATGATGGTTTAGGGACATCATGTTTAATTAGCATTTTTCATAATTTACATCCATTCGTTTACATGCATAAAAGTTCGGCTCATCATATTATTCAAATGTCAAATTCAAACTCCTTACTTGCATACATGTGTTATCACATGCCTTGAATTGACTCACATGTCATACTAGTAGCCGAACCTTAATTGCACGTTGCGTGTGTTGCATTAGTCATTAAATTAGGATTATGCATTTTTTTTCTAATTATTTTCTTTCTTTTTGGACTCGCCTTCAGACATTAAGGTAAGCATTTCTACCATGAGACTTGCTGCTTATTTGATATAACTGCTTGAATGCCTGTGGATGAAGGCTAATCACTGGAATTGGGATACTTTGATTCATGTATATATGCGATCACCATTTTCAGTGATACATATTCAAAACATTTTTTTCAAAACAAACATGGAATCAAACGTTTCAACTTTTCATGAAATTAGTCTACACTTGTATGTTACATATAGAACAAGAGCATATACTGTACATAAAAATCACATCATGATTAGTAGAGGCCAATCTTTGATCGGGTGAGTGGGGTGTTCAATTATTGACCTTCCCCTCTCATACCTAAGTTCCCGAACTAAGACACTTTGGTAATGACGAACTAATGGCCTTTGGCACGAGTCATAAGTTTTCTAAAATTTTCAAAAATAAATATTTAGGTGGTAGCTCTGAAATCTGGCAAAGCAGTCCATTTTTGGCATTTGATCCAAACATCGATTTTCCAAGAAAAATTGCCGGATTTGAACTCTTTTTGTGTTTCCACTGTTTCACATTGCACTTGTGAAATCAGAATCAAAACCAACATACAAGTGGAGTCCGAACTGTAAGGGCTATTCATTCTTCCGAAAGGGAGCGCGAAAAGCCGAGCTACAAGGAGATAATCCCCCGACGGGCACTCCGACGATCAAGATAGGTGAGAGCAGATTGACTTGAGAGAGAGAGTGAGAAGTGAGGGGATAGAAAGACTTAACCTTGACGTTTCTCGAAAACTTTCTTGTATCTTTTGCTTATCATTTCCTTGTCCATTCCAAGCTGTCTTGTTGGCCGAAAGTCTATAGCCTAGTTGACATCGTTCATGGTGAGTATGCCTTCTCCGGCGTGATGGGTTTGCCGCATTTAATGTTATGAGGGCCTCATTGAATGGTTGATATGTTGGTGCAATAACTTTGTAAGATCTTTGTTTGCTTACGTGGCTAAGCCTCTGCTTAACAAGTATTTGAATGCTATTGGTCCTGACTCAGCATTGATTTCTCAAAGTTACTGGGCTTTAATATTTGGCCTGTGAGCTGGGCCTTGTTGGGTGCCTACTAGTATCTGGACCAATCCACATTGCGTGCGATTCCAGCAGACTAAGGATTTACACAATTTACACACAAATAAAACTCCCACCAGCGATTCCAGCAAACTATTAACAATAAAATCAAGATTTATTTCGAAATCAAAATTTCATTGATCCACTAAACTTCTCTTCAAATCTAAAATCAAAATTTCATTGATCCATTAAACTCCTCTTCAAATCAAAAGAGTACCACTTCAAATAAAAAATTAGAATCTAATAATATGACCAAAACCAGGTTGAAGCGCAACCATGCACCCAGGGCACTTTTGAGAAGAGCAAAAAAAAAAAAATCAAAAGTCAACTTTTTTAATTATTTTGATTTATATTACCTCTCTACTTTTATATACGTTTTTTAAAAAAAAAATTTTAAAAATCAACTTTTAACTACTCAAAACAACCCTCAATCACATGATAGACATTCTTTTCATGCATTTGCAGCAGGGTACATCAACAACTGCAAGAAACGATTAAAGGGGTTTCACTTTCACATTGGAATGCTAGTGGAAATCAAGATTATATAAACTTTTGGAAAGTGAGAAATTACCATTTCCATATGAATGCCACTGTAAACGGCAAAGAGATAATTTCATGTGCCAACTCATTGATATCCGTGAAAGTGATTTCATCCACAGCTTTCAAGAAATGTTCAAGAGTCTTCAAAAGATAACACAACCATTATTCCATTAAATACACATTATAAATCATTTCAGTGGCAATGGGAAAAACATCAAGCCGGGCTGGAGCAGAGAAAGACGTAAAAGCAGAGTGAAGCTAGGACCCAGAAAAAATTCAGTAATGTTGTGTTTGGTTGGAGAGATTTGAAAAGAAAAGGGAAAAGTTATGTGAAATGTGAATAAAATATATCTATATTTTATCTAGTTTCACATATCTTTTTTCTTTCCCTTTCCAATTTCCTCCCAAAATCCTCCAACCAAACCCAACATAAAAGCCGAAGGAATAAAGGTGAAGAATGAGCATGAAGATTGACATCGAATCTCGGATTTCAGTTCTTTCAAAAAATAGAAGTCAGCATATTTTGATGATTTTATTCGAGGGTCAATACATAACTCCATTTATCTAGAAAAGTTCTACCATTACTCTTAAGAACCTCAATACTTTCTCATATCATTGTAAATAAAATTTAGAAATTTAAATTGCGTGTCTCCAACAATTTTTGATTAATTGTATCCAACACCATACTTTCATATAAATTCTGATTGTTTATTTACCACATTGACGTAAAAAAATTTAAAAAATAATTATTATAACAAAGCTCCCTCAATTATTAATATATATATCACTTTATTTTTTTTTAATAAACCCCAATCATATTGACTACCTCAATTATAGAAGTCATGCAAATACTCTTTTTTAAAGGTCATCTAAAAGGGATGAAAACAATACATTTTTTTAATTCAAAAAGTTAAAATGTACGGCTTCATATATGATGGAGTAAATTAATATTCATATATAATTGAAGGAATTTTAATATAATTAATCCTTAAAAAAATAAAGAGAGGCAAATCGACAAGAATACTGAAGAGTGTTGTACCCATGCAACAAATTACACAAAATAACTGAAAGTAAATAACTACATATACATAAAAATAAAAATAGAACTAATAAAAACAAATAATAGAAAAAAAGAATTATATATACATTGAAAGGCTATAAAATACAAGTTAAAATAATTGAAAATAAAATAACTACATACACAAATTAAGAAGGAAAAAGAAGAATTATATATAATGATAGTCAATAGAAAAAATAAATGGGGTATTCCGAGAATTGAACTCGGGACCTCTTGCACCCTAAGCAAGAATCATACCACTAGACCAAATACCCAATTATATTTAAATTTAACCACAAAATAATATATATATATACTTATTTCTGTTTAAACTCCCAAAGGAAAAAGGACAGAAAATTTGAACGATTTTTTTTTTTTTCTCTTTGTTCTCCTTTTCCCCAGATGTCCTTACTTTTTTTCTTTTCCCTCTACAAATCAATACCATAATACAATATCTAAACACACCCTTAAACATTTTATTAGTTATACATGTGTTAATAGGATCTCATAAGAATTTTAAAAAAAGAAAAAGAAGTAGGACTTATTGGGAATAATTTTTATTTTTGTTCTGACTCAAACATCACCTAATTTTTCAACCTATTCCCTGTTTTTCCTTTTCTTTTTTTTTTAATATAATTTTTTTTTCATTGTGAACTGAGAATTTTTTTTTTCTTTTTTTTTTTTTTCCTTTGATTTGATACATTGTGAACTGAGATTGGAATTACCCCCATCAAGGATTTTGGAGATTCTTGTTATGATTCCTAATATTAAAATGTTATAAAATAAATGACGTGTAACATTTTCATAATAGTTGGGATCCGTCAACATTTCACTGAGAAATTTCAACACAGAAATTTTGGCATAGAAAATTTTCAGCTCATCAGAGAGAAATTTCAGTTCATTACGGAGAAATTTGTCATAAAGAAATTTGTGAAATTTCTCTGTGACGAACTAAAATTTCTCTAATAATATTATTGAGGGACCTTAATTAATAAGAAAAAAATATATTGGACTTCTCCTACTACTAAAAGTTAAAGAGGAATGTTTCACTAATTTTTTCTAATTATTATATATATATATATATATTCTGTTTTTGATCAAGAATTATTATATATTGTTAGTGAGACTAATCCTACAACTAAAAATTGTACATTAAGCTTATAATATCACCAATAATTTTCCACAAATCCTACAACTAAAAATTGTACATTAAGCTTGTAATATCACCAATAATTTTCCACAAATCTTAGGCGGGCAAACTTATATGATTCGAACACATTCTTAATTAATAGGGTAAATTATACTAACACCCCATGAGGTTTATATTTATTACAATTTCCCTCCTCACATTTGAGAAATTACATTGATCCTCCTGTTAATTTAATTTTATGTATGATGATCATTACGGTGAAGGGGGAACTGTTATGAAACTTTAAATCTCATGGGACAATTTGTAATGAAACTTTAAATCTCAGGAAGGGAGATGTAATTTTGAAAATGTCAGGAAGAACTGTAATAAACATAAATCTCAGGGGTGCCAATGTAATTTACCCTAATTAATACTACGATAAAGACAATTTTCGAAACTCGGGGGTGGTTGCCCCACCCACCCTCGGTATGGATAAGTTCAAAAATTCGATTTGAAAAAAATAAGGATCCCCATGATATGGTTGGGATGACAGGCCACTGAGCTAAGCAAAGTTCAAAGAAGCTCTCTGGTTTATCAAGCTTAAGATTTTTTTATTATTGTTCATTAAATTTATCGGTTTTGCAGTGTTGGTGATGGGATTCAGAAGAGTTGTTGGTTTAGGGTTTGTTAAACACTTTCAGGAAAATGGCTTCAATGTAGGATTTCCACTTATCTGTTACTTTCACTAAGATGATTCCATCTTATGTGATAAACTAGTATTGGAAGTACCAACCTTGATGGGACTAAAAACAACTGTGAAATTTCACAAAACAAGTGTTAATGCTGCAATAAAGTACATGGTGTTTTTGATTTTGATCAAGTGCTTGTTCCATTAGTACTTAGTGCTCCTCAAGCAAGTGGCCTTTTGAGGTGACGTTGCAGTATAAAACCGAGCGATTAACAAAGTTTCAATACATTCCCGTAGAAAAAAAAAGGCGGTTCCAATGAAGGCAATCTGCCTTTTGGGCTTGCTTGTGGTCGTCGTCATTGGCGGGCTTGAAACGGCAAATGGGGCCGGGGCATGTGGGAAGTCTACTCCAGAAATGGAGGCTTTGAAATTGGCCCCTTGTGCAATGGCAGCACAGGATGAGAAATCTGATGTCCCTGATAATTGCTGCCAGCAGGTGAAGAAATTAGGGCAGAACCCGGGCTGCCTTTGTGCTGTTATGCTTTCTGACACTGCCAAGAGCTCCGGGATCAAACCGGAAGTTGCTATTACCATCCCCAAGCGCTGCAACCTCGCTGACCACCCTGTTGGTTACAAGTGTGGATGTAAGTTTTCTTCATTAACCCATTGTTAATTTTTTTTATTTTTTTAATTTTTTTTTTGTGAACCCTTTATTTGTCATGTCTTTGATGAAACCCAATGGTTGTTTTGCAGCTTATACACTGCCTTGAAGGGGTGTAATGAAGAACTCCAAGGGCCATGCAGTGGCTGCAAGGTAGTTAAAAGAAGCTAGTAGATAATTGTGTAATGGTGACTAGCCAATAACAGTTGCCAGTTTGTATGTATGCATCATAAATAATGTATGTAAAATATCAGTTTGAAGCTGTGTTGGTTCTTCCCAACCCTTTTATCACCCATTAAATGAGTTTTTTATTGGGAAAGGATCACCTGTCCCCTTTTCTCCATGTGGATCTCTCTGACCCGTCTGATCTAATTGCATGGCAGAGAAAAAATAATTTAAGATAAGAAACAAAACAAGACAGAAAATGACAGAATTTACACATTCGGTCAAACTATATAGTTGATGAGCATTTTTAATCGAGGTTGAGGACCACTTGTCCCCTTCTTTCACGTGGATCTTTTTTGTCTCTCTGACCTCATCGTGTAGACAAAGGTTCCATACTCTCTTTATTGAACACTCGAGGCCTGGGATTGTCTTTAAATCTGTCTCATGTTCTAACACACTCCTGTTCATTAGATCATGTTAGAATTTCAACGCAGTCATGATATCCAATCCAATGTTAAGATATAAGGTTAAAAGAATTTGGGGATAGAGGGAACCTAAGCCCAGTTAAGAAAACATGTCACAAAAAATTATGAAACCCGTAAAATATAGCTTAGAGAAAGCAACAATTGCAGAACAAAATTATTGGGTACTTAGAAACAAGATGGTAACGTCAAACCTATCAACTTCTACTAAAATATAGATGCAGAGACTTTGTCTATGCTCTTCAATAATCTTAAACCAACAAAACATAGTGACCACAGAGAGACGACAGCTGTGTTTTGGATAGAAAATAACCTCAATTTAAAGATCTAAAATCTCAATCAGACAAAACATTCAAAAAATAACATCTACTTAAAAGATCCAAGGTCAAAACCATATCAGTATAGATCATAGGACAATTATGCTTGTTGGGTCACAGTCCATTCCAAAGTTGATTTAGTAGTTTCAACAAGATGACAACATGGATTTAAATCAGATGTACTAAGGGGTGATAGGGGTGTTTGTGGGACAAAACAGAACATGCCCTAGGGTCAGGCTCACGTGGGATTCTTTGTCCTATTAGGAATGGCAATGGGGGGCAATGGGGTGGATATTAATTCCCCATCCCCATTCCCCTATAATAAATTTTCCCCATTCCCCATTCCCCATTCTCCATGGGTATCACCCTCCCCATGTTTTAATGGGTATGGATTTTCCCCAACCCACTTTAATCCCCATTTTTATTTTTTATATTTAATGTTAACAACCACTTTTTTTTTTTTTTTTTTTTTTAAGATTCACAACAAAAACTAAATATACCTTCAATCTTTTTTCTTTCTTTTTAAATATATTTAATGTTAACAATTTATTTATTTATTTATTTTTTTAAGGTTCACAACAAAAGTTAAATATACCTTCAATCTTTTCTTTTTTTTTAAAATATATTTAATGTTAACAATTTTTATTTATTTATTTATTTATTTTTTATTTATTTATTTATTTTTTTAATGTTCACAACAAAAGTTAAATATACCTTCAATCTTTTTTCTTTCTTTTTTAATATATTTAATGTTAACAATTTTTTTTATTTTTATTTTTATTTTTTTATTTAAGGTTCACAACAAAAGTTAAATATACCTTCAATCTTTTTTCTTTCTTTTTTAATATATTTAATGTTAACAACCTTTTTGTTTTTCTTTTGTCTTTTTTTTATAAAGGTTTTAGCTAAATATACCTTCAATCTTTTTTCTTTCTTTTTTAATATATTTAATGTTAACAACTTATTTTTTTATTTTATTTTTTATTTTTTTAAGGTTCACAACAAAAGCTAAATATACATTCAATCTTATTTTATTTTATTTGGTTCAACAACAAAATCAAATACACATTAATTAATTAATTAAAAAGTTTGTTTTATAATAATCAAATATATAATTTTGAGAAAATCAAAAAGCTTGTTTGAAGAAAGTGTTATAAGACTCATATTAAATTGCATCAGGGCATAAACAAGGAATTGTTAGCCACGGACAATTTAGACATTAAACCATCTTTCTCTTAGCAAATTTGAACAATTCATTTTAATTTATCCAAAATCTAATTATACCTTTAACAAATCTGAACCACTCATTTTAAGATATTTATGCATTACCACACCCAATCCATCCTCCATCTTCTTCCTTTAGTCCCCCACGAATTTTGTTGTTTGTTACTTTTAAAAAACAAAAAATATTTTTTCAATTAAATTTTTACTAATTTCACAACACCATCACCACTATTCTCACTTTCACTGTCACACTACCATCACCATAGCCACTACTATCATCACTGCCGCCATCACCCCACCACTATGTAACAATTTCTACTTTCACCTTCGTTCCATCACCACCACCACCAAATATAAAAAAATATATTTTGAATTCTTTTTATAAAAAATATTTTTCATTAAAAAATATTTTCTATCTAAATAAATGAAGCATAACATTGGGAAACAAACTGATTTCAGTTAAATCTGTTCATAACTAAGAAAAATTCTTTTAATTTAAAAAAAATTATTTAGTATGACTTTGTATCCCCTTTTTGTTTTTCTAGCAAATAAATCTATGTACCCATCATTTCTAACCAATCACAACTCATGCTTGTTTTGATTCTCTACAATTTCCTTATTTTCAAATACATTCATATATATATATATATATATATATGTTGTATAAATTATGTGATAACATAAAACAAATAGATTCATACTCGTTAATTGAAATTTCAGAACAAGCAAACCATTCTGAAAATTACAATACACAACAAAATAAAATAACATAGAAAAGCAAACCGAAACCTACACTAGACAATGTCCTTAATTTTTTTTAAATAAATTTAAAAAATTCTAGATATGCATAAAATTTGACAAGAATAATGTGACAATGTTAATTAATGTGTATTTGATTTTATTGTTGAGCCAAATAAAATAAAATAAGATTGAATGTATAGCTTTGGTTGTGAATCTTAAAAAAAAAAAAAAAAAAAATGGTTGTGAACCTTAAAAAAAAAATTTAAAAAAAGAAAAAAAAAATTAAATATATATTTAGCTTTGGTTGTGAATCTTAAAAAAAAAAAAGAAAATGGTTGTGAACCTTAAAAAAAATTAAAAAAAGGAAAAAAATTAAATGTATATTTAGCTTTTGTTGTGAATCTTAAAATTTTAAAAAAAAATGGTTGTGAACCTTAAAAATAAAATAAAAAAAGATTGGAGGTATATTTAGCTTTGGTTGTGGATCTTAAAAAAAAAAAAAAAAAAAAAAAAAAATTGGTTGTGAACCTGAAAAAATAAATAAATAAAAAAAAGAAAAAAGATTGAATGTATATTTAGTTTTAGTTGTGAATCTTAAAAAAAAAAAAAAAAAAAAAAAAAAAAAAGACATATGGGGAAATTAGTGGGTACCCATCCCCAACCCATCCCCTGTGGATATTTAAAGAATATCATCTACCCTACCCAATGGATAAGAAAAAGAGGGGAAAACCCATGTATTTGGGTTGGGTCTCCATGGATACCCACAGGGTAGGGTATCCATTGCCATCCCTATGTCCTATTCTTTTCTGTCCATTGTTCTAAACTACCTCTCTATCACATTAGTTTTTTTGGATCATTGAGAGAATTTGAAACAGGAAAGTGTGGGTTCTGATAAATACTGAACACATCACTTAACCGTAGGTATTTTTGGAGATTAAGAATATTTTTGATATTTCACGATTCTGTCATGTTACCCTAATACTATATATTTATAGTTGAGTGCTGCATCTCTCTCTATATAGGTATTTTTAGAATAAGGATATTTTTGATAATTTACAATTCTTCCATGTTACCCTAATACTACGTATTTATAGTTAAAGTATAACATCTCTATACTGTATTGTAACTATTTCAAATCATAGTGAAACTACAACGACTGTGGAGTAGCCCTATTCTAGGATGAACTATATAAATCTTTGTGTTCTTATGTATTTGATAATCTAGAATCTTGTTTTATTCCTGTTTGTATTCCATGTCGTGTCTCACCGATACTAGTTAGGTATATTTGTAGAAATGTAGAAGTTTACCAATAGATATATGTACTTATTGTGTATATTTGCGAAAATTTGTTGAGAAAACTTTTATGATGTGTTTGGATGTTGGATTCATGGAGAGGGGAAAATAGAAGACTCCCTTTTTTCCTTTCCCTCCACAAATCAAGATCCAAACAAAACCTTAGTTTCCACTCTTCATGTATTGCAATTCAACATTGTTTTGAGCTTTTCCATGTCACAGATGCAGACTCTGTTCATAAGGTAACCTTAATGCACTCAAGCCCTCAACTTATAAACAGTCGTAAAATCCAGTAGAGATGAGAGATTTTCATGACTTTGGATGTAAAAGGAGTTCATCTCTACAACATAATCAAAAGCATATATACATAGAAAGCACACAAGGCAACTTCATGTTCAAAGTTGTCCAACCACAAAGCACAAGTTGATGGTAAAAAAGCATAAAATCACTAAATCAAACATCCTTTACAGCAAAACATCATATTCAACATTCTTTTTACAATAGTAAGACGAAAATGACAAAAGAAAAAGAAAAGAAAAAGAAAAAGAGGTATAAAATAGTACATAAACTACGACTACATATGATGGTTTTGATGTTTCGCTGCAAAAAGCGACAAATGACCGTCTGCAACGAACTGCTACTATCCATCCTCTACATATATGAGATATGATAAACTGCTATCCTATGCATATGACATCCTGCAAACAAGTAATGAAAGATAACAGCTAAAAATCATATCAATTTAGAACAAAAAGTAGCCAAAAGTGAAATAACTCCCCACTAATGCATATAATTTATTGGAGACATGGCATAAACATAGAAAACCACTCCATTTGAAGGATTGCTGTTAGTGTCCCTGATGGTGTGGATTTGAGTCATAAAAACAGTTTCTCCAAAAATGAGGATAAGCCAAAGTACATCTTATCCTCCCTAGACTCTGCTTTAGTGGGAGCCTCACACACTAGATTGCTTTTATATATTTTTTATTTTTTATTTTTTATCTTTCCATTTTCTTTTTGTATCCCCAAGATTTATTGATTGTGTAATAAACAAGAACAAATCTGAAAACGCATTTATCTCAAATAACAAATTTAAGTGCTAAGTGCTGAATATGAATATGCTTCCTACACAATAATAACTTCAGATCAACAATATATGACACTTTTGTGATCTAACAGATGTGAGCGAAATTCATGTGAAACTTGAGGAGACTTCCACCATGAGGTAGAAAATACGATACCTGAGTATATGGGAAATTCACACACCATAGTTGGTGAGTTCTTAGTAATATAGAGACCCTGCAAAAGCAAATATTTGATCAACAAAGATGTTAGCCAATACTAGTAATACCACTTTCCATGCACATTTGACACAGACATACAATCATCCTACCTTGCCACCAATTTCCTCTTGAAGCACTGCCTGAATCATCTTCTACCCCATCTTGATTGACCTGAGGAGACTAGAAAACATTTTAGCATATTGTCATATTTGTGAAGACTCATTAATGGATCTTTATTGTAATAGTACACTCTGTAAGTGATATTCCCGTGCAAATCCCATCTAGCCCAGCAAGGCACAGAATTCTTCAAAAAGAGAGCATTTTGGATAGGTAGTAATTATTTCTTGTTCAATTTTAGAGATGTCGTAAATTGAATATTAGCAAAATTATCGTGCTTCCTGAGCTGCATAGCATAGACTCACCGTTGAGTGCCCAGAACCTTGGGTAGTCTGAGGTTGAGAATAGATGTCTTGACCGCCATAATATATCGATGAGCTGAGGTCACATGGTTGTACTCTTTGTTCCTGATAAAAAGGACTCATGTCCCTGTTAGGTATGTTTTGATTTTCACCTTCACCACTCCGAGGTATAGTGTCTAAAAAAGAGAAGAATTAGCAAAAATTCTAACCACAGAAAACCCAAAAAGAATACCAATAAACCAAATTTTAAAGAATTTGCAAAACAAACAGATCTCAGTCAAGGTTGCAACTTAGACTAATTGGTCAAGAAACAACAGTTTCCACCAACTGTTTTAAATTTATCCAGAGTAGAATTTGGAATCCTTTTATTAAAATGGGTTAACAGGAATTATTTTATCTTCATGTAAAAAAAAAATGAAGAAGAAGAAAAAGAAGAAGAAGAAGAAGAAGAAAGAAACTACTTTGTTAAGTTTAAACCTTTTTCAAATGGAGTGAACTACCTTCACAAATGAGGGTGATTGAGTTAAACATTCTAAATCTGCCTAATTAAGAAAATCAGTAATGAAAGTTGATCTTCGTAAAGGCTATATGAACTACTGCAAGATTGTTATAGTTCAGAAAGTAATAGATCATTCATAAAGATGAACCGAACCAAATAGATCTCTACAGAAGCACTATCAATCATCAAAATGACACGGTATTCAAAAGAAAATGCAGGTTTAACGCGCATACAAATAAAGAAAGGCGTAATTAAATTATCATTTCATTGATAATTTAAACAGCTCCAACTAAAATTACAGAATCCAAACTATAAGCGCAACAGCAATGTAAAGCTTAATCCCTTCACAAACCTTGAGCTCCAGGTTTGGTGCTCCAAACCTGATTTGGAGAGTCTTGCTTCTTCTCAACCGCCTTAGAGTGCACAGACTCCCTCCCCAACACCTAAAACAATTTCAAAAAACAATTTATGAGGTTTCTTACAATAAAGAATTGAGAAGAGAAAAACATAATATTTAAAAAAAAAAAATCAAATATTTGATTTAATCAAATCATAGGCAAACATGGCAACAATCAAAATATATTGGGTTGAAACAGAACTTGCATTGCAAGTTCATTCAAACAAAATTAAATACCAACAAGCATAGACAAGCACAATCTCACTCATCCATCATCACATGGTACTTATTTTAATTGAACCCATAATAAGTTCTATTGCAAGATTTTACTTTGATTTCCTAATTCTTTTCTCGACTGACTGAAAAATACCCAAATATGGTGAGGTTCAAGAAAAACCAATATACTACGTCAAATTGCATATAGTTCTCTTTTATCTGCGTGGCCTATTACGCAATTTGATGAAGTTAAACAAAAACTCATTAAAAATTCACAGCAAGAACTTGACACACAACCTTCAAAGTCTTCAAAAAGTTTCAAACAACGAATCCACAGAAGAACAGAGCCACAAAAACTGATGCCCATTAACAAAACTCAGAAAAATGCACAAAACCCAATAACAGAAAAACTGAAATTGAATCAAATAATTCAAAGAAAATGCAAAGAACTCGTCAAATGTCCACAATCAACACAATTCAAAGTGGTGGGAAAAGGGAATGAATACCTTGGAAGAAGGCTCAAAGATAGACCCAAAAATTCCAGAAGATGATGAAGCAGAGGACTCCTTGGAACCGAAAAGATCAGAAGTGAATGAGGAAGATGAAGGAGAACCCATTTGCTTCTTCTCGTCCATATTTCTCTCTCTCTCTCTCTCTCTAAAACTCTCTTCGTATACCAACAAATGAGAGTAATGGAAGAGAGAGTGTCAAATATATAGAACAACCACCGTCAAAGAGTACCCAGAAGGAACGAAATGGCTGATAAATTTTGCAGAGAAACAAACAGAAAGTGCAGACGAAAACAAATGAAGAAGAAACGGAGAGAGAGAGAGAGAGAGAGAGAGAGAGAGAGAGATCGCTGATGTGTTTGTGTTTTTGTGTGTGAGAGAGAGAGAGGGAAATCAAAACCGTTTCTCACCAATTTATAGAACAGCACAAACTCTCTCTCTCCCTCTCTCTCTCTCTTCATATACATTCATATATCTCTGTTGTTTCTCTCTCTATATCAGATTGATTTTTCTCTCGCCTACGATCTCTGCATTCTCTCTCATCTTTTTGTTTTTGTTTTTTTTGTTTTTTGGTTTTTTTGTTTGTTGGTTTGTTTGTTCTTCAGTTTCTGTTATGTTATGTGGAAAATGTACCAGATTTATGCCACGTGGAAAACAATCAGAGTATAACGTGGCACTGCTGTGGTCTCTTCCAACGTTTTACTGCCACGAATACCTAAGTGGATAATAACAACCCTACCATTCCACCGAAAGATTTTGACAAACTTAGAAGTTTTTAAAAGACATTTGGAGATTTATAAATTCAATATCGCAGCTCTATGTGGTGTTTTAGAAAATTGGTGAAAAATTATTTTTTTGATATTTTTAATAATTTTTTTGACAAAAAAATTAGTTTTTTTGGCTAAATAAATTAAAAAGTCAAAAAATTAACTTTTTTTTAGCTTGTTGCCAAACTGTCCCTATGTCTTGATAAGTTTATAATTTTTTTTTAATGTTTCATCAAAAGATTTATATTTTAATAAGTTTTTTTTTTATATATTAGAATTATGAATAAATTATAAATATATTTCTTGAGATTTGATTAAAATGCGAATCGTTTTTTATGATTTTAAAATTACATTCTATCTATGAGATTTTTTATTTCATAATAAATTGTCCCTTTTATTAATAAATTATCAAGTCAATTAATAATTTTTAATGATATTAGACATATGTTTTAATTAATAATTTAAGTAATTTTATTATTGTATAGGAGAGCAATTATAAATTATATATTTTTAGTTAATTCTATTAAATAAAAAAAAATTCTGATAAGGGGCTATTTGTAATTTTCTAAATTATAAGAGACAATTTGTACTTTAAGCAAATCTCAATAGGTTTATTTATAATTTATTCTAGAATTATTATGTAGATTATTTTACCATTATAATTTTTTATTAATATATATATTATATATTAAATATCTAGGAGAGAGAAAATATCAATTATTAAATATATTTTATTTGTAATATATATAAAATATTATATATAGAATATGAAAAATGATTATTCTTAGTATTTTCTTTACCTCAATGTAAGAGATTCACTTAATCAAAGATCTTTCTTCACTATTATTTTGCATTAAGGTCCTGCCATGAAAAAACATTTGGAAGAGAAAGTTAGTTGTAGACCGATAATAAAGATGATAATGAACAATTATTTTTTTGCTATTGTTACACATAAACTGTAATCTTTTCATCAATTTGTGTAACCACCGGTATTGTATAGTTTATTCACTGATATTATACCGATATTGATTATATATAAATTTTTCTAAAAAGGTGCGTCAATATATATAAAATATTTGATAATTTTTTTATATATTGTTTGATATTTTTTTGTATATTATTTGTTACTATACTTGTTGTTTGAACAAATTTTTTTTTTGTTGCCATTAAACAATCGGAATAGTTGATTTTTTTTTCCTTTCAATTTTGTTTCATGTTTTCATATTTTAGTGTGAATGTTCACATTGGTGTGAATTTAATTTTTTTAGGCTGATTGTATGTTAACTCTAAATTGTGAACATTCACATTGTATTTTTAGTATAAGTTTTTTTTTTAAAAAAAAAAAAAACGAATGTTAGTTATATGTTTGTTATTTTTGTTACTATGCTTGTTGGTTGAACAATCATTTTTATTACCATTAAACAATCGAAATAGTTGATTTTCATTTTTTTCAATTTTGTTTTATGTTTTCACGTTGGTATGAGTTTTTTTTTTTTTTTTAAGAGGATAGTTGTATGTTTTAATTGTATTTATTGTGAACATTTACATTGTACTTTAATATGTGCCTTGTTTTTTCAAAAGTTAGTTGTATGTTTGTTATTTACTGTGAATATTCATTTTGTTGCGTTATTTTTTAAATTTCTACATTATAAAAAAAATTGAAACTTTATAATTTGAGATTTTCTCTGTAAAATGAGGGATAGATTTTCTCCTCAGAATGATGGAAAGATTTTCTTCACAAAATGAGAGACTATTGTTATTTTTTATTATATATTAGTTTTAAAATGGAAACATGTGCAAAAAATTAAAATGGTGATTTGGTCATATTGCATTAAATAGGACCTAATAAAATACTCAAAAAGAAGATGTATTTGATGGAATAAAATACTTAGAAAAATGATTTATCAAAAAATGATCCAAAAATATTTATAGATTGGTGAAAAAAATTATAAATTTAATTATTAATATTTATAAATTTTACTATTAGTTTGAATTTTTTTTTAAACAAATATTAGTAATTCTTCCAAAAATTATTAGGGGCAACAAAGACACCATCTATTATTTTGTGGGGAAATTAAACCTCAGTGGAAAATTTATAAAATATTTAGTGAATTTTTTTATAAATTTTATCATTGATTTAAAAATATTTTTAAAAAGTTGGGCTGTGTTGTATTCTCCCTTATTTCCTCTGACCCATTATCAATTGTCAAACTCTCACAAATTCGAATAGAAATTTAGAAATAAAAAAAAAATAAAAACTAAAAAAAAATATGTAAAATATAATTATATTTTATTTATATTTTACTCTTTTTTTTCTTTTTAAATTCTTATATAAATTTATGATCCAAATATTATTATTCACTGTACCCCAATACAAAATCATAAATATCAACGTTTATTAGCCGGCACAACCCTTGTAAAGCACCACTTGGTCAAGATAAGTAACTTATAATTGATCCCACCACTGCTCTGTAGAATCCATTCCTTGACTTTTCTTTGTTTGGTTGGGACCCCCTCTGTAGTTACGGTGAGTGTCTTACACCTTATCTTTTTATCTTGTCGGACCGACCCGGATAAATATATATATATTTATCTTTTCACAGAAATTCAGATAAATAAATATATATATATATATATTTGTTACAAGAAAATTCTCCATATTTTCCTGCAGGAGCAAGGCTCCCTTTGTAAAAATTATCAAGGTGTCTTGTTAACCTTTCTGAGCGAGAACACTATAATTTGAGAACTTGTCGCGATCTCCCAAGACAAACTCTGCTTAAGTCAGGACTTGCACAGCGGGAGAGCATTAAACTCATACTAAGTGCTAATTAGACAACATAAGGTCTAATCTTCTACCCAACTGTGCTTCACCTAAGAAATTGACCCAAAAAAAAGGATTGAATCTGTGACCTGAGATTTAAACCCTAGGCCTTAACCACAATACTACCCACCCCTAGGTAGGGGTGCAACTCGGGCGGGTTCGGTCGGGTTGGGGGTCTGCCCAAGCCCGACCCGAATTGTATTTGGCACTACCCAAGCCCGCCCAAGCCCGACCATGAACCCGAACATTGTTGCCCAAACCCGGCCCAAGCTTTGTATTTTGAACTCGGGTTGCCCGAATTGCCCGAGTTCAGAAACCTGTAGGTAGATCTAAGGGTAGACATAAAAGATGCTAATCTAATGGTAGAAAACTAACCAAAAAAAAATAAAAAATAAAAATTAAGACTAACTCTTTTACTTAATAGAAGACTAACCAAAAAATAAAAATAAAAATAAAAATTAAGACTAACTCTTTTACTTAATTTATATATATTACATAATTTATTAAATTATATATATTATATATTATATAATTTATATAATATATTAAATTGAATTCGGGTTCGGGTTGCTCGGGTTGGCCATTGGTTCTGCCCAAGCCCGGCCCGAATTGCAATTCGGGCATAAAAAATCTGCCCAAGCCCGTCCAGATTACAAGATATAGTTGCCCAAACCCTAAAAAAACTCGAGTTGGACTCGGGTTGCTCGGGTTGAGCCCGCCCGAGTTGCACCCCTACCCCTAGGTTCAGATAAATATTAATATTGGGAAGTTATAGCAGTTATAAAGACTAGCAATTTATTTGGAGGAAATGGACTGATGGGATGTTATATTATGCTCTTTGAACAAATTCATGTGGTATTTTGTAGGATTGTTGGACGTAATTTAAATAAGCATATTTTTTCTTTTTTCTTTTATAACAAAAATAGATAATTAAAAGAAAATTGTATGTTTGAGATAATTTTTATATATATATTTTTTTAAAATGTAATATAAAATAATAGTTAGTAATGTAAATTTACATTTTTAGCCCTCTTTTTTGAAAAAAAAATCTACAACAAATGCAGCTTGATGAGCTTTTAAATCATAATTCTACACTCATTTCTCAAAACTCAATTCAAAATATAATCATTACTTTTCAAAACTCATAACCAAACACATAATTCAAAACTCTTTTCAAAACACAATTCAAATCAATATTTTAATTTTTTAAATATTTTAAATATTTAAAAATTTTAAAAATATTTTAATTTTGTTAAGATTTTAAATATTTTAATATTTAAATATGTTACGATTTTTTTAATTTTTTAATTTTTTTTAAATATTTTAATTTCAAAATATTATGATTTTAATTTTTTAAATTTTAAAATATTTTATAAAAATAAATTTAAACTCTATTTTATAAAAATATTTTTAAATATTTTAATTTTTTTGTTATGTATTTGGTTATGATTTGAGTGTAGAGTTGTGAAAGTAGTATGGAGTTTCGAGTTATGTATTTGGTTATGAGTTTTAAAAATAATTTATTAATTGAGTTTTGTTTTATGTGTTTGGTTACGATTTGAGTGTAGAGTTGTTTTTAAATTTAAAATATTAACATTTTAATTTTTTTTGAATATTTAATTTTTTTAAATTTTTACGATTTAAATTTTTGAATATTTATTTTAATTTTTTACTTATTAAATTTTTTAGATTATTTAAATTATTTAAATATTTATGATTTAAATTTTTTGAATATTTATTTTGAAAAAAAATTTATTTCCTTTGTAGTATTTTCAATTAAAAAATTGATTAATGTTATTTTCTGTTAATAAAAAAAAATTAATTGAATTTTAAAAATAGTTTTTTTATGAGTGTTGATCAGAATTTTTAGTAGTGTGAAAGTAGTTTGTTTTGTTATGAGTTATAACAATTTGAATTAAGTTTTAAAATTTTTTTCTAAAACTCATAACCAAACAAATTTTCTTACTTCACATGTCAAATCAAATTTTCAAAACTCAATTTCACACTTAATTCAAAACTCAATTCAATACTCTATTCAAAAATCATAACCAAACAAATTTTCTATACTCAAATCATAATTACAACTCACAAACTCAAAATATAACTCATACTCTCAAATTAGGGCGGTGATTGAGGGCCCGAAATGGAGAGCCCCGAATGGCTCGAAATTCCATTTCGGGTAAAAAGAAAGAAAAAAAAAAAAGAAAAAAGAAAGAAAAAAAAAAAACAGTTTCCAAAATTGGAAATTAGGGGTATTAGGGGCAACTTTTTTAGGGCTCTCAATCATTTTCCCTCAAATTATATTTACAAAACTCTACCCTAAACAACTATTTTTTTTTTTTTTTTTTTGTGGGGTCCTTGCTCCTGCAACGGCGAGCGGTAATTTGTGTGGCCATTATTGTATACATGTTCAACACACAAGAAATGAGTATGGTTCAACACATAAGAAATGAGGTGCAATCATCCACGCTTTTGTCCATTTGCACGTTGGAATCTCTACTAAAATGTTATCCGTTTGGTATTCATTTCGTTTATACTTTTCAGTTTATATTTATAAAAATTTTAAAAATTATCATAAAAATTTATTTGATAATTTTTTTAGTTTATAAATAGTTGTCTTAGTTTATAAATTTGAGAAAAAAATATAAACTTGAAAAATGAGTTTACGTTTTCAGTTTTCAATTTTTTTTTCAAATAATTTTTTTTCAAATAACTTTTTTTCAATTAATTTTTTTTTCAAATATTTTTTTCCCAATTAATTTTTTTTTTCAATTATTTTTTAATTAATTTTTTTTTCATTTTTTTCAAATATTTTTTTTTCAAATTATTTATTTTCAATTAATCTTTTTTTTCAATTAATCTTTTTTTCAAATATTTTTTTCCCAATTAAATTGTTTTCAATTATTTTTTTAATTAATTTTTTTTCAAATAATTTTTTTTGATTAATTTTTTTTCAAATATTTTTTTTAATTAATTTTTTTTTTCAATTATAATGTGTGTGATCCCATTTTCATAAATAATAAAAATAAATATAAATATTTTGGACCTTAACAAACATATTTTTTAATTTTTTTTTTAATTTTTTTTTAAATATTTTGTTCAAACCAAACGCGTTTGTAATTTATGTTTTTCTAAAAATAAACAAAAACTAGTTTATAAATTTTTTATAAATATAAACAAAAAACGTAAACACTACCAGTATATTTTGGTTTAATTTTGTTTACTTTTGCTGTTCCAATTTTTTGGTACCATGTTTTTAATTTTGGGATCAGAATTGTTGATAACAAAAATTTTACAAACACATGCTTTATTTTTGCAAAAAACGATATTTGTAATGTTTATGTTTTTGTGAAATAATTTATACAAATTGTAACAATTTTTTTTAATCATAATTTGTAGTATGTTTAATTTTTTTTTCTTTTTTTGGCATTTTGCATGATGATTTTGATAAAAAATCTCACAAATTTTGTCAAAAGTCATACGGAAACCAAACTTGTCAAATTGAAACCCTTTTTACCCAATTTGTTACGAAACTCTTATTTCGATGAAAAAAATAACATGAAACAAAAGTGTATTGTGGAAATAGCTACGTATTTGCAAAACAACACTATTGCTCCAATCCATTTGACCACATTTGTTAACAATTGTACAAATCTATTTTTGTTATTGTGAATATGTACCGTTTTGTTTTATTATGTTGGCATCACGGTTTTGCATAATAAAAATTAATAGTTGCCAAGTTTAATAGGAAAATATTTCATGATGATCTAAAAGAAAAAAGATTTTATTTAGTGATCCGTAAATAAAAAATAACTTGTTAAAAAAAATGAATTTTTGTTTACCTCAACATTTCATGACATGAATTTTTTTTTTCTTTCTTTCTTTAACAAACAAAAACAGAATGTCTTAAATCACATAATTTACATTTCTCATATACAAAAATAATCTTGTAATCTATTTTCCATTGCCCCCACCAACAAAGCTACCAACAAAGCTACTGCACTCGCGCTACCAACGCACATGCAATAGTTGCCCTCACATTGGCCATTTCAATGTCTTCATTTCCTAGCATCATTATATCTCCAATCGTTGTCATTGTTGGGTGGTTAGGAAGGTCCAACATTTCGTAGTCCTCGGCATTTTAGATTTTTGCGTTACTTCATCAATGAGGCTATTTCGTCTTATGAAATTATGTAAGGCCATTGATGCTGCAACTAAGGGAACTTGTACTATTTGAAAATCGTATTTTATCATGCTCCTCAAGATGCCTTACCTTGATTTCCACACCCCAAACATCATTTCGATGCAACTACGCAACGACGAGTGTGCTCTATTAAGACGTTTGTAGTCGTCCTGTGGTCGTCGGTTGCGATAAGCCGATTGGTGATATTGATAGCCAGTGGCGGAGCTAGGAAATTAAACCAAAAGGCTCACTTATTAATTACAACTTTATTTTTTTTCATAACCAACAGTAAGAAGATAACAATGATTTTTGAATTAATAAGTACAAAAACTTAAATAAATTATTACAAAAGTATTTCACATAAAATTTTATAATTAATTTTGAGTAAAATCAAAAAGAAAGTATTGCGTGTAACTAGTGTATCATATACAATGTAAAAAAGTCATATATTTACGTCTTAAAATAAATTATATAATGGTAAGATAAATCAAATTTTTACAAAATTTGAGTAAAAATTTCATAAAATAGTCACGTCATTATTGACATATAATATCACCAACCAATAGTAAAGTAACATATGAAAGGTGAACTCCACATGTAAATATAACTAACACTCTAGTAATTTTTACATATATACAGTAAGATTAATTATATTTGCATATCAATAATGATGGATATTATTTTTATATTGAGATTTTTTCACAAAATTTTCATACGTAAAAATATAATTTGTTATAATCACTTCATTTTCAATAAAAACAATCACTATTGTTTTCATAAATTTAAAAATGCACTTGACATTTTATTCTAAATATTATTTTTGTTTAAAATTTAATATATACACATATGTAAAAAAGAAAAAAAAGCGAGAAAACTCCAGGGAGGGCACGTGACCCCCCTAGGCACCATGTGGCTCCGCTATCGGTAGCCCTTGAATGATGCAAGGACCTTTTCTTATTATTTTACCCATTGTCAACCAAGTAGTATTTACCTGCACATAAACAATTATCGCATATCATGCAACATTTATATAAATTAAAGAAATTTACGAAAACTATAGTGCATATATGTCAAATATTTATTGCATAAAATTTTATTAACAATCAGCTTTTACCTGGTTCAGGATGCGGGAATCGATGCATGCCATTACTTGTAACATAATGCAAAACTCTATTATTGTGCATGCTCACATCCCATCCACAGGAAACAAAAATGAAGCATAAATCAAAGTCACACACCGCAATAATATTTTGTGTGGGAATTCCTTTGCGGCCGTAGTACGGCCCTGCGTCCGACTGTTTTATTTGGGTCATTACGTGTGTGCTGTCCAAAGCATCAATACAGTCCTATTTCATATGTGGTAGTACAGAGTTACATTACACATTGTTATGGAAATGTAAATTTATGAAGCATGTGTTAAAGAAAAGATCCACGTATTGCACTTGGAACGACAAGTATTGTGTTTACGACAGTAGATGTAGATGCCGACACCGTTGCACAGCCATTGGGTCTAAACTTCTACTATGGACGTCCGTGAAAGGTATCATTGCCTGCAACACTTCATGAAAATTTCTTAACAACGTCTCCCCGAAGTGCTGAAACCGTTCTATTAATGTCTTCCAGGCAAGCCCTTACAAAACGTTTATGAAAATAGCCACATTCTGTTCAACCTCTAAACCGTGCTCCCATTTAGGTACCAATAGGCCAAAGTCGACAAGAGCTTGGCAGAACAATAAAAAAACGTTCTTCGACATACCTATCACATCTTCGCAAACACCCATGATGGCCCTGAAACAACTCTTAAATCCATAACCGTCCCATTAGTATAGAGGTATTTCGTGGTATTTCGTGGTACTTTGTGGAAATTGTTGTAATAATATGTTGCTGCACTGTTGCACGCTGCCAACAAGTTCGAATCAGTTTCCTTTACCATGTTGGCAGCAATTTCATCAATTGCGTCTCATAGTGATTGGTTACCGCCGAAGTTACTACGACCGACCTAGTCATTCATTTTACCTATGAAAAGCAATAATGGAATGGTCGAGAATAGTAATTGCAAACAATGACACTTGTGTAACTCATAAAATTGTGAAGTATTCTAACAAATATTGCAATAGTTGGTTAGTGTGTCATACTGTCCACAACTTGAAATATATATATCTATATAATAAGGGAGAAGAGTTTTTGAAAATGTCTAATTTATCATAGAGATACATTTTGATCCAATGGTCTATAACAACCCTAGATATATATCAATGGCTCAGATCTATGTAGTTCTCGCCCAAATGTTTGTCTCTCTCAGCTTTCCACCTACTACGTCCCTCTCTCTCTCTCTCTATTCTCACCCACATCTCCTCCACATTCTCTCTCTCTCTCTCTCTCTCTCTCTCTCTCTCTCCCTCTCTCTGTTCTTCTTCTTTCGCTCGCTCTGACGCTGCTTTCCAGTCCTCGGTTTCTGCCTCTCGAACTCGGCTCGCAAGGTAAGATCTCTCTCTCTCTCTCTCTCTCTCTCTCTCTCTCTCTCTCTCTGTTCTTATTTTTTTCTACCCTTCCTCTTCGCTTGCTCCCGACGCTGCTCTCCAGTCCTCAATTTCTGCCTCTCGAACTCAACTCGCAAGGTAGTCCTCGGTTTCTACTTCTCCCCTTCTCTTTCTGTTGGGCTGTGTGTTTTTTTAGGTTTTTTTTTTTTGAGTTCATCGTGTCCTGCCTCTCTCTTTCTCTTTCTGTCGGGCTGTGTCTATTTTTTAATTGTATCTACATATGAATAATTGCGATTTTTGATGCTGTTTTGGTTAATTTTAGGGGTTTTTTTGAGTTCATCGTGAAATTCGATTATATTCGATTGGATGTTATTGTTGTTGTTGTTTATATTCATGTTATTGTGTGTACGAATTTTTTCCCAGAAAAAAGTACCCATAAAGTGCCTTCAATTTATAAATGTGGTTTCCCACAATCACAGCACCTTTGATCTTCCTTACCATTGCCAGACTTGGCTTGGAGAATGAGATTCAATTATTATGGTGTTGCCCTACCTTCGAAATTTCGATAATTTTTATTTTTTTTTAATATGAAATTTCAACATTGTCGAGGAAGCATCATTGCATCAGCGAAGTTTCGGTTCGATTCTTATCCTCAAGACAGTGAGTCTTCGCTCTCAGTTTTTGGATTTGATGTTTTGATTTCAATAAATTTCTTGATTTCTAATTTATCTTATTTGAAATATTGCATTCCAGTATAAAAATTGTTAATTTCTGTGTTTGATATTAAAGATTTAGATTTTGTGACCAATTTTTATTTTTTATAGTTATTGTAACGATTTTATCTGATGTAAAAATGTAAAACAGCACATCTAGCAAAAAATCAACTCAAAGAGAAAGGAAACAAGTCAACAATTCCTTTGTTTTTTTCAACTATGTTAACTCACAATTTCATTATTCTTTTTTGTTTTCCTCAAAGATGTTTGGTTCATAGAATTGTACAACATTTGAGGATAACAGAGTATTTAACAATTCCTCCAAATTCGAGTTCGAATTCACAACCGAGACACAACTCTTGATAAAACAATGTAACCAGGAACAATAAAATGGTCGCATCATCCACAAAATAAAAATTCAATGATATGATCAATTTTTTTAATATGATATCACCGTTATATTAATTTTTTATTTTTTATTTTTTAACATCCAATGTCCATTTACAAACGAGTAATAGTGTGATAAGTAATTTTGTTTATCTTATCATCATCTTTACATTAGTGGAATGGATCCCAATCATTAATTCAAATTGTTTTTATGGGATGATTGATAGTGGTATCATGGCTCAACACAACCCATATGTTGCACATATTGTTTTATAGTTTGGCAACTTAATTTTAATAGGACTTCTAATATAATATATCCTCTTAGTCATGGGGGAACCAAAATTTAAAGCTTAAATATATAAAAAAAAAAACTATCCATGCATTCTTCTTTAATTGAATGATTTGTGCTTCTATTTTATTGCACTTTTCATTAGGTTGATTTAAGAAAATTAGTTCCATGATTGTATCCATAAATCCTATATCACATCTCTCTTGCTTGTTTTGTATCTTCAAGTGATTAACAGGTTTCTTGATTTCATCAGTGTAATGGTATTTTAAAGTGCGTAGGTTTCTTGATTTCAAATTTAAAACTCTCTCTCTCTCTTTTCTCTCTCTCAGCTTTTGTTGTTTCCTTCTTTCCCCCTTCAGAGCTCACTCCGATAAGTTATTTCTCTCAGATTTTCTTGTTTCACTCCTCTCCTTCTTTCTCTTTCAGCTTTTGTTGCCCTTCGTGAAATTTATAATTTTAAAGTTGCCCTTTTGTTCTCTATTCTGTTAAAAATATGTAGAAATTCAAACATGTCTACAACTCTAGATACTGATTATTCTTTAATTTTCCTTTTTCCCTCCCCTTTCTGCCTCTGTTACATTAATTTTGTTTCTTAGCTATTTGATTTACGCATTATGATGAGAAGGTAGACCGATTGTAGCTCTTTTTTATTTTTTAGATAACTAAATGAAGAATTATGTTCGAAATCAAAATTACAGCGTTGATAGGAAGTTGACTGACTGAAATACAGAGAGAAACTAAGCCTGGGCGCAAAAGACTTCTCCTGATAATGGTTTATCAGACAGACTTATGCCACTGGGACACCCAAGTATGTGTTCCATCAGTGCAATGATGTTTTAAAGTGCGTAAGTTTCTTCATTTTTCATTCAAAAATTTTAAATATGATTCAAACTCCAAGGTTTATTTGGCAGCACATTGTTGTTCATTGTTGGTTTTCAAATAATTTCTTCTTCCATGTGCTTGTTTTTTTATTTTTATTTTATTTATTTATTGAGTTGGCCTTCCATGTGTTTTGTATTAGCCACAATTGGTTGCATATGTAATGCTTGATAAAAAGATTCAGTTAGAAGGATCATTTGCTTACTTATGTATTATCATGTGCAATGTCTCTTATTTGGAACTCTAGAACCTTTGTACACTTGAGAAAAGTCTAATATCTATTTTCAAACATATTATTGTGATTTGTGAATAAGGTACTGCAAGTCCAAGGAAAAATCAAACACTGAATTTTCATTATTGATGAGTTCGTTTTTTTAACTTTTACATTTGATTCATTGTTTCTAGATTTATAGATGTTCATTTAGGTGATTTTTGTGTAGTTAGTTCAGTTTATAGTTATAGCAAAATTTGAAAATATTTCTCTCTTATATTTGGTTAGAATGGTTTAGATAATCCCAACTAAAAAGTGAAGTGCTGAGATTTTTTTCACTCTCTCACTATTTCCACTTCTCTCTTCTTTCTCACCATACATCTTCTATCTTCTATTGACTCTTTATCTTCATTCCCTACACCTACAACACTACTGTTCACCCTAAGTCATCACCGACTCTGTTCTCCTCACATGTGCCGCTTCCGCATCCCCTTCATTTCCTGCTATTGATGTCGCCACCAGTGACAATGGATGCCTCCCAAACCTTTTTTTTTTTTTTTTAATCTTTAAAGAGTAGTATCCTTTTTCCCATTTGTTTTCTTTACACCATGCCTTTAGGTACGGGTATACACTAAGGCCTCGTTTGGGAATATGCTAATTTAGTAACTTTTTGACTATTTGGCTAAAATATGTGCTAAAAAAACTAGTATGTTTGGGATGACGTTTTGGCTTTTTACGAAAAGATGTGCAAAAAGTAGAGAGAAAAGAGAATATTTGACTTTTTGGTATGGGTTGTTGGCTTTTTGACTTTTTTAGTAACTTTTTGGCTAAACTGGTCTGTTGCCAAACGAGGCCTAAATTTTCTTTACACCGTGCCTCCCAAACAATGTATGATGCTAAATTTTCTTTAGGGAATTGACCCACAATGCCTAAAATATTGTTTTGTTGCTATACATGGTGTAATTGGTATTGTTTATGCATTTGTATTTGTTGTATAGGTACTTTAACTCATTGCAGAGTGAATGTTTTTCTGCCTGTTTCCAATTCGATGTAAATATGGTCATTTCAGCACCAACTGGAAATGGAAAAACTGTATTTTTTGAGCTTTGCATTTTGAGACTGGTCTCAAGGTTCATCTCTACAGAGGGAAGATTTATTCACTTAAAAGGAATGCTTAAAACAGTAGGCTTTCTACAATTTTGTATATGAAAAATTTTTAGATGTTTATTTAAACACTGAAAAGTTCAGAAGATTATTGATTTCACACCAACGGACAACTACAGATGTTCTTTATTTCATTAACTTTGTATTGTTGGTTGGTTTTGGGAATAAACTCCTCATGTTATGAAAGGAATTTTATTATTATTTGATTTATATACAGATATATAATATATTTTTAGGGTCTATTATACCTTATTGTCTGACTGAAGAGGTCTATTATAATTGTTAAATCCATAATTGCTTCAACAGTTGAAATCTTTTCCATTTATCAGTGATTAGAAAAGGGATGTACCTTACAAAACATTTACAGTAGTATTTAGTCCTTACATAGGTGTTTCCATGATTTTCTACATCTGTTGTGTTACGTAAGGTTTGAACAAAATATATATGGTCTCTCTGTACCATTAGTAAGTTGTTGTACCTGATTTCTTCTTATTTCCATGTGGTGTAGATTATGCTGGGAATACATTTTTTAAAATCTCATGTGACCTTGTAGGCAAGTTAATTTTTTTTTTTCTATATTTTTTCTCATGTAGTTTTGGGTTTATAATTTGCAAAGAACTATTGCAATGTGATTTGTGGCAATAGCATTAGCAAGTGTGCATCGCTTGGTATTTAAAATTATTTTTTTTTTAAATTGCAAAGTATTGGTTGGTGTACATTTCAATTTCAATTATTATTTTTTATTTGTAATTGTAAAGCACTGGTTGTGCATTGTTTGGTGTAATTTTTTTTTGGATTATAGTGTTAACAAATGTATAATACCTTTGGTTTGTGTGTTTTATTTTGTGTCTATAATTTTTTTTTTTTTTGACTTGCTTGGTAAGGATGCTTTTATTTTTAATTTTTGTGTTGATATGAAGTTTATACTTTAGAGTCATAAAGTTTGTTAATAAAACCAAAATGTTTATGATTGAGTTACTTGCCGTACTTTAAATAGTTGATTAGGAAATGTTTATTTTCAAGTTTTTTTTAAAAAAAATCTTTTCAAAATTAACCAGACCTTGATTCATATTTTGACTTCAATTTTTTAGCAACAAATGGAATAAATTATATTTTAACCCAACAATTTTATATTCAATTACATTTTGATTTTATCATTATTTGCATCGTGCCTTTAGGCACGGGCATATACTAGTATTTATATATAGCAAACAACAAATCTGTTGTTTGCATAAAAAAAATGATTTAATTTTTTTTTTTGGGTTTGTCTTTGTTTAATAGACCAAAAAAAAAAATGATGAAAGCAATAATTATTGCATATTCAAAATTTTTTGGTAAAACAAGAGAAAAAGTTGTTTATTTAGCAAATATTTTTTTGACATCCAAACGAAAAATATAACCCAAAACCCAAAAAATATCCTCAATTTTGTGTTTTCAATAACCAAATGAAATAACTCACACCCTTGTCGTATGAGAAAAAAATAAAATTATTACAAGACAAGTTTTTTGAAAAATAATAAGGACCAAGACAATAAATGAACCTTGTTGTATGTAGAAAAAATTGATATTTGTTTGTGAAACATTTATATGAACCACAAGTGCAGATGTTGTATTACAAAATAAGTTGGTGGAAATTGGTTTTTGTTGTGCAAAAAAAATAACCAATTTCCAGTCGACAAATTTGTTTGAACAAAAAAAAAAAAAAACAAAGAAAACAAAAACGTCAAAAACAGGTTAAAATGCATAATGAAATAAATAAAACGTGCATAGAACAAGAAACCAATTGATGGGTCGTTGAACACACCAAAATTAAATACTAAACTATACCAAATTCTATCAGAATAATGGCAAGTCCAGGTATCGATCCACAGGGACTATTGTGAAATTAAACTAATTTAATTGTTAAATTCCTAAATTAATTTTTGATAAAAAGATTGAATGATCATAACTTAATTTAATAACAAATAAATTAAACTAAGGAATTAAATTATCAATAATAAATGAAATTGGATTTACTAAATTGGGGAAAAATCCTAGGGTTGAGAATTCACCACTAACCACATAATTATGGTTTCCAATTGAAATTAATTATGTTATGGTTTGAACGAATTAATGCTTCACAACTACAAGCTCAAAGCATTTAACAAGAAGATCATCACATTCAATGTACGAGCACGAACCATCTCAAGTAATACGAATCGTTCACTCTAAACTAGGGTAGTGATACGACTCGTTCCTCGTAGCATGGTTCGTCCCATACCTTGAATGTGAAGGAATAGAAAACTCATGTATGGATAATATTCAACAATCACAGAAAGTTAAATATTTGAAAAGATAATGAAGATCATATATAAAGAATTTCTAAAACACCATACAATGGTTCAAACCTTACATAATATAAAATCAAAAGAGAAAACTACATAATTACGTGGCTAGGGTTTCATCAAAACCCTAGAAAAGAAGACTAGCCACTCATGGAGGAGTGGAAGGAAGTAGAAGGAGAAGGAATCACCATGGGAGACATCCTTGAAGCTTTTTGTTTCTTCCTCTTTTGCAAACCCTCGCCTCCCTCTTTAGGTCCAAAAACTTTCAGAACCCTAATCCAGCCCTTTTCTCTTCTTTTTCTCCTTCCAATCTCGTCCAAACAGGTTTAAAACGTCGGTTTGACTTTCCCAGAAAAAGTCAACGCACGTGCGGGAAAAGTCAACTCTGCCAAATTCTGTCTTTTTGCTCATTTTATGCTCCGACGATGTATAACCTGATTGACACTCAACACACATAAAAATATACGGTTTGACCAGCAAGTGAAGTTAAGAGATTCTAATTAACGGCCTCAATGATGTACATTTCGGCCTTAATCACATCCCCCAACTTACTACTTGCTAGTCCTCAAGCAAGTAAAATAAAATAAAATTAAACAAAATCTATTTATTTCCTCTTTCGTGGGAAAACGGTTGCATTTAGCATATGCAACAAGCCTTTAAACCACAAGGTTACCCCAAGTGGACGAGTAAAGTCTCGTGAGGGTTTCCAGAAATGATACCCACAAACATTAACATATTCATATATACTCAACAACAAATGACCACATTACTCCACCTAACAATCAACTTATGTGCCACTACAGTGTGATATGTAGACATCATGAGTCATTAAAGACACAGTGGACAAGCATGAAGGAACCTATTGAGTCAAAACCACAATTCAGTTAATACAAAAGTAAAGTTCACTATACTTGTGCATGCTAGTAGACAAGTCATGAGTACCCTCGGTGTAAAGTGCAATCTCCATATTAGTTAACTATCTACTATAATAACCCAGTGTAACTCATAATAACACCCATCATATACAGAAAAGCTAACCTGTTGCAGCCAAGATTTTAAAAAGTTTTTTTTTTTTTTTTTAAATGACTGTGCAATGTCTTGATCCCTTAAGCTTTCTAATCAACCCGTGTAACGAGCATTGGGCCAATGACTCCCAAACCAGACGGTTTTAGGGCACTAGGTGTAGAGACACCCCTACGGGCTTAATAACTCGAGTTGAAAAGGCTACGAATCCGAACAAATCATTCTTCTTGTTTTTCCTTAACTGTGCAATGTCTAAATCCCTTAAGCTTTCTAATTAACCCATGTAGCAAGTTTTGGGCCAATGACTCCCAAACCAGACGGTTTTAGGGCACTAGGTGTAGAGACACCCCTACGGGCTTAATAACTCGAGTTAAAAAGGCTACGGACCCAAACTAGTCAAGGTTTTTTTTTTTTTTTTTTTTTTTTTTTTTTTTTTTTAGAATCTTGGCTCCTCATTTATTCTTTTCTGTAACTCTAGCTATTATCAATGATGTACACCAGGGATTATAATAAAAAGATCACTGCTATGATAGTGTGCTCATGTGAATTAAGGCATACTCATGACAAGTGTACTAAAATCACAAACATAGACAACTCTCCTCGTGCAAACATGGCATGCAAGTATCTACCCAATAAATCCTTTTCATACAAGTCTACTATGATCTCCAAATAACATATGCAAATATCATCACCCTACTAGCAAAAAGCCATATCAGGTGAAGTAATGCAGTCAAGTGAAACAGGTATAAGCATGAATTACGAGCCAAATAGGAATGCACAAAAGAAAATATAACCCTCATCCCCCAACTTGAATATGACATTGTCCTCAATGGAAAAGTAAAGAAAAATGAGAGAAAATTACCAGAATTGTAGGTGCACATCCAGGTAGGCCAAGAGTAACATATACACACTTTATTTTTTTTATTTTTATTTATTTTTTATTTATTTTTGTTTGTTTGTTTGTTTGTTTGTTTGTTTTTTTTTTTGTAAATAAAAACGAAAATAATTAAATAAATGAATAAAAATGACCTTAAATTAAATTAACTAACTTATAAACTAAACTAAACTAAACTAAACCATAAAATAACTAAACTACAAAAGAGACTAAAGTATAGAATAAAATAACCTAAACTAATCTCTCTCTTTTTTTCGTTTTTTTATTTTTTTATTTTTTTTAATAGAAGAGAAGTAAATTAAATAAAACAAAATAAAATGCTAAACTACTTATTAATTAAATGAACAATTACAGTATAGAAAAAAATAAATAAATAAATAAAAATAACATCACTAACTACACAAGTAGAATAAAAACAAAAATAAAATCAAAATCTACGAACTAATTAAACTAACAAGAAAACTAAACAAATATAGCAAAAAAAAAAAAACTAAATTAAGATTAATGTTAGCACCATGATTTTTAAAGGTTTTTTTTTTTTTTTTGTAACGAAAATAGAAAATAAATAAATAAATAAATAAATAAATAAAAAATCGAAATTTATTTTTATTTTTAAAAATAATTAGAAATAAAATAATTGTATATTTATTTATTTATTTTTAAAATTTATTTATGTATTTATTTAAAATTTATTTACTTAAAAAAAAACAAAAAAAAAAAACAAAAAAAGAAAAAAGAAATTAAAATAATAAATAAAATAAAACAAATGTTAGGTGCGGCGCACCTGCTTTAATAGCAGGGTGTGCAAGCTCTCAATCACAAATGTCCCGCACGTGCGGGGCCAGGCCGCACGTGCGGCGATTTCACCCCAGACGCTAATTTTTTTTTTTTTTTTTTTTTTTAAAGAAACTTGCGTTCCGCACGTGCGGGGCCCAAGCTGCACGTGCGGCGTGGTCAACACAGTTGCCCTCCGCGCCTGCTTATTTAGCAGAGGGCAACTATGTTTTGCTCAAATGGTGCTGCATGTGCGTGCACAGTGCCGCACATGCGGGAAATATTTTTTTTTTTTATTTTTTTTTATTTTTTTTTTGATCTTATATTTGTATTTGTTTACAATTGAACATGTATAACAACAAATTTTTTTTTTTTGACAAGTTCAACACAGACTTTTTTTTTTTAATTGAATAAGCATAACACTTTTTTTTTTTTTTAATCAAAACTAAGTATTTCTACCTTCAATTGACATCCGAAATAAATATAAAACATAAGAAAATAACGGAATGCCCGCTAAAAGTGTAATCTTCACGCGAAAACCACGGGTACTACTTTTCTCCCTAACTGTGTTTGTAACTTTCCCTAATCTCCAACAGGGTGACAGACTAGGTTGATTCGGTATCCAGAATCGAGGCGCATAAAGCTACCTCAACCTATGGGGCTGCCATACAGAGTTCAAGCCGAGGTAGTTTTGAAGCAATCTCCACACCCCTGGGTATTTAAACCAGACTCTAGTCTCGGAAATCCCAAACCTTTGTGTTCTAGGCTTTGCCATTCGAACTCTAGTTTCCACCGTCTCAGTTGGTCTCCTAGGAACTCACTACAAACACGGTTAGGTGGCTATACCAGACCGTCAGATGCCGTTCGGGCACGACTACACTAAAGGAATTACACCTTTAGAGGATTTAAAGTCTCCTAGGCGCAAATAAAGCATGACGAGAACAACGAAAAACAAAATAATCATAGAAGGAAAAGAAAAGAGAATAAGGAATCAATCTATCAATCATAATAAAATGGGTCCATCAAGCCCCCGGGTAAAGGAAAATGATCCTTCCTAGTCGAGGAATTTAGTCTCCTATAATCAATGCAGCCTCGCCACCCAGTAGTGGTTCGTGTGGGGACTAATTCTCCTTCCTCATTCTCAACAACGGTGATGCCCGATTTCTTGGGCGCCACTTGTGTGGGACTCACCCACTTGCTATCTAAGATGGGGTATATGATACCCGCATCCAACAATTTCAAAACCTCCTTAACTGACCCATCAATATCAAAATTTTCAAACCCAAAATGACCTAGACAAGCCTCTAAAGGGTCCTCTACAAGAATGGAGGGCAAAGCCTCCTCCACAATCTCATCCACAACATCCACTAATAAGCACTCCTCTCTCTCATGAGGTTGTTGGGATGCTTGGAAAACATTAAGTTTCACTTGCATGTTGCCAAATGAAACTTCCATAACCCCGGTCCGACAATTTATGCATGCATTGGCCGTAGCCAAGAAAGGTCGACCTAAGATCACCGGGATTTGTTTCTTAGAACTGGTTACCGGTTCCATATCTAACACCAAAAAGTCAACAGGGAAGTAGAACCTATCAACCTTAACTAGCACATCCTCAATCATGCCACGTGGCACTCTAAGGGACCGGTCAGCCAATTGAAGAGTGACAGTAGTGGGCTTCAACTCGCCAAGCCCAAATTCCTCGTACACAGAGTACGGCAATAAATTGACACTAGCCCCTAAATCTAATAAGGCCCTATCAATGAAATGGTCCCCTATAATGCATGCAATGGTTGGGGCACCCGGGTCCTTAAGCTTAGGAGGTGTGTCATTCAATAAGATGGAGCTTACTTGCTCCGTGAGTAGGACCTTTTGGGACACATGTGTCCTAGATTTACGCTTTTGCGTACAAAGGTCCTTCAGAAATTTGGCATATGATGGTACTTGCTTAATCGCCTCCAACAGGGGAAGGTTGATTTTTACTTGTTTAAAGACATCCATCATTGCCTCCATAGATGCCGCCTTCTTGTTAAAAGGGGACGGTGCATCGAGGCATTGGGGAAAGGGTGCCTTAGGCACATATGGAGTGTTAGGGACTAACTCATCCCTCTTAAGTGTTTCCCCCTCACCCTTGCTCTCATTAGGTGTACCCCCATAGTCACCCTTCTTAACTCTAGTTGCATCTGGCGCAACCGACTGAGGCTCTAACTCCCTACCACTTCTCAAAGCAACCACCGCCTGCACTTGCTCATGTTGCTTACCATTCCCACCCGAACTCTCTGCCCTATATTGTCCCTTAGGGTTGGCCACAGTTTGACTTGGTAATTTTCCCTCCTCTCTTCGATTCATGTAGTTAGCTATTTGACCCAATTGGGTTTCTATCTTGGCAATAGAGTGAGTGTGGGAGTGAACTATCGGTGCTAACCCCTTAAGTTCTGAAAGAGCTTCCAACACCTGAGTCTCAAAGGTAGAGTTGCCCTGAGGAACAGGCAGGGGTTGTGGTTGCCGGTACAGTTGTGGGGGTCGATAAGGTTGCGGTGGTTGGTAGGATGATTGGTTGGCAAAATTATTAAAATTCTGCCTTGGTGGTGGAGGATTATAAGAAGTGCCTTGTGAAGGGGGTCTCCATGAGAGGTTAGGGTGATTTCTCCATCCCGGATTATATGTGTTGGAGTATGGGTCATTACTCGGGTTGGAGAATCCTTGAGCCACATTCACATGCTCTTGGACTAACTCCGGAAATTGTGATGCCGAAGGGCACTCACTCAAGTCATGAGCAGGGCTTGCACATATAACACATGCCTCACGGAATTGAGGCTGATCTTGCTGGGTAGGGGCATGTCCCGTAGCTAATAAGTGGTCTATCTTGCGGGATAGTGCCTCTACTTGTTGGGCTAACTCTAGGTTTTTCCCGACCTCATAAATGCCCCCTCTTTTCGGGGCTCCAACTACGGGTTGCCGGACTTGCCGGGCTGCGGAGGCATGGTGAAGGGAATTATCACTTAAGTTCTCAAACAATTGCCATGCCTCGGTATCATTTTTAGACATAAATGTCCCACCACAGGACGAGTCCACCATTTGGCGGTGTGGCTCAGTTAAGCCATAATAGAATGTTTGAACAAGTTGCCAATCAGGCACTTGGTGGTGGGGACACTGTTGGAGAAGGTCTCTAAGTCTTTCCCACGTCTCATGGAATTGCTCGCCATCTATTTGAGCAAAGTTTGTGATGGCTCGCCTAAGCTGGTTGGTTTTACCTATGGGAAAGTACTTCTCCAAAAACCGTTGCTGTAATTGGTCCCAAGTTGTGATTGAATTAGCAGGTAAAGAATTTAGCCAGTGTTTGGCTTTATCCTTTAACGAGAATGGAAACAATCGCAACATTAAGGCCTCATTTGTGAAATTCTGGATCCTTACTGTCGAGCAAATTTCCAGAAATTCATTCAAATGCTTATAAGGGTCATCATGAGTTAGTCCATGGAATGATGGGAGCATTTGTATGGTGCTGGACTTAATCTCATAATGAGCAGCAGTGGTGTTGGGCAATTGGATGCATGATGGTGATGTATATGCAGTGGGTGTAAAATAATCCTTAAGTGTCCGGTTGGGCACATTTGGGACATTAGGATCTGCCATCTCTAATGGCTCAATGTATGAATATTCAAGCCTAGGAATACGAGCAGAGGTCCTAAGTCTCCTAAGGGTCCTTTCTAGTTCAAGGTCCAAACTCCACAATTCAGGGCGACAAGAACGACGCCCGTGCATACACTACCCAAACACACACAACAAGTTCCGACTCTGTGCACTAAGTATGAAATCAAAATACCAAAGGAAGAAATACTCACAGCGGTTTAACGAAAACGCTTTACTCGTCTTCCGGATGGTTGACGTGTAGACGTTGTCCCCAACCTCTGTCTGAGTTTTGACTTCTGTTTTAGCACTTTGGTGCTTTGCTTGTGAGTGTTTGCTTCTGTTTACTCACTTTAGCACTGCGGGTTTTTTTTTTTAAAAAAAAAACTCGGCTGCGCTCCGCTTGCACTTCAGTGATAGCTCCAATTTCAAACACTCTGCACACTTAGCAACACCAAAAGCATAAAATCCTAAACTAAAAATTAAAATAAGAATGTAACTTTAAATTAACTAATTTCGCCAGAAGTCCCCGGCAACGGCGCCAAAAGTTGATGGGTCGTTGAACACACCAAAATTAAATACTAAACTATACCAAATTCTATCAGAATAATGGCAAGTCCAGGTATCGATCCACAGGGACTATTGTGAAATTAAACTAATTTAATTGTTAAATTCCTAAATTAATTTTTGATAAAAAGATTGAATGATCATAACTTAATTTAATAACAAATAAATTAAACTAAGGAATTAAATTATCAATAATAAATGAAATTGGATTTACTAAATTGGGGAAAAATCCTAGGGTTGAGAATTCACCACTAACCACATAATTAGGGTTTCCAATTGAAATTAATTATGCTATGGTTTGAACGAATTAATGCTTCACAACTACAAGCTCAAAGCATTTAACAAGAAGATCATCACATTCAATGTACGAGCACGAACCATCTCAAGTAATACGAATCGTTCACTCTAAACTAGGGTAGTGATACGACTCGTTCCTCGTAGCATGGTTCGTCCCATACCTTGAATGTGAAGGAATAGAAAACTCATGTATGGATAATATTCAACAATCACAGAAAGTTAAATATTTGAAAAGATAATGAAGATCATATATAAAGAATTTCTAAAACACCATACAATGGTTCAAACCTTACATAATATAAAATCAAAAGAGAAAACTACATAATTACATGGCTAGGGTTTCATCAAAACCCTAGAAAAGAAGACTAGCCACTCATGGAGGAGTGGAAGGAAGTAGAAGGAGAAGGAATCACCATGGGAGACATCCTTGAAGCTTTTTGTTTCTTCCTCTTTTGCAAACCCTCGCCTCCCTCTTTAGGTCCAAAAACTTTCAGAACCCTAATCCAGCCCTTTTCTCTTCTTTTTCTCCTTCCAATCTCGTCCAAACAGGTTTAAAACGTCGGTTTGACTTTCCCAGAAAAAGTCAACGCACGTGCGGGAAAAGTCAACTCTGCCAAATTCTGTCTTTTTGCTCATTTTATGCTCCGACGATGTATAACTTGATTGACACTCAACACACATAAAAATATACGGTTTGACCAGCAAGTGAAGTTAAGAGATTCTAATTAACGGCCTCAATGATGTACATTTCGGCCTTAATCACCAATCATTATGCGTTTTGAGGACAACAACATAACAGAAAAATAAAAAAACAAAAAAAACAAAAAAAGAAAATTAGAAATGAACAACTCCTTAATGTTGCAAATACCATCCGGAAGAGGAAAAAAAAGGAAGAAAAAAAAAACTGAAATGCTCCAATAGATTGTTCACATTCTTTCAATCCTCACACACAAAAGCAATGGGATGAACAACCCATTCAAAACCACCCGTTCGAGCTTGGTATATGAGTGGGGCCTAATGGGCCACCAAGTTGGCTTCTTTCCTTTTTAACCCATGAATCACCTGCTCGTCCATCGAAATCTTCAATAATATACATTGGCTTACTGGGTTGTCCATCAAAGATATAGCAAAATTAATAAGCGGGGTCAGATGTCTCTATTTCCTCAAGCGTATACAACCTATCAATCATCTACTGATAAGAGTTAGCATAATCATGATGAACACATATGTCTTGTGTTTTCATAGACATGCATAGATTTCCCATGCTACTTGCCAATAGCGAAGCACCCTCAGATTACCCTTTCTTATGTTGCATGGGGGTTTTCCCGGTGTATTTCCATTTACTGCCACCAGTTGATACGTCTTCCACCAGAATTGTTGATGACTCTCCGTGCACATAAGGGTCGACTATATGATGGACAAGCTCCGAAAGGGACAAGTCATCAATTGTGTCATGGACAGCCTCAAAAGGGGGCAACCCGTTGTTGTCCTTAAAGTCATCTTCTATTGTCGAAGTCTCCTCATCCACTTGAAATGGGTTCAAAGCTTGACTAGGAGTCCATGCATTCTTCCTTGCTGTTGTTGCACCTTCGTATACCTGCCGTATTAACTCTAAGTGCTCCAATGATTAGGTTCGGAACTTGACAACATTCTTGTCAATCTGCAACACAAGGAAAAAATAGAACAAAAAAATTTGAAACTAGACAGCAACACCAATGACTTTTAGGGTGGTAAAAAAAGTAACCAACTGAAATAAATAGCAACTAAAATAACCAAATAAAAAATTAATGAAATAAAATTATTGCAACACAAACCAATTTGGATAAAGCATAAACTAATCAAATGAAATAAGCAACAAAACTGAGAATTTTTATACATTAGTGCAAGAATCCATTAAACCATACAGAACCCATTACAAAAAAAGAAAAAAAAAAAGAAAAAGAAAAAGAAATAACCAAATCAATGTATGTCTAATAACCTTTCTCAATTTTGGACAACATAATTAAAAAAATCAATCAGGGTGGTCAGTAAACAATGCCCATTCAATCATACAGTAAAAACAAGCAGATAGTGATTACAACAATGAACATATGGATATCGGATTGGGGGGAAAAATACTGCAACATACCTTCTCCATTTTTTCCCACCATTCGAATGACGCTTGTATCAACCCACTCGATTCATCATAACTTATACATGTCAGTCCGTGTCTTGTGTCTATAAGTCTTGCCCATGACTGCCAATTCTTTTTTAGTAAATTATACTTGTTCTGCATTTGTTTCACGTCATGTACCTTCTCAGTAATAGTTTCAAAATTCTTGCATAGTGCTCTTTGACCACGAGTTCTAAGAAAATGCGGGTATTTTTGGAGTCCTATACTGCTTTGTGGACATTTATCAACTGTGTTTGGGTCTGGGACTGATTCTTACCCTGGGTGAGGGACTGACTCGTAGCCCGCTTTCACAAATTTTTGGAAGGGGTGGTTAGCATTTGCGATAGATCCATATGGCTAATATGGTGCGGGAAAACAAAAGTTGTTCTACATGTGTAATAATTAACATAATTGCATAAGTGAAAAAATAGCACAAGCAATAACAATGTAACAAACAAAAAGCTAGAAGAAGTTGCCGTAATAATTGGAAAACCATAAGTTTAATAAGCAGTGCATAATTTACATAGACAAGGTAGCATTTCTAAAGGGAAATTAGGTACACAATAGCAAAATAACAACAAACAAGTTTAACACGAAGGTCACACATTGAAGGACACGCAAGGAGTGTTAAAAGTTGATAAAGTCACCCTTTAACTGGAATATAATGTCCGCAAGGTGTGAAAGTCAAGGATGTGCGTTTGGCCATTTTCGTCACACAAGCCAATCTAACTACAACATGGCCGAAGTAGACAAAGGCATTAGTAATGTTTAAAAAGAATATGTAATTTGTGAAACTTGAGATGACTCACTACTGCACGAGCACATTGGTAGTAGGCACAACCTGGATTTCTCAAAGATCTTGAAATCTTCGCAAGACAATAGCCAAAACCACAGACACACAAGGGTCCTGGCCGCGTAGACGTGGCAGATGACATAAAGGAAGCCATGGTCTGTTTTAGGAGAACCACAAATGAAAAAAGAGTAATGGCTAGAAAAAAAAAATGAAAAATGTGTTCAAATGTATCGTAGGCAATTTCTTGGAAGGGAAAAAAGAGTGTACATTACCTTGTTTCTGAGGAGAGGCAAAAACCTAGGGGTGTAAATTTGGCCCGGCCCATGTCGGGCCTCAAAGCTCCCGCTATAGCGATCCCGGGTTTACCCTTGTTGTACAGTGATCCGGACATGTATCCGTGGATGTTGGCAGTTGATTAGTATCTTATTTACATCCTTTTTACTTCGTATTTGAGTTATAGGATGTGTTGGGCAGGGTTGTTACAGGCTGGTTAGGCCTTGGTTTCAATTCCTTGTCGTTCAGTTTTTAGGCGTTCCGCTCGAGCGGGTCTTCTTGCGCTCGAGCGGGTATTGCACACCTCCAGTATTTCGGGTTCCTGCAAAACTTCTGCAGATGCGATTTCTGCGCTCGAGCGGGTTTGTTTACGCTCGAGCGGTGGCGCTCGAGCGGGTCGTTTGGCGCTCGAGCGGGTAGTACTTTCTGGGTGTAAGTTCTGGGAGGTGGAAATCTGCGCTCGAGCGGACTGGTTTTTGCGCTCGAGCGGAAGTGCTTTATTCTTGTGTCTTGGCGCTCGAGCGGGCCTTATTGCGCTCGAGCGTGTCCAGAGTTTTGTTCTTGGCACTCGAGCGTCGTGTTCTCCGCTCGAGCGGGTCATACGTATATGAGTTATCCGCTGGGTGATTTTAAATCACTTTTTGCATTTCTTTCTCTCTCCTACTTTTTCTAAAAGCTATTTTGAGAGCTCCTCTCTCTAAAATCTTGCATTCTCTCTAGATTTTGATCTAGCTAGGGTGAGTTCCTCACCTTCGGTCTTTGTAAAAGTCGTGTTGATCGTCGAGGGCGTCGTTTTGATCTGAAAATCTTGGTCTTTGGAGCACGTTGGGTTTTGTCATCCTCTCCTTTGGGGCTCCAGATTTGAGGTAGGGATATCCTACTCCTCTCTATGGATTTTGTCTTTAAATTTTAGTATTTTGAGATGTTGAGGTTGGTTTGGTAATTTTGTGAGAGTTTGGGGCCTTTGTGTAATTTTACAAAAGTTGGGGTTTTATTCGTAATAAACCTAGGTGCATGTTTGGCATAGAGAAATGGAATAAATGTTGAATCATTGATGAAATGGAACCTTAAGGGTTGTAATGTTAATTATGGAAAATCACCTAATTACATTGTTGATTAATTGGGATAATTAATTGTGAGAAATGAGGTTATGAAATGGAATGGTTGAGATTGGGAATGCATGGGGTTAAAGGGTGTAGTTGAATTATTTATCACTCACCGAAGTGAAATGTTGATTTAATATCCATTTGTGCATTTATTTTCTGTTTAGAAATAACTGCTTTGGGCTATCGGTGGAGGATAGTCGTGATTGTTGTAGACAATGCATGATGATTAGGCAAACTAAAACTAATCGATTGAATGTGTCATAGAGTATGACGGTGGATTGAATACATTAAATTTATGTATTGATTGATTGTGTATAGAACCCTTGTGTTTATATGCATTGTGTGTAGAGGAGGAGATGGGGGATGTACTCCGCGGTTTAGGGGAAGATGGGGGATGTACCTCTAAACCGGATAGTGTTGGGAGAAGATAGGGGATGAACTCCGTAGACATAGCTCATATGCTTGTCTAGAGAAATGAAGATAGAGCTCATATGCTTATCTTTGAGAAGTGTAGATACAGCTCATATGCTTGTCTAGAGAAGTGAAGATAGGGCTAATATGCTTATCTTTGTGAAATGTGGATATAGCTTATAGGCTTATCTGTGAATGTGGGATATAATTGTTATACATATCTGCTGAAATGATGATGGAGCTAATATGCTTATCTATTGAAAAAGGGAAAATGAAAAGTAACTTGGACTCATAAGTCGTATGACATAAAACGTGATTTATGTGGATGTATCAGTGTTGGCCATCTATCAATTGCTAATCTTTTAGTCATTGTTCATGGTTGGTTTAGTATATTTCTACTGGGCTGTGGCTCACCCTATATGGGAATATCATTTTCAGGTGCAGGTAGCATGCCACCTCCAAGGACGTAGCTTGGGAGGCTAGAGGCAGGCGGATTCTTTTGTTGTTTTATTTTGATGTATTACATGTAATCTCAAGCCAAGAGCTTAAATTGTAAATGAGTTAGCACTCTTTTGTTGTAACCAAGTGTTAACTTGGAAAGCTGTAAGCCCGTAGGGCATTTGCTTTTGTTGTTAACATGTAATACTCTTGTAAGAAACTACCCTGATGAATAGAAGAATGTTTATCTTTATTACCAATTCATGTCTTTATTGATGGGTTTAATGTTATTATTTTGAGGGCGTTACAACTTGCTATTAGAGCGTACCGGGTTCGAATACTTTGGGTACGTGGGAAGTGATTAGTATCACAATGGGTTTGTCTCGCTTGATAGAGACTTAAATGTAGTGTCATATGCTACGTGCTTAATTGATAACATGCTTATGTGACTATGTGGGTATGGGATTTAATTTCTAGGATGTTGATTGGATCCTTGGGTTTCTGGGAGTCTTGTTGGAAAAGCACTTGATCAATGCTGTTTCTAACCATAACTCTAGTAACGCCTCGGGACTATCATTATCCGGAAATGAAATTCGTAAGTGCTTATGTGTTTATGTGCTTACGTGGAGTGAATTACTGTTGTCCATGCATTAGGACGTGAGTGTTTAGTTTCGGCACATTTATGAATGTGCTAACGTTCTGTATTACCTTTATTAGGATGTCAGGACGAGGAAGAGGTGCTAGGCGTGGTAGACCTGCGAGGCAGGAAGTACCGTTACCGGGTGAGATTCCGGCAGTGCAGGAGGGAGTTGGCCAGGCCAATGTGGCCGAGCCAGCGGGTCAGCAGGCTATGGGTGCCTTGGCCAGAGAGATAGCAGGAGCTTTGGGTATTCTTAGAGCTGGGAATCAGGCAGCTGAGGCAGGGCCTTCTTTCTTGAAGAGGGAGTTTTTTCGGTCTAATCCGGATGAGTTTATCGGGGATCCGAAGGAGCCACTGAAGGCTAATGAGTGGCTAGAGCAAATGAGTAAGACGTTCGAGATGCTTGGCATCGAGGACGGAGCACTGAAAGTGACCTTGGCATCCTTCCAGCTGAAGGGAGATGCGGGTCAATGGTGGAAGTACGAGAAAGCTCGTGTTGGTGGTACTTGGGAGGCGTTTGTAAATGCTTTTCAGGAGAGGTTTTTGTCTGCAGCAGCTAGGGAGAAGCTGAGGGATCAGTTTAGCCGGCTTAATCAGCAGGGCTTGTCAGTGGCCGAGTTTGAGGCTACTTTTACCAGTCTGTCCAGGTTTGCACCTGAACTGGTGGCGTCTGAGGAACACCGTTGCTATGAGTTTGAGTGGAAGTTGAGGCGGGGCCTGAAGTTGAGGGTTGGTGGGTCTTACATCCGGGAGTACAGACACCTAGTGGACGCTGCAGCTCATATGGAGCTCATGATGCAGGAGGAGGATGAGGGGCAGAGAGGCTCCAAGAGGAGCCAAGATGGCCAGGGCGATGGCAGGAGGCAGAGGGGTTCTAACCCTCAGTAGTCGCAGGGTGGTGTTGCTAGATCGACCTTCCCCGTGCCGAGTGCAGGCTCCGGGAGAGGTGGTCAGGGGGATTTCACCTGTTACAAGTGTGGCCAGCTGGGTCACAAGGTTTCTGTTTGCCCGCAGAAGGGTGGGAGTCAGAGAGCTGCTTCTTCTTCAGGTAGACCGCAGAGTCAGAGTTTGGGCAGGGGGCAGCCCTTGTCTTGTTATCAGTGTGGACAACCTGGGCACCTGAAGAGGTTTTGCCCACAGTTGAGTGCCACTTCGGGAGCGTCTGGTTCCAGGCAGACGCAGGGTTTTCAGCCAACTTAGTCTGTGCAGGCCTCGAGGGCCAATCCGGGGGCTTCATCGTCCCAATCAGTGCAGCAGTCGTTTGCTCCTAGAGGTGAGCAGGTAGACCAGGGGCCTACGGGGCGCGTGTATGCTGTTACCGCGCAGGATTTAGTACCGGCTCCATCGGTAGTGAGAGGTACTTTTCTGTTTTGCAACTCGGTTGCTAGTGTGTTGATAGACACAGGTGCATCTCATTCTTTTGTATCTGCTGCATTTGCATCTGTTTTGGAATTGGAGTTAGCACAGTTAGCATCTCCTATTTGTGTGGTGTCACCTCTTGGTGGTGAGTTGATTCTGAAACAGGTTGTTAGAGGCTGTGATATAGAGGTCGCCGACTATAGGCTTCCTTTTCCGTTTGTCGTCATGCCCATGAAGGGCTTTGATGTTATTTTGGGTATGGACTGGCTATCGTCATACCGGGCTGTTATCGATTGCTACCGCCAGAGGGTCACGTTATGTACCTTGAGCGGGGAGTGGTTCCATTTCTTGGGAGACCGGGTTGGTAGTGTTTTGCCACCAGGGTATGATTCGCGAGGGCGGAGTGAGCTTAGTGGTTTACTTGCTAGCTTTGAGAGTGGTGAGTGTGTTGAGACCCAGATTGTATTGCCGAGGGTGGTTTGTGAGTATTCGGATGTCTTTCCCGAAGATCTTGTTAGTTTGCTACCTCACTGAGAGATAGAGTTCTCTATTGATTTAGTGCCTGGCACGGCGCCGATTTCTATGGCACCTTACCGTTTTGCTCCAGCAGAGTTGGTTGAGTTGAAAGTTCAGCTCCAGGAATTGCTAGATAAGGGTTTTGTTCGCCCTAGTGTTTCACCGTGGGGAGCACCGGCCCTCTTTGCTAAAAAGAAAGATGGTGCCTTGAGATTGTGTATAGACTACCGGAAGTTGAATTGGGCTACGGTTAAGAATAAGTACCCTATGCCCCGTATAGATGATTTGTTTGACCAGTTGAAGGGTTCCCGTTGTTTCTCTAAGATAGACTTGAGATCGGGTTACCACCAGTTGAGGGTCAGGGAAGAGGATATTCCGAAAACGGCATTCCGTACGCGGTATGGCCATTATGAGTTTCTGGTGATGCCATTTGGGCTTACCAATGCACTGGCAGTCTTTATGGACTTGATGAACCGGATTTTCCGGGAGTTCTTAGACCGATTTGTGGTCGTCTTCGTGGACGACATCCTTATCTATTCGCCTTCAGAGGAGGAGCACGAGGAACACTTGAGAGTGGTGCTTGAGTTGCTTAGAGCCCATAGGCTGTATGCCAAGTTTGGGAAGTGTGAGTTCTGGCTGAGGGAAGTCAAATTCTTAGGCCACGTGGTATCCGGGGAAGGGGTGTCTGTTGATGCATCCAAGATTGAGGCAGTGCAAGATTGGGCACAGCCTAAGAGTGTGTTTGAGATCCGCAGTTTTCTGGGATTAGCTGGGTATTACCGTCGGTTTGTGAAAGATTTCTCCAGGTTAGCGTCACCGTTGACTCGACTGACTCGGAAGGGAGTCAAGTTTGTGTGGAGTGAGACTTGTGAAAAGTCGTTCCAAGAGCTGAAAGTTAGATTGACCACCGCTCCGGTGTTGATTATTTCGGAGAGAGGGTTGGGTTATGCGGTTTATTGTGATGCCTCACGAGAGGGTTTGGGTTGTGTGTTGATGCAAGAAGGGAAAGTGGTAGCTTATGGCTCACGTCAGTTGAAAATACACGAGAAGAATTACCCTACACATGACCTAGAGTTAGCGGCTGTGATCTTTGCCTTGAAAATCTGGAGGCACTACCTTTATGGTGAGAGGTTCGAGGTGTTCTCGGACCACAAGAGTTTGAAGTATCTGTTTACACAGAGAGACTTGAATTTGAGACAGAGGAGGTGGATAGAGTTCATCGAGGATTATGATTTTGAGTTGCATTATCATCCGGGAAAGGCCAATGTTGTGGCCGATGCCCTTAGTAGGAAATCCATTAGTGATGTGGCTTGTATAGCCATCTGGGAATGGGAGATGTTGGGAACACTTGGTGAGTTTGATTTGCTATTGGGCGAATCTGTTGAGGCTGCGGCCTTGTTTTCTGTTGTTGCGCAGCCTACACTTGTGACTAGAGTGCTAGAGGCACAGAGAGGTGACCTTGAGGTAGAATCCATCCGAGAGATGATCTCCAGTGGAAAGGTTGAGAAGGGTTTGACGGTGTATCCCGACCTGAGTGTGAGATACCGAGACCGTTTGTTTGTGCCGGAGTCTTGCTGAGAGGAAGTACTCCGAGAGTTTCACCATTCGCGCCTTGCGGTGCATCCGGGAGGCACTAAGATGTATCGGGATTTGGGTCGCCAGTTCTGGTGGCGGGGGTATGAAGAGAGATGTGGCTATTTTCGTATCGAAATGCCTTACTTGCCAGCAATTGAAGGCCGAGCATCAGAGGCCAGCGGGTTTGTTGCAACCCTTGCCTATTGCCGAGTGGAAGTGGGAGCATGTCACTATGGACTTCGTTGTAGGTCTTCCGAGGACTCAGCGGGGTAGTGATGCTATTTGGGTGGTTGTAGACCGGTTGACTAAGTCGGCGCACTTCATTCCTATGCGCGTGAGAGATTTGGTAGATCATCTTACCGACTTGTATATTCGGGACATAGTGAGGTTGCACGGAGTCCCAGTGACGATCGTCTCAGATAGAGACCCTCGTTTTACTGCTAGATTGTGGCAGAGCTTGCAGAGTGCCTTGGGCACTAAGTTGACCTTTAGTACGGCTTATCATCCTCAGACTGATGGGCAGTCCGAGCGTACTATTCAGATCCTTGAAGATATGCTTCGGGGTTGTGTCCTGGACTTCAGTGGGACGCGGGAGAGGCACTTACCATTGGTGGAGTTTGCCTACAACAACAGTTTTCAGTCTAGTATCGGTATGGCACCGTTTGAGGCCTTGTATGGCCGACCGTGTAGGTTTCCAGTTTGTTGGGCCAAGGTGGGTGATGCACCTTTGTTGGGTCTGGAGTTGGTTAGGGAGACGACGGAGAAGGTTGAACTTATCCGTAGGAGGCTTGTTACAGCCCAGAGTCGTCAGAAATCTTATGCTGACCGTAGAAGGAGGCCTTTGGTGTTTGAGGTAGGTGATCATGTCTTTCTGAAGATATCACCTAGGCGAGGCCTGATGAGGTTTGGGAAGAGTGGGAAGTTATCCCCTCGGTTTATTGGTCCTTTTGAGATCCTTGAGAGGATTGGCGAGGTTGCTTATCGGTTAGCCTTACAGCCGCAGTTGTCCGGAGTTCATGACGTGTTTCATGTGAGTATGCTTCGGAAGTATGAGCCAGATCCATCACATGTGTTGGATTGGACCGATTTAGAGGTAGATGAGGATGCCTCGTATGAGGAGAGACCGGTTCGGGTCTTGGATAGGCGGGATCAGGTCCTGCGTGGCAAGACCATTCCTTTGGTGAAAGTCTTGTGGAAACATCACGGAGTGAAGGAAGCCACTTGGGAACGTGAGTTGGAAGTCCGTGAGAAATATCCGGACTTGTTTGTTGATATGTAATCTTGTATTCAGATTTTTAATTATTATTGAACTTAAGAGCTTTATATATGTCTTAAGTTGTGAAACATTGAAAATGTTTTGGTTTATTGGAAGTGCGTTTTGGAACTTGCCTTATATGGAAGTTGAATGTAACATTATATATGTTGAATATATTGTTGAAATTGGACAGGAAAAGCATAGTGTTGATGCATGTTAAAAGTACATATGTTGTTTACATATTGTGAAATGCCTCATGTTAAAGGGATGGAATTGACCGGTAATGGGTCGAATTGTTGAATGTTAAAGTGTAACATTGTTTAAAATGGAGGAAAACTTGTTTTTTTTTTTTTGAAAACTTGTGCTAAATTTCGGGGACGAAATTCTTTAAGGGGGGGAGGTTATAGCGATCCCGAGTTTACCCTTGTTGTACAGTGATCCGGACATTTATCCGTGGATGTTGGCAGTTGATTAGTATCTTATTTACATCCTTTTTACTTCGTATTTGAGTTATAGGATGTGTTGGGCAGGGTTGTTACAGGTTGGTTAGGCCTTGGTTTCAATTCCTTGTCGTTCAGTTTTTAGGCGTTCCGCTCGAGCGGGTCTTCTTGCGCTCGAGCGGGTATTGCACACCTCCAGTATTTCGGGTTCCTGCAAAACTTCTGCAGATGTGATTTCTGCGCTCGAGCGGGTTTGTTTACGCTCGAGCGGTGGCGCTCGAGCGGGTCGTTTGGCGCTCGAGCGGGTAGTACTTTCTGGGTGTAAGTTGTGGGAGGTGGAAATCTGCGCTCGAGCGGACTGGTTTTTGCGCTCGAGCGGAAGTGCTTTATTCTTGTGTCTTGGCGCTCGAGCGGGCCTTATTGCGCTCAAGCGTGTCCAGAGTTTTGTTCTTGGCGCTCGAGCGTCGTGTTCTCCGCTCGAGCGGGTTATACGTATATGAGTTATCCGCTGGGTGATTTTAAATCACTTTTTACATTTCTTTCTCTCTCCTACTTTTTCTAAAAGCTATTTTGAGAGCTCCTCTCTCTAAAATCTTGCATTCTCTCTAGATTTTGATCTAGCTAGGGTGAGTTCCTCACCTTCGGTCTTTGTAAAAGTCGTGTTGATCGTCGAGGGCGTCGTTTTGATCTGAAAATCTTGGTCTTTGGAGCACGTTGGGTTTTGTCATCCTCTCCTTTGGGGCTCCGGATTTGAGGTAGGGATATCCTATTCCTCTTTATGGATTTTGTCTTTAAATTTTAGTATTTTGAGATGTTGGGGTTGGTTTGGTAATTTTGTGAGAGTTTGGGGCCTTTGTGTAATTTTACAAAAGTTGGGGTTTTATTCGTAATAAACCTAGGTGCATGTTTGGCATAGAGAAATGGAATAAATGTTGAATCATTGATGAAATGGAACCTTAAGGGTTGTAATGTTAATTATGAAAAATCACCTAATTACATTGTTGATTAATTGGGATAATTAATTGTGAGAAATGAGGTTATGAAATGGAATGGTTGAGATTGGGAATGCATGGGGTTAAAGGGTGTAGTTGAATTATTTATCACTCACCGAAGTGAAATGTTGATTTAATATCCATTTGTGCATTTATTTTCTGTTTAGAAATAACTGCTTTGGGCTATCGGTGGAGGATAGTCGTGATTGTTGTAGACAATGCATGATGATTAGGCAAACTAAAACTAATCGATTGAATGTGTCATAGAATATGACGGTGGATTGAATACATTAAATTTATGTATTGATTGATTGTGTATAGAACCCTTGTGTTTATATGCATTGTGTGTAGAGGAGGAGATGGGGGATGTACTCCGCGGTTTAGGGGAAGATGGGGGATGTACCTCTAAACCGGATAGTGTTGGGAGAAGATAGGGGATGAACTCCGTAGACATAGCTCATATGCTTGTCTAGAGAAATGAAGATAGAGCTCATATGCTTATCTTTGAGAAGTGTAGATACAGCTCATATGCTTGTCTAGAGAAGTGAAGATAGGGCTAATATGCTTATCTTTGTGAAATGTGGATATAGCTTATAGGCTTATCTGTGAATGTGGGATATAATTGTTATACATATCTGCTGAAATGATGATGGAGCTAATATGCTTATCTATTGAAAAAGGGAAAATGAAAAGTAACTTGGACTCATAAGTCGTATGACATAAAACGTGATTTATGTGGATGTATCAGTGTTGGCCATCTATCAATTGCTAATCTTTTAGTCATTGTTCATGGTTGGTTTAGTATATTTCTACTGGGCTGTGGCTCACCCTATATGGGAATATCATTTTCAGGTGCAGGTAGCATGCCACCTCCAAGGACGTAGCTTGGGAGGCTAGAGGCAGGCGGATTCTTTTGTTGTTTTATTTTGATGTATTACATGTAATCTCAAGCCAAGGGCTTAAATTCTAAATGAGTTAGCACTCTTTTGTTGTAACCAAGTGTTAACTTGGAAAGCTGTAAGCCCGTAGGGCATTTGCTTTTGTTGTTAACATGTAATACTCTTGTAAGAAACTACCCTGATGAATAGAAGAATGTTTATCTTTATTACCAATTCATGTCTTTATTGATGGGTTTAATGTTATTATTTTGAGGGCGTTACACCCGCCAAAATTCCGGTCCGATTCGGTTGGGTCACGGGCCAAAAAAATTAGGCCCATGCCCAGGGGTATTCGGGCCTTGAGTGGGCCGGTGGGCTTGGCATCGGGCTTGGGTGGGCCTGACTATTTTTTTTACCAAAATTTTAATATTTTCCACTTAAAAGGACACTGGGCCTTGGGGCGGGCCCGGTCTTGAGTGGGCCTTAAGCGAGCCAACGGGTTGGGCCACGAGCCGAACTAGGCTTCAAAATGATGGCCCAAGCCCAGGCCCAGGCCCAAGCCTGGGGACTCGAGCTCGGGCTGGGCTCAGGCTTGGGCCCAAACGGGCCTAAACAGGTCCGGCCCACCCCAGGTCACGAGCAGGCTTTGGGCCACCCATGAGCTGTGGGTCATTTTTGCACTCTTACAAAAACGAATGTACATTGTGTTGTTTCTAAACAAACACAAATGGTAATTTACATTTTCATCAAAGAAGATGGTTTAAAAAAACAAAAAAGGAAAACCCTTCGTGGTCGTCCAATGTTCAAAAAAATAAGAAATCCCTCATATATCTTAAGGATAGACAGTTTAAACAGAAAATCTTTGGATGCAAAACAGTGGAAAGGAAAATGAATTACAAAAATCTTCCTTAAAATCCTTCGGCAAAAAAAAAAACAAAAAACTTTGAGTGGCCGTCCAATGTCCCAAATTTCATTTCCGAGTTAGAACAAAAATAAAATATTGCATTAAAAACAACCATTTTCCACAACCAAAGAGCATTTAAAAAAAATTTCAAGGATATTAATTTTTCACTCAAATACCTTTGAGAACATGGTTAAAAGTACCAAAAGAAGGCCAATACAATAAATAAATAAATTGAAAATATGGTTCATCAGTTCATCGTGAAAATATTTTTGGTTGTTATCTAGGTTTTTTTTACCCTACACGGTGAGACTATAGGTTTATGGATGACTAAGAGAAAGAGCCCCGATTTAGGGGCTTTGATATGAAAACCAAAATGTGAAGGAGTGTGTTTCGAAAACCAAAAAAATCATGTGTGCTCCAAATCACCCATTTTTAAAGAGCGTAACTGGAATTAAGGGTTAGAGTTGTTACCTTTGTCGAAAGTGGGAAGAAGAGATAGAGAGATGAAGATTTGAATGATCCTTTTGCTTCTGCTGCAAGTTTCGGTAGGAGAAGTACAGCTAGGAGCCGATCTGCTATTCGGAGGAGTTCCTGTCGGCGACGATGTGTGTTGTACGATGTCGGCTTCCATCGTTTTCTCGCCGGTGTGAAAGCTTCCATCGTCCTCTCACCGGTGTGAAAGCTCACAGATTAGGAAAGTGTCTCAGACAGGTGTTGTGCAAGTTTGGAATCTCAATGTGTGTGAGTGATTTTTCGATCACACTGCCCAACTCAGTATTCAGTTGGAGAACATTGGCAGAATAGATGACACCTGGCTAACCTGCTGTAGAAAGAGAAGATTCCGGCGGTGGTTCGTCCACCCGGGGGCACTCCGATGATCAAGTCAGTATATCTCTCAAAGATAATCAATAGTGTTAAACTCATTATTCAGAATATAAATTGCGTACCTTAGACCCATCGGGGGTGCCTTTCTTTTATAGTTATCTCAATCCTTGTCCCAGCAGGAAGCCTAGCTTCAATGGACTTAGGATTACTGTTAATCTTGGACTCCCAGTAGGATAGGGATAAACTCTCTAAGAGCCTTATCTTTATCCAAACTTGAGTCTTCTTCTATGCTAGGACTCTTGTCCCCTATCCGCTTATCCCGGACTCCGATATCTTCGGAGATAACCTCGACCTAGCCGAGATCATCTCGGCGTCTCAGTCAAGACACGTGGCACCTCGGCTGAAACGTCGACGTCACCTTGCCACGTGTTGATATCCTGAAAATATATCCCCATACAATGTATACATACATTTATTGAAACATGTGTCCAAAACGGGCCAAATAGGGGTATTTCCATAATTTCCACAACTAGGGCTTCTTAAGTACACTACCAAAAAATATGATATATTTTTTTTCTTTTTTAGTAATTTTTTTTGACTTTTTGTACAACTTTTGAGTATGCCAAACAAAGCCTAATTTGAATTTAAGTAGTAGAAATAGTGGATTCTACCATTTCTGTGTCATTTTTTAGAAGACAACAAGATAAGTGTCATATCTTGAGGTGTGGAATAATACTATAGGATCACCAACTAATTTTTTATTGATTCACTGATTATCACATTTTTATATTGTATTAGGGTTGTTTGGTGGAATTTATCAAAGTTGTTCATATGTTTTTTTTAATCTTATTTCACTACAACAAAAACTGACTATAACCGCGTTTTTTAGACAACGTTTTTCTGGAAAACGCTGTGGAAGAGGTAAAGTAAGATTAAAAGATGCGCGTTATCCTCTTATGAACACTGTTCCACAACGTTATCCTCAATTTTTCTTTCCGTCTGTCGTTTTCTCTCTCCATTTGTCTCTATCGTTTTCTCTCTCCTTCCAAGATCTAGGGTTTTCTCTGCCTCCTCATGCTCCTTGAGAGATTCACCTGGGTTGATTCCGATTACTTGTTCAGATCTAACTCTAAATCCATCGATTCTTGCATTGATTTGGTTGAAATTTCTTGACGATTTTTTGTTTTTCTTGATTCTGATTCTGATTGTGATGATTTTGCAGAGGAAGATGGTTAGGTTGATTTGCACAAATCGGCAGGGTTACGAGACCGAGGAGGGAAGAAGGATCAAGATCCTCGGGAGAGTCCTTTTTGCCTATGTTTTCATTCTCTGTGCATGGCAAGAGTAAGCTTTTTTTTTTTTGCGTTTCTTCTTCTTTGCTCTGTTTTATTAGATCTGCTATGTTCTAACTGTTCTCTTGTCATGTATGAGTGATTCGTTTGATGTTCTTCATTGATATGGACTTACTGGTGAGAAGATGTTAGGATTTTGTTGCTGCTTTTTGTGAATTTTTTGGTTGTAGTGCTTGTGGCCTTGGATCTGAAAAGTTTGAGATTTGCTTTGATAGAACATTTGATAAAATATTTGGGGTCCCTAGCATTTTTCTTTGATAAATGGCCTCAGGATGCCAATAGAGGGTTCTTGCACATTAATTATTATTTCAGCTTGTCTTTCATATGTTGTACATTTATCATCCCATCTCTTTAATGATTTGTAAAGCTCTGGGAAATCTTCAGCGTTGGAAAGTGTTGTTGGAAAGGACTTTTTCCCTTGGGGATCTGGTAATAATGCTTCCACATTTTTTCTAATGTTACAACATGGTTGTAGTGTATATAATTTAAGATTTTCATTAACTTATAAAATCCTTTGAACTCTAGAAATAATTTGAAACTGTTATATGTAGGAATTGTTACCAGACGTCCTCTTGTCCTACAACTTCATAGGATTGATGAAGGAAGAGAAATAATTTAAAATTCAAGTTTATTTTATTTTAGTTTATTTATTTATTTTTTTTGGTTTCAAAGGAATTGGAAGTGATTGAAGTTTTTTTAATTGGAATGGTGTTGGGCTCATCATTGATTTGAAATATAAGAATAATATGCTCTGGGTTCATCACTGATGCCACTCCGATTGTTAAGGACAAACTTTGATACTTTAATTCTGAATAATTTGAGTGTTATCTTTCTCTTTAATCTCCAGATGGGAGTTCTTCTTAGTGGGGAGAATTGATGAAGATCGATAAGGCAGCAATAATTGGGAGTTTGAGTTATTTAGGAGTTTAAATCTGTTCATGAGTTATTTTGAGTATATCTATTTATTTTTATTTGTTAGCCTTATATATACATAGTGTTGGAGTATGAATTTTCCGACTCGAAATTCGATTTTCTAAGTTGAATTTTCTCGAGAAAGTTATAGCCTCTGCGAGATTTGATCAACGATGAAACATAATATTGTTGAGTGAAATTAGGTTAATTGTTTGATTGAGCAAAGAGAAAAAGCAGAGAGATGAGAAGCACGAACAACAATGCTCTAGACACGATAAGCGCTGCTGCGACTGCCATCGCGTTAGTTGGGACTCAAGCTTCGGTTTAGGTAAACAATTTGATTAGAATTTGAACTATAATTTACGTTGCTTGTTGTGGTTGATGATTTTATTATCTCAATTAGATACATGAATCTCTCGAGTTTAGATTTCTAATTCTAAGCTCTGTATAATCTGAATATCTAGGTTCAAGATTTGTTGATTATGTATGTTATGTTGATCATTTCACTTTGTTTCGTGTAGTTTTTGGAAATTATATTATATTTGTTTGATGTAGTTTTTGGAAATTAGTTTTGGAGCAGAAGCTGGTATGTCTTTTTATTTCATAGATTTTTAAGTTTGCAATTCTCTCTAGTAAATGTTTTTCACGTATTAAAATTAGCAATTGCACCTTGCACCAAAAACCTGATCAGTTTTTTCCTTCACCCTGGCCTCTTTCAGTAGTTAGCGACAAAAAAGAATGCACAAGGATTGTTGGTGAAAATTTCAGATTAGGGCGAAAGCTAGAGTTTGAAGGATGTGTTAGAATCAGAGCAATTTTAACCTTCACATACATGTGGAATGAAATCAAGATAAGTGGTATAAGAAAATATTACAAAGGAGATTGGACAACTACACTAGGCCAGTAAGATACATAAAAGTCAAAAACAAATGGATAAGCTTCGATAGGATTGTTTACTGAAGTAGCTTACTCTGATAACAAAGAACTCCACTGATCCAAAATAGAAGTGACCCTTATAGTGATGTTTGTTGGACCTAATTTTGTCAGTTTATTACTGCTCATCATCTGTAACTTCCTTGTTCTTTTATTTATCATTGTATCTCAAATTAGCTCAAAATTCTGACACTAATGCCATAGGTGTCAACTTAGGCTTTCCCTCTTTAAAGGGCAATAAGCTTTGCCTCTGTCCTTTGCCTAAAGTGGACGTGCTTATGTATATACCTTTGTACTGGCATTTCAGGCTGAGGCAAGAATAGAAATTCAAGAACTAAAACAAAAATGTATGATGTTGGAATGCACATCACATCCTTCTGTAGTATGCGTTGATGAAATGGCGATGGAGTCAGTTAATAATCCTGAACCAGATCTTGATGAGTTGATATATCTTGTCGGAGGATACAATGGTGTATTATGGTTATCGGCGTTGGATTCCTACTCTCCTACGACGGGTGTGATAAAATCTATAAAGCCAATGAACCATGGCCGTGCTTATGTCTCTATTGCATGGTTGAATGGTGAGCTTTACGTATTTGGTGGTGGAAACGGTAGTTTGTGGGTTGACACAGGCATTAGCTTGCACTTTTTTCTCTCCGATTCACTTAAATATTTATGTCACTAACTTTGGAAATTTATTTCCATGAAGTTTAATCATATGATGCGGCCAATATCTAGTGGAATCTGCGACCTTCTTTGAATGGTGAAAAGGGAAGCTTAGCAGGTGCTACTCTAAATAACATAATTTTTGCAATGGGTGGTGCAAATGGGGTAGATTGCTATGCAGATGTTGAAATGTTTGATTTAGATGTTGGTCGCTGGATTTCTTCACGGTCAATGCTACAAAAGGTAATTCCTAAAAATATGTTGGGCTGCATAATACCAGGTTACCTGAATTTGCTTGTAAGGCTTCTCGCTTGCCGCATATCTTGGAAGTTAAATCCATGCTTGAGCTTGTAATATTTTAAACTAAATTAATGAAGGGTATAATGGTTTATGTAGTCTTTATGTTGCTTATGATATATTCAGGTAATATAATAGTAGTTATTGATACATTTGATGGTAAGGGAACATACGGAATTTGTTTGCAGAACCAAAACATTAGAATACGGTGTTTAAGGAATATAACCTTCAATATGGCTTTCTTCATGCTAATTGTTCAGATTGTACTGTGGTCCCTTATGGGCATTAATTATTTCTAGATGTGTGCACCTTGTATTATTTTAGCCGTGCATCAGTTTTGCACTAAGGTGTAATGCTTGGAATGGTAATTTAACATGTAGGCTGCTGATATGCTTATTTTGTTTTTGTTTTTTTGCCTTTTTAGAGATTTGCTTGTGCATCGGCAGAGCTTAATGGTGCAATCTATGCTGTTGGTGGATACGATGGAAAGGAATATTTAAAGTAAGATATCAAATCCCCTTTATTTTTATTTCATGTTAAACTATATGTGACCTGTGGCTCACTCATGAATGCACTTAAAAACATGTCCATGCACTATTATTTTTAGAGGGCTTGAGTTTTGAAAATATATGGGTATGTGCACCTGTCACTTATTACAAAATTCTTATTGTTAATAACCATGCTTGCGCCTTGCTTGTAATCTAATTTTTTAATATCTTGCCACTATCAGACTTGGATTCATTGTACCTGGCTTTTAGATGAAAATCATGAACTGTTACAATTTCCCCTTGGTGAAGTAGAAAGAGTTTTTCTTGCTTATGGTTTCATCTACCTCATTTACTAAATATATGTTCGGATAGGTGGAAGTTTTTTGTGATCCCTATAGAAGGAAGACTAGAATAGTCTCTATAAATAGTTAGTTTATTCATATACTTCTGCGATTTCTAAATTAATTTGTGTTTTCATTTTTTAGGTTAGAAATTTCTTTGAGAGATGCAAAATATGGTCAAAGAATTAAAGAACTTAATTTTTTTTAAAATTTTTTTCATTTTTTAATATATGTAAGCACAATTAAATTTTTTTTTTTATTTAATTCTTTTGTATATACTTTTGAACATTTAATTTTCATTTATGAAATATATGACGTTATTTCATTTAATATGTGGTTATGATTCAAAGTATAGCATATAGTGTGTATTACATTCTTGAAATGTGCATACAAAAATAATATTAATTATTTTTCAAATTTGTCGAACCCTCTTTTTATCACAGATTTTATTAGTTATTAATCACACTTAAAAGATGTGATCTAAATATTTTTAATCACACTTAAAAGGTGTGATTTAAATGTTATTAATCACACTTAAAAGATGTGATCTAAATATTTTTAATTACACTTAAAAGGTGTGATCCAAATGTTATTAAGCACACTTAAAAAGTGTGATTAAAAATGATCCCTTTTAATCACACTCCCAAAAATCACATTTTAATAAAACTTAAAAGGTGTAATAAAATAACATACATCACACAAAAAAGTGTGATCTTTATCTGTTTTTGTAGTAGTGTCTGCTTCTATCCCCTATCTGATTCTCATTCTTCTTCTCCCTTTTCTCTGCTGCTTCTTTCTTTATCTCTACTTGTATGACATCACATATCTCTACCGGTTGTTATCTAAATGCTGAAATTATTTTTGTACTTGAAACATTCACAATACATTGTGATTTATGCATGCAGGTTCAAAAAAGGCTCTTAGAATTCATACTTGCTGCATTCCATCGATCTCCTAATTTTGTTGCACTTCTGAAGGTATTCTCCTGACCAAATTATGCCTAAACTTTTCGGTTGCAAGTCAATTATGTTGGAGCAGGGAGTTGCAGCAGGGGTGTTGGCTGGGTGTCTTCAGTAGGGGAGTTGCAGCAGGGGTGTTTTCCGGTGTTGGCTGTGGAGTCTTCTTCAGCAGGGAAGTTTTCTGGTGGTGGCTGTGGGGAGTCTTCTAGGCCGGATTAGCAGCATAAGGGTGGGTATTGGGAGTTGCAGCAGAATAGGTGTGGTGTGGGCAGCAATGGTTGGTGTAGGCTTTGGGAGTAGGGAGTTGCAGCAGCGTAGGGGAGGCGTGAGCAGCAGCATAGGCATGGGTGGTGAGGACTTTGGGAGTTGTAGCTGCAGAGGCCTGTGTGTTGTAGCTGCACAGGCGTGTAGGGACTGTGTGGGTTGTTTGATTAGATTTTAGTTTGGGCGGTTTGGGCTGTTTCGGTGTTGGAAAAATCAAGTTTTGGTGGGTTGCTTTGGTGGGTTGAATTTGTGGGATTTCTTGTATTTTATTTTCTAGTTAAGTCCTTCTTAACTTTTTTAAAAAAAAATTGAGAGGCCAAGGGGTTGGTTGTATGGATGCGAGTAGCAGTAGTAGGGGTACTTTTGTACTTTCCGAATCTCTCTCGATGCATGTCGTCTTCCTGTACCTTTAATTTCTTGTTGTTAAATGAAATTTTTCTTTGCCGATCAAAAAAAAAATGTTGGAGCTTTATTGATTACATACCTTAGTATCATTGTCACCTGGTATGTCGAATGTAATTCTAGATCTGGAAAATGGAAAGTAGGAGTGCATATAACGGTTACTATGTCATGTTGAGTTCTATAGTCTCTTTTTGTTATTTGTTTGGTAGTCGTCTGGGTTGGAAAAGTTGTGTACAATAATAGAGAGAGATTACAATAAATTAATTTATATGAAATGATATCCATTGTCAATGATGAATTGATTAATGAAACGATTTGTAACCCTAGTTCAGCATCCACCTATCAGTGATACAAGAAATGATCTTTTGTGATGGTATGTTACATAATATTTCAATACATAATTTTGGCCAGCATAAATTAATTTGGATTTGCATAACAGGTGGCGCGCTATTGAATCTCAGATGTGAGGGTCTGGAGTTGGGTGATTATTTTGGCTTAATGAATGAACCTGCTATATGATTATTTGGGCATATTCATGTTATTTGTTCTTGTCAAATGCAGATTCACATATCAAAGAAAGGAAAGAAGAAGAAGTAGATATGACAAACTCAATGAAAGAAGGCCGCTGGAGAAATTCTCTTTTGGAACAACAATTAAAGTATTGTCTTAGGAGTTTTCGAGTTGTTTTGGGAAAAGATTGAAAGTTGGGAGAGGGGGTGGGATGTAAGACTCATGTTTGGGTCCCATATTAGTGACAGGTTGTTATAGTTGCATCTCTATTGATGGCTAATAAGAGGGAGCACCGCCAAGCACATAACTATTGGAAAAGGTGCTTCATATATATGTGTGTATTTGATGCACACTACTCTTACATGTAACTTGACATTTTTTATTTTTTTACATTATGAAATTTTGAGAACAAAATGTAGCCTTCATGTTCTTTGATTGGAAGATGACATTCAAATTACAGAAATTCTTTAGGAGGCTGAGCTGCTATTCATTTATGTATAGTATTCTGTATTCTGGTTTTGCAACAGCAGTAACCCCCCCCAAAAAAAAAAGAAAAAAAAAGAAAAGAAAAAAAGTGACGTTTTTTAAAAAACGCCACTAAATGACGTCAAACTAACGGAAGTTGAAACAGATGTCAAAGCTTTTGTGGCGTTTTAAAAAAACGCCGTCTAATATTTTTAGCGACGTTTTTCAAACGCTGCAAAGCTATTGCGGCGGCCGTATCAGCGATGAAAATATTAAACGTCGCTGTAACTTTTTATGACGTTTTTCAAGCTTTTAGCGTCGTAAAATGCTGCTAAAACTCCAATTTCCTGTAGTGTTTTGGGAGTCTATCTTATTTTGTGTAAGAGTTATATATGGTTTCTATTATGAGGCAAAAATAGTTTAGATAAACTTTTAAATAAGGTAAGAAAATGAGTGGTTTTAGTTTATTCTTTTTTAATATTGACTTTCAACTTGCAATAAGTTGCACTAAACATATTCATTAAATATGTGTTTGGATCTTAAATATGTAAAAAATAAATAAATAAATAAATTTGTGAAGTAAAAAAGTGAATAAAATTTAAATTAAAATTTTCACAAATCATCTTTTTTTAATCTATGTAAATCTAAATATTTAAACGCAATAATATCTAGGCACTGTGATTGGGATAGTCCAAAACTCAATAATGACCAACGCCTTTTTTTTTTTTTATTTATTTTATCTTTAATACTTTTTTAAAAATTTGTGTCAATTTTATTTTTATTTTTTTAATTTTCAAATCCGTCTAAATGTAGAAAGATTTAAAAAGTAATTTTTTTCTATAAAAATCTTTAAAATATTTGGATTGTTTTTGTCTTTAATAAGCATTTTGTAAATTATTTTTTTAAATTTTTTTTAGTCTATCTAGTCAAATAGAACTTAAATATGTAATTTTTTTAAAAAAAATCATTAAAATTAAACAATTTAATAATAAAAAATAACTACAAAAATGCATCTCAGACACACATAACTTAAGTAAGACTTCTTAACTTTTCAATTAAGAACACGTTACCTGAATTTAATAACTACAATATTTTAAGCTAAGTTTGGCATAACACAAAAAAATCAAAAAGTCAATATCCTATTTAAGTCACATCATTTTATTTAAATCCATCATCTCTCTATCACATCATTTCAAACCCAACCCATTTATAAAAAATCAAAAAGTACACTTATTTAGATCATCCGAAATAACTTTTTAGTTAAAGTTGGTTCACATTGAGTGCATTTCTTATGCGTTACACAAACAAATGCCTCTACACAAAGCCAAATTGAATTTGAATACTCAAGGAAATTTTTTAGTGGACAAAAGAAGAGAAGAGTGGAGTGTGTTGAGATAGTGACAATGGTTGATGGGTCCAAATGTGAGGAGTCACAAAGTGACAAATGAGGATTGCGTCCCATGGAAGAGCGGTTCAGTCATCAGTTGCCACTCTGGGTCGCCACATGCTACACGTGTGTTCAATTTTAAGCCACATGGGTTGTTAATTTTAGGCCACATGGGTTGTTAATGAGTCCTCCAAAATCAATAATTTTACATGTATAAAATTGATCAAAGAATTAATTATAAAAAATATAAATAAAATAATAATGATGTAGAGCACGAAACATTTTGTACGAAAAAGTGGTTGATCAACCGGTTAGTCAATCTTAAGTTTTTTTTTGATCTGTCAATCATAAATTCGAACGTATTTTTAAATGATTTTTTCTTTTTTTGGGATTCATAATACTTTTGCAGATAAAAAAATATGAGTGAGACAATCTCTTTAATTACGAGTTTCACTGTTTGATTTGTGTGGCTATTAATAATTTTTATGATTGATTTTATGATTAATTCTGTATTAGTGAAATTAAGTGCTTGATCAACAATGCTAAGTAATTATTTTAGCTAAAAAAAAACATCAACTTATATTAAAAAAAGAAGTAATGATTCCTTTTTATCCATTCTACAAAGTCAAATGTTCATTCTCATCCACTCTACCTTTTTCATTTTTTTTTTTGTAAAAATTCAAAATATCTTTCTTAAATATTAATTATTTTATTTTATTTTATATTCTAATAAAAAAATAATTTAAAAAAATCACTTCCCGAACAAGTGTTAATGAAAATAATGAAGTTTTTTCACCACACAAATGTAGATGTTTAGTTGGTAATGTGATGGCAGTTTAGCATAGGCAATGGCTACTGTCAAAACATAAGTGGATGTGGCCCAAGCAAGCATTGCTGCTGACTTTAGTTTGTTCGAAAGTGGACTCAACTGACTTAGGAATTGAATGCATCTTTTCATGTATGTTAATATATATTTCAAAAATATTTTGTTTTCTTATTATTTTATGTATTTATTACTTGATTAGTATTTCATTGAGAGACCTATATATACATAGATCATCTTGTAATAGTTAATTTGAGCATATAGGCCCACTTTGGCAACCCAAAAAAAAAAAAAGCCACATTTTTTTTCTAATTTTTTTTTTAGTGATTTATTCCAAAATTATGTCAATTTTTTTTTACTTTTTCGGTCCATTTTGTTGAGAACAATCTAAAAAGTATAAATTTTTTAAAAAAATTTTTAAAAAAATATTAAAGACGAAAATAAGCCAAAAAAGAATACTTATTTTGGCTTATTTTTGCCTTCTCTGAATTTTTTAAAAAAATCATAATTTTTTATTTGTCTTGTTGAGTTGAAATTAAAAATCTAAAACTTTTTGAATATATATATATATTTTTTTCAAAACACTCAAACACAAAAATAAAATAAAAAAGTCAAAAAAATATATTTTTTAACGAGCGGCCTCCTTATCATTGCCGCCCACTAAGCCATTTTTCGTCCACATATTTTTTTACTCATCACCATGTGCATCATCGCATCCAAAGCGTACTATTGCACCAATTTAACCTGTTACTATCGGACTTCTCTCGTTATAATTTATATTTATCTCTATTTTACTTTATCTTCATTCCTTTTTCTTTTTTCTTTCCTTCTATTTCAGTCTAAAAAGAAACCAACAACCAACCCTCGTCCTTTTGTCTCGTTTCATAGTTATATCACTTTCACATAATCCTTATGAGTCATGCCTACTTTTTAACTAATAACTTCTTTATATATTCTAATCTCTTTCTATCATTTTTTTTCTTCTTGGGCATGACCTACATGGCCCAGGACATCCCAACTTACAATTATTTTGGGTAGCCCAAACGGTAATTTAGTTATAACCTAATAGGTGAAACTTAACAGCAGGCCCACCGAAGAATCCATACTGGTTTAGGTCCTGTGATATTTAAACACCCCATTAGATTGGGAGTTAACCATGTGACAGACAAAAATCCTGCAGAGTCCTTGAGCCCAAGTATTAAGCATTAAATGAGATTGTCATGACATTAAATACAATAAAACCTCTCGTTCCTTGGTATGGTAAAACTGCCATGACCGACAGCGAGTATACCATAGACTTTCAGCCAATAAGACAGCTTGAATGGACAAGGAAATAATTAGAAAAATATATAAGGAAGCTTGTGAAGAACGTTAAAAACAAGTTATACTCTCTCTCTTTTCCACATCTTTCTCTCTCGACTCTCAACTTTCTATGCTCTTCTTCCGATCACTTCCTATCTAACTTAATTGTGGGAGAGTCTGTAGGGAGGAACTACTCCAGTTTTGGTACCTTCTCATTAGACCTTTTTTCAGGGGTGCTCCAAGAAGACGAAGGCCAGTAAACCCGTAGAGTATGTGGATCAGTCTGATCCATCTTCCATACTGCATTGCATTATCACCTTTCAAAAACAATCATTATCTATTTATTTCTCTCTTATCAATCTTGACTTGCTTTCTTTCGATGTTATCCATCCTTTTTTAGTCTTAATAGGCTATGTTTTGTGGATTTTAAACGTAGTCTATTTTTTTTTCTATCTTTGTTAATTAAGTTTGTTTGTTTTTTTTTTTTTTTTTTCATAACTCTAGGTCAAGTTACTTGGTTACTAGGGATGGCAATTTGAACCCTTATCGACGGGCACTCGGTTCCCCGACCCCGATTAGAATGGTCTTTTCCCAAAAAATACCCCCGACGGGCTGGGGATGGTATTCGAAAATGAATTCCTAACAATTTTCGAGCAGGGACTGTAATACGTTGCTCGTCCCCATCCCCATATTCTCGATGTGAAATTACGATTATACCCCTATATATATATATAAACCAAACCCTAAAACATAATTACACAACCTCACCTCGCACTCACACACAAGTAAACTGACTGACCCCCTTGCATCTGTCTGTCTGTCTCTCTTTCTCTCTCTCTCTCTCTCTCTCTATTCTCTCCTCTCGCAGCACCCCTAACGCTAACCAACGCCATCTTCGCTCAGATCGACAGAGTTTAGAGGTTAGAGAAGTGGTGGGTCAGATCGGCGATGATGAGGTGGTGGTGAGGAGGTTGGAAAAAAAAATCAAACTTTTCTAAACATTGATTCACCTCCCTCTTTGTCCCAGCAGGTTCTCCACCGTCGATGTGACGACGCTCGTGTTCTCTTGCTCGTCGTTCAGCTCGATTGGTGAAGTATGCTAGTGCGATTTGGGTTTTGGAGGAAGTAAGGGATCAATACACAACATTTCATAATCTCTCTCTCTCTCTCTCTCTCTCACTCACTCTCTCCATCTCTCTCTTCAATACTCTGTTTCTTGATATATATATATAATCTAAATCGTAGACATAATCGTAAGTGTTGAAGCCAATGGCAATCACAACTACTTGGTTGAGTTACTTCATTGAATGTTTTTCTGTAGATCTCAGTTTCAAGCATCTATGTAGATCCTAGTTGATTTATTGAGTGTTCTCTTGCTCATCGGGGATTTTTCAAGGTCGGGGAAACCCAATCCCCGTTAGGGAGCGGGGCCAGGGGGTGATGAGTTCCCCGCAAGGGATCAGGGGAGGGGTCAAAGAGTTTTTTACATTCAAGGATCAGGGACGGGGAGTGTAATCCCCGGCACCGCCGTGGCTCCTTGCCATTCTTATTGGTTACTGAAGGAAAAATACAGGTAATTATATTACCTGATGTGGAAACGATTTGAAGAAAATACTTAAATTATGAGTCTCGTCTGAAAAATCTCCATCAATTGAGAAGTTATTAGAATTTTTTAATATTTTATCCACACTTTAAATTCCTAAGCTTTCAAATGGTAACCTCAAGATGGATGAATAGAGAGAGAAGACTTATGTTTTTGTTGTGTATTCACAATGTTGAGCATGAATCCTTATATAGATATACATATATGGCAAGGCCATGTATGCCTTATGATTTCTAAGATTACGTGTCCCTCATGATTAGGCTATGTGTGGATGTACCATGTGTATCATGTATCTTTCATGGTTAGGTTACATTATGTGTACCACATGATTTCTAACAGTAACCTATAAAGTAAAAATGAAGGTGAAGAAAAAAAACAGAATCCAAGGTTAAGATGAGTAATATTAAGTTGATTATATTTATATACTACATTTGCTTTATCATATAATGTGTTATCATTGTATTTATAACAAAAATAAGTGATAAAACTCATTCAATTATAATTATGATAGAGCATCAACAAAAAAAAAAAAATTATGATAATTAAAATAATAATTCCAACATAATATATAAATGAGTAAGATTATATCATACTTTTTTATAATATTTTTTTATCGTCTACTCATAATAAGAGTGGTCCACTCCCAATGTCAATACACAATAAAAAAATATTGTTAAAAAGAAAAAAAATATAACCATAACAAGATTATATATAAATACAATCATTATAATATTATTCAAATAGTATTATTTACAGCAAAAGTAACTTACATCCATGGAAACAACAAACCAAAGAAGGTAGCTACTACTTCTCTACTATACTTCAATTGGGTTCATAAATCTAAGCCTCTCTCATTTTTGTTGTTGTATTCTATTTGGTGAAATTGGTAAAATATAGACATTTCAGTTGTGATGAAAACTCTTGTTTTTGCCATATCAAGAAATTTGTGAGATGATCAAGTGGATGAGATTTTGCGACACCTCTGGTACTGGTATGAATTACTATCATTCGCCCTTCTTTCTCATGTTTTATGGATTTTACCCCATCAAGACATTTCAATAATTGACATAATTTAATGATTTAAATTTAAAATTAAATCAAAATAATATTAAAAGAATGTCTTTTTATTTTAAACCATACACAACAAAATAACGCCATTTTATTTTAATTTTAAACTTGAACTGTTAAATTACCATAACAAAATAAAATTCCAAAGTTAAACATAAATTGTCAAGATTTAGTTTATAAGTAATGATCTTAGACAATACCGTAAATAACTGTTTTCATTTGTTTTCAAAATAAAATTTTAGTCACTAATACCTCTTCCCTATCATCTCCAACTTTCCGCACAGCCAACACCACCTCCCCACCACCACCTCCAACAACTTGCTTGTTTTTTTTTTTATATAATTTTTTAAAACATATAAACAAAAATAGATATTATGTTTTTTTGAAAATTTTAAAAAATAAAATAATTGGCAATACTAACAAATGTGGGTTTGGTGTTTGGACAGACCCTGTGGTTTGATCTTCGGTTCTAGGCCCAAAGTCAATAAAACATACGAAAAATTACAATTCAGTGCATTTTTTTAAAAATAATTATAAATTAGTAATAAATTTCATAATTATTAATAATTATAAATTCATGAAAAATATTATGATTTTAATTATTAATAATTATAAAGTTTATCACTAATTTATAATTACTCTTTGAAATTACACTGATTTGATATTTCCCACTAAAATATATATCCATATATGGGCCTAACTTTTAAGCTTTCCACAGATGGGCCAAAATGACACTCTATAAACTTGTCGAGATGGGCTATCTACTCTACCAACCAAAAAAAATCATGGCCCAGTGAAGAATCCGTAGACTCCAAGAATGTTAAGTCGTTAGGTTGTGTTTGTTTACCTCATAAATTTGAGAACCAATATGTATAAATAAATAAAAGAAAAAAGAAAATTGTGAATTTTTTTTTTTTTTTTATTTTTTAATTTCTTGTGCAAGGTAAGGTGTTAAGTTAGCATATTCTACACTTCTCCATAAGTTTGAAACTTAAACCTCTCTTTAGAAATCTAAAGTACAATCATTTGAGTAAAGCTCAAATTCTCCTATATTGTGTTTAAATATTAGATTTGTAAGGAAAAATGAAAAGAAAAAAGATTTCTAAAAAAATTATCATATACACAACTAAGATCTAAATACAAACTTTTTTACCAAGTCATGGTTGAATTCAAACCACACTACTAAAAAGCAGGGCTTTTGAGTCGGCAGCTTGCCGTCGCAAATAGCAGATTTGCCGACGCAAAAACTTTTTGCGACGGCGTTTCGACGGCAACTCAAGGGACGAAAATGGTGGGGTCGCAAAAAGTTTTTGAGTCGGCAATCTGCCGACGCAAAAAGTTTTAATTTTTTGAGACGGTAGATTGCCGACTCAAAAAGTGGTTAAATGTTTTAAAAAATTTAACTCATAATTTTCTCACTGAGGCTCCCAAGGTTCGAACACACACCCATTTGGACAAGTTGACTCAAGGTCAATGCACTACACCCACTTCACCACCACATCTCTTTCAGATATTAAACGAGATATATATTATTTATAGTATATACACTCAATATTAATATAAAAGTATATGTATAAATAAATATATTTATTAAATATAATCAAGTAAATAAATATATATCTTGGTTATAATTTTTTTTTTTGCTACGGCATCAGTTGCCGACTCAAAAGGTCTAATTTTTTGCGTCGGCACAAATTTACCGACGCAAAAGGTCTATGCCGACTCAAAAGGTCTATCTTTTGCGTCGGTAAATTCAACCGACTCAAATAATACTATCAAATATTAATTTTTTGTGTCGGCCAATGGTGCCGACACTAAAGGTTTGGTATTTGAGTCGGTAACTCTGTGCCGTCTCAAAAAGGCTACCTTTTGCGACGGTAAAATTTACCGACTCAAAAAACCGACTCAACCGACCCTTTCTTTAGTAGTGCCAAGACAAGGTGAACTTAAATTTCTTTTGTTTGACATGTGAAATATTAATAAGTCACAGTTGACATATGAAATATTAATAAGTCATGGTTGAATTCCCCACCTCCCCCTCCCATCACCTAGATATGTGGTCTAATGAGAAGGTGAAGTTGAATTTCTTCTGTTTGACATATGAAACATTAATAAAGCATAGCACACACGAAAGCTGATAGAATTCACACATTGGTCAATAAGTCTTCGTCTAGGATGTGGGTTGATTTTTTAGTTATTTTAGTTTGGGATTAAAAAATTTCGTTTCAGATAGATTTTTATCTTATTTTATTTTATTTTATTTTATTTGTGATAAAAAAATAAAATAATTATGGTTTGGACGTGATATTTTATCCTATTGACTTTTTAGCATATTTTGTCTTTTTGTGACTAAAATGGTCAAAAAAAAAAAAACCTTATGCCAAACGAAACCTAAGATTATAATTGGTAAATTTTGTGCATTAGAACTAGTGGAGAAGGTTAAAAGCGGATTAGATTAGGAAGCCCGCATCCTCTATGCTTTTTATCAACAACGCATTCACTACATTTCATTTATTAAATAACTAGCTTATCACCCGTGCTATGCACGGAATAATTATAAATATTTATATTTGTTTTAATTTTTTTTAATATATAAATTATGTTTTTTAAGATTTTTTATAAAAATAATTTAACAATCTTATCACTAACCATAGTGTACATGAGAAATTAAAAAGGCTACTGCAGTAACTTTGCATGAGCTGTATCTATAATTATTTGTATGAGGAGATTTTAAATGCTAATAAGAGATTTTGCAAAATCAATAAATGCAGGCATGTGAATTGAAAAAAGTTAATAAATGTTGATCAGTGGATTTTGACAAAATCAATAAATGCTGAGGTTTTTTTTTTAAATAAAAAATTTAGAAAATTAAGATTGAGATATTGGAGCTCCCACAAGGCTTGGGGTTTAGAAACCCTATTTTTCTTAATATATTTACAATTTTCTATATATGTGAATTGCGATTTTTAAATGTCTTTTATTTTTTATTTTTTTTAAATGTCTTCTTTTTTCCTTTTTTATATTATATTAAAGTTTAATATTTTGATAATAATCATATGTGGTGGACTTTTCAATGAATTAAATATTTTTTTATTATTATATTATATTAAAGTTTAATATTTTGATAATAATCATATGTGTTGAACTTTTCAAGAAATTTTTTTATGCTTGTTTTTAATGTATTAAAGTGTTATTATGAGGGATAATAATCATATGTGTTGGATTTCAAAGAATTTTTTTTATACTTGTTCTTAATGCATTAAAGTGTTATTATGAGGGTAAGACTTGGGGATTGAGAGAAGTTAATAAATGCTAAATTTTTTATTTTTAATCAAAAAATTAAGAAATTTAGATTGAGAGATTAAAGCTCCCACAAGACTTGGGGTTAAAAACCCAATTTTGCTCAATATATAGTGTAGATTAAGTCAATGTATCTGAAAGAGCTCATGCCAAATCACTACACAAGCCATTGCTCCACACAGAAAGATAGAAGAGCTAAGTGACTCTCATGATTTCGAGATGTGCCCATGATATGATTGTTGTAGAACTTGTTGGCGATCACTCAACTCTTAAGGATAGACATCTAAGTTCTAACTTGTATTATTATTGTTATTAAAAAAATTAGATTTCTTTAAATGTAATGTAATGTCATTTGATTCTATGGAGTGATCTGTTGTTGTCTGTTTCCAACCCTCATGGAAGCTCAATAAACTATTGGCTTCATTGAAGTAATACAAAAAAACTAAAAAATAATAAATAAATAAAAGGAGATGCCATTTTCACATTTTTTATGTTTTCTTTCACAAGCTTCTATTTCATCTGTTGACATCTAGAGGAGAGGAGACTAGCAACAATTAAAATTGATATTGCTTCTTCTTCTTCTTTTTTTTTTTTTTTTAAATAACAAATACTAGTTGTTTTAAAAACAAAATTTACAAATTCAAGCAATTTTAAACTTATTTTTCAAATAGAAATTATTTTATGAAATTGTGTTTTTAAGACACAACGTCAAGAGTATTTTCAAAAAGTAATCAATTGAAAACACAACTTCATGACAACCCACATTTGGTAAAAATGTCATTAAACTTAAGTTCCTCTTTTATCTAATTTTGAGAAAATGTATTATTAATCAATTAGGACCAGTTCAGTATCTTACTATAAGGTCAAGAATTAGGTTCAGGAGGACTAGTTCGCTGGGCTTAAAAAACCATCCTTATCTTATTGTACAAGCTATCTCTTCAATTTGTATATATGTAACTTTCTTTTTGATGTGGAGGAAAAAGAAATTGTCAAACCTAAATAATTAATTTAACAACTAATAACATACTTTCGTTTACAAAAAAAAAAAAAAAACTAATCAAGTTTTTCAGAAACTATTTGGAAAACTCGTATTTCCAGCTCAAAAATTTCTAGCTAACGCCCTTTAATTTCTAGTAGAAATTTTATATTCATGTAAGGAAAACTGAGAATTAGGGAATAACTTGAAACTTCAAAATTGGGTTAGAACTTGCAAGCTGAAACTAACTTCATTTCATTTAACTAGCATACATATATATACTATTATGTAAGTTTCACAATAAACATGGTATAAACACAAAATGTCACAGTTTTTTACTTTTCCAAAATATCTTTTCGTAACTGTAACTGTAATGATTGAATTCAATCAGACTCAGAGATCTATAACTGCCGATTTCAAGCACACTTATATGGGTGTGCACACCTTCTAATATATATATATATAGCTATGTACTAAATAAAAAAAAAAAAATTACATATATACAACTATGCTAATGTAGCTTCCAAGGAAGGCATTGGAGTTTAGAACAAGGCTCAACCCATGTACTTGTGCATTCTCCTCCTCCTGTGCCATCACAACACTTGCAGCCCATTCCCAGTGTTGCAAATATTTTTGTGTGTCCTACACATCAATCATATCATCACTAATTAATCAAAAAAGTTATGTAGCATGAAAAAGTATTAGAAAGATATTTCAAAAATAAAGTACATCGCATAGATTCAAATTGTGTTATGTGAACTACATTCAACATAATCTAACTCATATGTTGTATTTTTATGATATTTTGGAGAGAGAGAGATTAGTAAACCCTTACTTTGTTGAGGTAGGAAAGAAGAAAGTGGCCTGGCTACTGCAACTCTTGGTCTCTGACATGTAAAACCACCAATCAACAGCAACAAGAGAAGAAGAGAAAGCTTGAATTTGAGCAAACCCATGTCTATTTTTGGCTTCAACAAGGTCTGTATATAGGAAGATTGATCTTTGTATGTGTATATACATATGTCGAAACAAAAGTGGACTTTGGCAAAGAGGTGATCAAGAAGTAGAGGAGACCTGGTTATTATATAATGAAGGAAGACAAACGTAGACTTTAAAGTAGTTGGTTTATTTTTCTAAAATGATGGACTACTTTAATTTAATGGTTATATTAATGAAGGAGTAGTTGTTTAATTGCCATCTAGAAGGGGTGGGCCTTTCTGTTTTGAAGTGTAACATCTCTAGGTAAAAAATGAAAAGTAAGCTTCTAGATTAAAACAAGAGTTTTTTTTTTCAATATTGGTTGTGCCAAGTTTCCACTTTCGTTTGCTCACTATTAGGTTATGTTTGTTAGGGCAGGCATAACCTTAGAATTTGAATTAATAAATTTATTTATAAAATGCATGATTTGTGAGAAAAAAAAATAACATGATTATGGTTTAAACGTGATATTTTGTCTTATTGATTTTTTAGTCTACTTTATCTTTTTGTGACTAAAATAACCAAAAAAACCTTATGCCAAACAAAGCCTAAGATTACAATTGGTAAAATTTGTGCATTAGAACAAGTGGAGAAGGTCAAAAGCGGATTAGATTAGGAAGCCCACATCCTCTATGCTCTTTATCAACAACTCATTCACTACATTTCATTTATTGAATAATCAAGTCGAGACAATGTATCTGAAAGAGCTCATGCCAGATGGCTACACAAGCCATCGCTCCACACAGAAAGACAAAAGAGCTAAGTGACTCTCATGATTTCAAGATGTGCCCATGATATGATTTTAGTAGAACTTGTTGGCGATCACTCAACTCTTAAGGAAGGACATCTAAGTTCTAACTTGTATTATTATTGTTATTAAATTTTTTTTTTTTAAAATATACATGTAATGATGGCATTTGATTCTATGGAGTGATCTGCTGTTGACTGTTTCCAACCCTTATGGAAGCTCAGTAAACTATTGGCTTCATTAAAATAATACAAAATATATATATATAAATAAATAAATAAAAAGAGATGCCATTTTCACAATTTTATGTTTTCTTTCACAAGCTTCTATATCATCTGTTGACATCTAGAGGAGAGGAGACTAGCAACAATTAAAATTGATATTGCTTCTTTTTTTTTTTCTTTTTTTTTAAATAACAAATACTAGTTGTTTTAAAAACAAAATTTATAAATTCAAGCAATTATAAACTTATTTTTCAAATATAAATTATTTTATGAAATTGTGTTTTTAAGACACAATTTCAGGATTGATGTCGTATTTTCAAAAAGTAATCAATTGAAAACACAACTTCATGACAACCCGCATTTGGTGAAAATGTCATTAAACTTAAGTTCCTCTTTTATCTAATTTTGAGAACAAGTATTATTAATCAATTAGGACCAGTTCAGTATCTTACTATAAGGTCAAGAATTTAGGTTAAGGAGGACTAGTTCACTGGGCAATGTAAAAGGAGTTAATTTGAGCCTACTAAATTAATTAGGTCTAATAGTCCAAGGTTGATGAGCCCGAATTCATTGCAAGTCCAAGATTGGTAGGCCCGGATTTATCCCCATCAAACGGGGCGAATCGCTCTAAGTCTTAAAAGGGTTCGGATCCACGAACCTAAAGACTTACTTGGGCTCGGATTCGAAAAGGTTCAGATCTACGAACCTAGAGATCCAAAGCACTTGGCTTCGAACGGATTCAAATGCAATCTAGAAGCCGCTCCATTAATGAGTCTTAGAACACTTGTGGACTCGGAGCTTTCCGAGATCTACGTACCAGAACCATAGGCATAATGAAGTCCGAACAAAGAACCCGATCCCGAGGACGATGAGTGAAGATAAATTCACTCTTCGGTTAAATTAGCCTATACCCAGGTCGAGATGGCACAATCTAGGGGGTCCCTGAGACTCGGCAATATTCGCAGCAAAACGTTCTTTTGAACTACTCCTGACCCTTCTGCGGCAAGACGTCATCTGGGACTATCCCTGACCCTTTGGAAAGATTGGGGATCATTGGCTAGTTGTGGCTAAGAAGAAGGGTTCGCCGAGAGGTTGATCTCTTCTTCGAGGGTTTTCCTCATCCTTGAAGAGGTCACCTCCTTGGATAAGGTGGTTAGAGAGAATATTCTCCAAGTGCCTTACGCATGGACTCTATCCTACATCATGAGGTGCCTATAAATAGCACACACTCATAGCTTTACAATAGATGGATTTTGGAGAGATAACTCTTAGGAAAGAACTAATTTTCCCTCTCCATTATCAACCTTGAGAGTAAAAATGGGAGATCCATGGGAGAGCCTTGTTATTATTCTCTCTCTAGCTACTTTGCCTTCTTTTTCACCCAATCTCTTATCTCTATAATCTCTTTGCTTTTGTGTTTTTAGTTGAGACTATTGAAGAATCTAAGTCTCTCATTATTTTTTAGAGAATTAAAATTTTCCAACGACGTTCTTGAACTCTCTCATACAGGCTTAAATAACCATCCTTACCTTATTGTATGAGACTCTTTTTTCAATTTGTATATATGTAATTTTCTTTTAGATGTGCTGGAAAAAGAAAATGTCACTACAATATATAAAAGTTTTAGAGATCAAATGTTTTGATCTCTAAAAGTGAAAATTTTGTTACAAAAGACATTTAAAAATCAATTTATATTATCATGAGGATAGTCGCTAAAAAGTCGTCTCGAAAAATCAAAAATAAGATTTTTAGTGACAAAATTTTAAAAATGTTACTAATAAATAGACTTTTAGGGATAAAGTAATTTGGTCTCAAAATGGTTTATTTTTTGAGATAAAAAATTTGGTCCCAAAAAGATAATAATTCATTACTAATGTCTAATTTTCATTGCTAAAAATATAATAACGATACATTTCGCAACAAAAATATTTAATCTCTAAAAAATAATTGTGTCCCTAAATTTTGGTCTCTGAAACTTTGATTTTTTATAGTTTGTAAAATCTAAATGATTAATTTAACAACTAATAATAGACTTTCGTTGATAAAAAAAGGTAATGATTGAGACCCCCTCCAATCACCACCCCCACCACTCCCCCCCTACACATACGTGGCGGGTGGTGATTGGAGGAGAAGGGAAAAAAAAAAGAAAAAAAAAAAGTGACCAATCCCGGGAAGGGGGGTCAAGGGGGTGAGAAAAAAAAAGAAGGTCCAAGTCATTATTCTAAAAAAATAAAATAAAAATAAAAAAATAAAAAAAATTGATTAAGTTTTTGAGAAACTATTCGGAAAGCTCGTATTTCCTAGCTCAAAAATTTCTAGCTAACACCCTTTAATTTCTAGTAGAAATTTTATACTCATGTAAGGAAAACTGAGAATTACGGAATAACCTGAAACTTCAAAATTGGGTTACAACTTGCAAGTTGAAACTATAATTTCATTTCATTTAACTAGCATACATATATATACTATTATATAAATTTTACAATAAACTTGGTATAAACGCAAAATGTCACAGTTTTTTACTTTTCCGAAATATCTTTTCGTAATTGCAACTGTAATGATTGAATTCAATCAAACTCAGAGATCTGACACTATCGATTTCAAGCACACTTATATGAGTGTGCACACCTTCTAATATATAAATGTATATATAGCTATGTAGTAAATAAAATAATAATAAAAAATTACATATATACAACTATGCTAATGTAGCTTCCAAGGAAGGCATTGGAGTTTAGAACAAGGCTCAACCCATGTACTTGTGCATTCTCCTCCTCCTGTGCCATCACAACACTTGCAGTCCAGTCCCAGTGTTGCAAATAGTTTTGTGTGTCCTACACATCAATAATATCATCACTAATTAATCAAAAAGGTTATGTAGCATGAAAAAGTATTCGAAAAATATTTCAAAAATAAAGTACATCCCATAGATTCAAATTGTGTTGTGTGAACTACATTCAACGTAATCTAATTCATATGCTTTTATGATATTTTGGGGAGAGAGAGAGAGAGAGAGAGAGATTAGTAAACCCTTACTTTGTTGAGGTAGGAAAGAAGAAAGTGGCCTGGCTGCTGCAATTCTTGGTCTCTGACATGTAAAACCACCAACCAACAGCAACAAGAGAAGAAGAGAAAGCTTGAATTTGAGCAAACCCATGTCTATTTTTGGCTTCAACAAGGTCTGTCAATAGGAAGATTGATCTTTGTATGTGTATATATATATGTCCAAACACAAGTGGACTTTGGCAATGAGGTGATCAAGAAGTAGAGGAGACCTGGTAATTATATAATGAATGAAGACAAATGTGGACTTTAATGTAATTGGCTTATTTTTTTAAATGGTGGACTAATTTAATTTTATGGTTATATTAATGATGGAGTAGTTGTTTAATTGTCATCTAGAAGGGGTGGGCCCTTCTGTTTTGAAGTGTAACATCTCTAGGTAAAAAGCGAAAAGTAAGCTTCTAGATTAAAACTAGAGTTTTTTTTTTTTCAAGATTGGTTGTGCCACAAGTTTCCACTTTCATTTGCTCGCTATTAGGTTATGTTTGTTGGGACGGGCGTAATCTTGGAATTGAATTAATAAATTTATAAAATGTATGATTTGATGTTTAAAAAAAAATTTATTCAAATTTAATGGCTTAGTCGGAGATTATTGAATCTCACAAAAGGGGTGGAATATAAAATAACGGACTAGTTAGTTATATTTAAAATAAAATAAAATAAATGGGTATTTATACATAATTCATAAATTATGAATTTATACTCTATTTAATTAAGATTTTTTGGACCTTTAAGTCCGATTAAATTTTTAATAATCGAAATTACCCTTTAAACAATAATTGTTTATCATTTATGATTATTTATAAAAAAACATGATAATTTGACATTTATTTTGATTTTCAGAACTTGAAAACATCAACTTTTAAATTGAAAAAACTAAAAAAAAAAAAAAAAATTATGTGCAAAAAAAAAATATTTTTTTTAAAAAAAATTTGAAAAAACTGAATGATTTTTTTGTGCAAAACTGAAAATTTTGTGTCTATAAAGAAGTGATGATAGAACATTTATGGCCAAAAAAAAAATTAAAAATGAAAAAACTGATAATGTTCTCAATTTTAAAACTAGGAAAAAACTAATAATGTTCTCGGTTTTACTATATAGTTGAATCAAACTAATAAGTAGAATGGTAAAAACGTTTAATCTTAGACTCTGTTTTTTTATTTTTCATTAGTTAGTGAAACAATTATCTGAAACATTACTATGCAAAATTGATAATATTTTTTTTTTAATTTTAAAAATAAAAAAAGATAATATTCTCAGTTTTACTAAATACGACTTATTGGTACAAAAAAAATCTTAAATAGGACCTGAGTTACCATAACATTTGAAAATAGGATTTTTAGGTAATTAATTCTAAAAAAAAGGGCACAAAACTTCAGGACTCCGAGATTAGTCGAGATATGCTTAAGTTAGCCGGGACATCTAGTTATCAAAAAATAAATAAATTGTTGTATTAAGATTTATCATTTTAAAATAAAATGTCTATTTTAATGATATTTATTTACTAAAATTCCACTAGCATATCATTTTGGTGACAAATTATGTATACAAATTATACATGAATATCACTTTTTTGTGTGAGATAATAAAAATGTTTGAAACCCAAATGTGATATGGTAAGTGTCAAATTTTAATTTTTTATACACCTAATGATATAAATGCCAATTCCCTTGCAACATTATTATGGGTGAATCTGTGAATCTAAAATTATAGATTTCTAGCATTTTTCATGAGATAATATTGATCCATTTTTGTTAAATAGTTAAGAGATCTAGAATGATTTATTTAAATTGTATTTGAATTTAAAATTTGAGTAGGAATTTCTGAAAGAAAAATGATGAAGAAGTTTTGAATTGTTCTCTAGAAGGGTTGTTGGGTGTTAGCTCTCTGTGTTTGAAGTGTGGCAATTCTAGAGGAAAGTGAAAAGTTGGCTTTCTAGAATGAAAACAGGGATTGTGCCACATGTTTCCACCTTATTTCAAACTTTCTTGTTTGTAGTTAATCAGATGATGTTTTGAACAAATGTTGAACTAGTAATAAATATTATATAAAATTTTCTCATTTTGATTTGATTCTTTCAACAAGGTCGTCAAGTGAGTTCAAACATTAGAGTTCATAAATTCGTTTTTAATTAATTAATTCCTTGTTTTATTGTAAGAAATTTTGTGATTGGACGGCTTTGTTAAAGAATCTCCCCAGCTAATGCCGCTTCAATTCCTCTACAAACAAATAGAATTTAGGGTTAGATTTTTTAAGTTTAAATTTAAATTTGACCAATATATTTAGGGAGTGTTTAAAATGATCTAAATAAGTATACTTTTGACTTTTTACAAAAAAATGTACAGAAAAATAGAGAATGATGTGACTCAAATAAGTGCACTTATATAGTGCATGCCAAATAACCTTTTAGATTGGTGAGATTTATTACGGGTTTTCTTTTGATAATTCGAACGTTAATTTGTAGAATTTTTTGTTTATATTCATGAAAAAAAATTATTGTTTATATCACTCATGAAAAAAATTATCATTTCTTACATAATGATGCAGTTTTTATTATTTTATCTTATTAGATCATTTCAAATTTTTAATTTTATTACTACTTTACATCAATTTGTAATAATAAAAAAAGGTAAATTACAAATATACCTCTTGAGATTTGCTTAAAATACGAATTACCCCTTATGATTTGAGAAATTACAAATACCTCCCTGTTAGAATTTTTTTTTAACAGAATTAATTGAAAAAATAAAATTTTTAACTGTTCACCTATACAGTAATAAAATTATCTGAATTATTAATTGAAATAAAATTTTAACATTATTAAAAACTGTTAATTAACTTGATGATTTATTAATAAAATGACCTATTTGTTATGAAATTAAAAACCTTAGGGGGCATAATGTAATTTTCAGAACCACAAGGGATAATTTGTAATTTAAATAAATCTCAAAGAGTGTGTTTGTAATTTACCCTAAAAAAAATTGTACAAATTTTCAATGACTGTAACATTACACCCGCCCTTCACCCTCCTCTTTTTTGTTGTTCTTCTTCTTCTCATATATGTTGAACCATTGAGTTTCTACATATGGGGCCTTCATGGCCATGGCCATTAACCTTTTGTACACGTGTTTTATAAATTTGTTTTGAAAATGAGTAAGTGAGGTTGGCTGAAGGTGGTGTGATAAGCGGCCTGAAAAGGTGAGGAATGGAAGAAGAAATAAAATTATTTTTCGAAATAATTGAAAAGAAATTTTCTTTTTGTTTACTAAAATTTAGTAAATTTTATTACTATTTATACTTTTTGAAAATGCAAAGAGACTCCAAATACATTTTTGTTTACAGTTTTAAAATTTTTGAAATCATAAATAAAAATTTAAGTGAAAACTATAAAGAAAAAAATTAAAAAAAATTTAACTGCTACAACAAATTAAATCCTGTAATTTAGATTTTTTCAATTTAAATCTTACATTTATAAATTGATAACAAATCTCGACTATCTGTTTATTTTTGCTAAGTTAATGGTAGAAAAAAAAAAATGATGTTAATGTGACACCATCTCAATTGAGTGTAGAATCGTACAATAAACTTCAAGGACCGAACCCATATAAGCAAATAATAATCAGTCGAGCCTAGTTGATGTTTTTAAATATGTAATTAACACCTAATTTTGTTTATTAATCTTAGAGAAAAATGGAATTAATTTCACAATGGTCAAACATGAATGAATGATTCGATTCAATGAGCCGTATTGCTATTAAAGTAATTATGCATCAACCTACAATTAAATAAATCTTTTGAACAAAAGATTTTTAATTTGTTTTTTTGGGTAGTAGCTAAGAGGCAACCCATCAATAGCATCAAGGGTGATAGATAATATCGCAAATGATTTGTAAAAATCAATTAGGAATAGTTTTGTTGACCAAAACTTCTGCAATTCATTAGTGCGTTGAGTTCGAATCTTATCATAGGTAAAATATTATTCTCTTAGACTATATAGCTTTCAATGTATTAAAAAAAAAAAATAGATAAGATCCAAGGTCTCGAAATTTGTTCAATTGTTAATTTTAAAATTTCTAAATTAGTCAAGATATACACAAATTAACTTGAATATCAAGTTATCAAAAAAAAAAAAAATTGTAAATAGCCAATTTTCCTAAATACGAACATGGTGAGTGCACGCGTGTCGCCCAATGGCTGCTCACTAATTTATTGGTCGTGTCACTTGAGAAAAAGTTCCAGACAGTGTACCTAACATTTTCCTATTTGAATAGATACATGAAAAATGCTTGGGAGCACTAATTAGTGCTCCCACTAATTAGGTGGCAGTGAGTCTCGTTATTAATGATGTGATGCTTTGATCTTGGAATTGTATTTTTTTTTTTATACTTTTTTAATGTATTAGTGCTATTAGTGGTGATGTTTTTAGTGAGATGAATCATTGTTGTAGATACATTTCCCACCAAACCATTTCGATCGCTAAAACTAGCCTATCATATGTACTGTGCACGGAATAATTATAAATATTTACATTTATTTAAATTTTTTTTAATATATAAATTATATTTTTAAAGATTTTTTATAAAAATAATTTAACAATCTTATCACTAACCATAATATATTGGAGAAATTAAAAATTTTACTGCAATAATTATGCACGGGCTATATCTATAATTATTTGTATGAGGGGATTTTAAATGTTGATCAGAAATTTTGACTAAATCAATAAATGTAAGTATGTGGAAAGACATGTAGATTGAAAAAATTAATAAATGTTGATCAAGAATTTTGACCAAATCAATAAATGTTGAGTTTTTTTTTTAATAAAAAATTTAAAAAATTCAGATTGGAATATTGAAACTCTCATAGGCCTTGGGAGTTAAAAACTCCTTTTTGCTTAATATATAGTATACATAGATATATATAGATAGATATATAGATAGTGGTAACCCGTACTATGCACGAAACTTTATAAATTAAAAAAAAAAATTATTATAATTATTAGATAAGATTTTAATTTTTTTTTTTAGTTTTTTTTATGTTATAATATAATATATAAGATATAGATAGATATTTACAATTTTAATAAAAAATATTATCTGATTTTTTGGAGAAGAGAAAACGAATGCAAGTTTTAATTTTTTTTTGTTTTGAAATTGGTGAGAGAGATTAGGAGGGAGAGATTATAAAATATTTTTGTTATTAAACAAATAAATCAGTTAATATTTTTTTTAATCTATTTTGTAAATTAAAAAATTAATAATTTTAGAAAATTGATTAATTTGTCACATTAAGTGATTTAAAATTTTGATAGATATATATATATATATATATATACATAATTATATTGTTAAATCATAATTCAAATTTAGATGTTATATTTTTTTTGAGATCTATAGCTAAATTTTTTTATTTTTTTTTATTTTTGTGTGTAACCATAGTGTATGAGAGAAATTGAAAAAGGTGCTGCAGTAATTATGAGAGAAATCAAAAGGGATTGTGGGGTTGTGAGAAGTTAATAAATGTTGAGGTTGGGTTGGGAGAAACAATAAATGTTGAGTTTTTTTTTTTGTTAAATCAAAAAATTAGAAAATTAGGATTAAGGTATTGGAGCTCTCACAAAGCCTGTGAGTTATTAGAAAATTGATTAATTTGTCTCATTAAGTGATTTAAAACTTTGATAGATATATATAAAAAAAAAATACATAATTATATTACTAAACCATAATTCAAATTTAGATGTTATCTTTTTTTGAGATCTATAGTTAAATTCTTATCTTCTTTATTTTTGTGTGTAACCATAGTATATGAAAGAAATTGAAAAGTGTGCTGCAGTAATTATGAAAGAAGTCAAAAGGGATTGTGGCTTGGAAAAAGTTAATAAATGTTGAGGTTGGATTGAGAGAAACAATAAATGATGAGATTTTTTTTTTTTTGTTAAATCAAAAAATTAGAAAATTAGAATTAAGATATTGGAGCTCTCATAAGGCCTGTGAGTTAAAAAAACCCCAATTTACTTAGCCTCCGTTTGGGAAGTGGGTTGACTTTTTGGCTTTTTGACTTTTTTGGTTATTTTAGCTTGGGCTAAAAAGTTTGGTTTGGGAAGGGCTTTCTGGCTTTTTGACTTTTTGGCTTTTTTGACTTTTTTTTGTGAGAGAATAATGTAATGATTATGGGTTGGATGTGATATTTTGTTTCTTATGGCTAAAATAACCTATTTTGTCTTTTGTGACTAAAATAGCCAAAAAAAGCCCCGTTTAACTCTTGCCAAACGGAGCGTTAATACATAGTATAGATTATTGATTCAATCAGCCACTTTATGTCAATGAACAATGACTTCTCTTTTCCAATTTTATTTTATTTTTCTTTTTAGAATGATGCTAGCAAAATCATGTTCTACTCTCAATTCTATACATGTAATCACATATGAAAAAAAAAGAACACTATTTTAGGCTTCAGGCTCTGCATTTTTCTTCCCAGTTGCCCTGATGTAACAAAAAACAGCCACCAAGAAAGTGGTGGCAAGGCCCCCAAGAATCACTCCGCCTCCAGCAACTGACCTATCAATCGAACGGTGCTGCTTTTCTATCCGAACTTGCTGCCCCGGGAGGAACCGCGTCACTTGATCTGATGCACTGACCTCTTTCACAGAGTTCACAGCTTCACTTTCAGGTGCTCTGGATGGGCTCAAACATGGAGCAACAGAGGACATCACAACATTAACATGGTGGTTTCCGAGCTTTCGCGGGCTCGGATATGGAAGGTTTGGGAAAGATGATGCTACATTAAGCACAAAAGCATTTGCTAAGATCAAGCAAACAAGAAGGAATTGAGACATTGTGAGAAATGGGTATTTGGAAAATGGTTTGTGGTGTTTGAGGCAATGAAGCTTAGAGAGTGGAGTTGGGTGTCATATATAGGGGCTGGCATTAGATCTCATGTGTCTGTTTGGTTTGAGGGAATCTTCCCTCTGTTGGTTGCAAGAATTATTTTATTTATTATCAACCAGGTTAGCATTAGATCTCATGTATACCTGTTTGGTTTGAGGGAAATTTCCCTTAGTTGATTATGTTAATGTACATTGTATAATTTACCATCACCTACCACACACTTACCATCACCTACCACACACTCACCTACTACACTCACCTACCACCACCATCCACTACACCTACATCTATATAAGGAACCATTTGTAATAGACAGAAAATCATCAATACAACAATCAATAATACATCAATAACACACCAACCTTGCCTTCGCTGCTCGCTGGAGTTTTTTTTTTTTTTTTTTTTCAACCCATACCACAAACACATACCAGAAACTCTCCTTTCTTTGTTTCCTCATCTTCATCACTCTCAGTTTCCTTCTTCGTTTGAATGGCGGAGCACTTGGCTTCGATATTCGGAACAGAGAAGGACAGAGTCAACTGCCCTTTCTACTTCAAGATCGGAGCTTGCAGGCATGGAGATCGCTGCTCCAGGCTCCACACCAAACCCAGCATCAGCCCAACCTTACTCCTCTCCGACATGTACCAACGCCCCGACATGATCACTCCCGGCGTCGACCCCCAGGGCCAGCCCCTCGACCCCCAGAAAATCCAACACCACTGATCTTCCTCAGAAGCCCAGGGTTATAAACCCCTTGCACCTGCAACTCATCTACAGGAGTCATTACAATAGAAAAGCATGTACTCTCTTTCTCTCTTTCTCTCTTTCCCACCATGTCTCCCCAATACCCCTTTTTTTAATTTTTTCAACCAATCTTCATCTCTGCACCCACTCATCCAAAACTCTATAATATATTCCACCGGCTGCACATCCTCCCCCCAAACATATTCTCTGTTTTCTTTAACCAAAACAAAAACAAAAAAAAAAAACAAAAACAAAAAAAAAACAAAACAAACACAACACAAAAAAAAAAAAAAAACACAAACCAAAAAAAAAAAAAAAAAAAAAGGCAGCAGACGAACTGCACATCACACTCATTTTATTCATGTCGGGGCTCACCCCGATCACCCTTTTACACCACAAAAAAAAGAAAAAAAGAAAAAAACAACAACAACAACAACAACCAAACAACAAAACAAACCACCACATCCACAGGTGGGATTTTTCTTCTCTACTCTGCCGCAGGTCTCTTCTTCTTGCCTCCGTCCTGAGCGGCCCTTGCCGGTGCTGCCTCCGTGTTTTCCACGCCGCCGAGCACGTTCACTCCACCCTGCTCCTCCACTCCAGCATATGGCGGACCTCCAAATCGGAACATCACGGTGGCCTTCCGCTTCAGCTCCTTGTTTTCTGCCCTTAGCACGCTTATCTCTGCTCGCGCATCCTTATACATGCGTTGGAGCAGAGCCAGTTGGGAGTTTAATTGCTGCACCTCATTTGTCCTACTCTGCAGCCGGTGCGACAAGTTTGTGACCGCCGTCATGGACTCCACACATGCCTTCAAAGTATACTGATTAGCCTCCACATCCGTTTGCACTGCCATTTTTTGCTCCACCGACTGCATTGGAAAGTTCAACGGAGCAAACCCAGTGGTGCTTGGTTGAGGTTCCAGTGCCACCGCACCAGTTCTCTCTCTTGTTGACTCGTTGAGGTCGGGAAAGAGGGTGAGCAGCCCGCGGGACGACGAAGCCATTTTCTCTCGCAACCGAGTGTTACAGACTCTCTCTCTCAGCACAACAGTGTTACAGCCTCTCTCTCTCAGCACAACGAAGAGTTTTACAGAGGATTTCGCAGGTTTCTTGCTTCTGCCTCGGTCTCAGGCTCTGTTTTGGTTAAATAGCCGAGGCAGCCACGCGCATCGCGCGCCTCTCGACGCCAGACAAACGGGCACGCCGGCCAAAGCACTCACGTGCCTCGCCATCATATCTGGCACGCCTTTTGATGCATCGGGCATGCCTTTTGATGGCACGTCTTTTGACAGATTGGGCACACCTTTTGAGGGCACGACTTTTGAGGGCTCGATATCTACATCCATGTATATTTTTTTTGGGCAGCCTATATACACACTCATACAGTGTCTTCTACACCGGTCAGCTTTATCAATCCCTTTGTTTCAACCTCAAATAGGTTTCTATCTTCACACCTATTTGAGTTTGAGGGGGGATTATACACAGTATCATGTATAAGTCGCTCATGGCGCACTCCCTAAGTCGGCCCCTTGGTGAACCACCACAACCTCTTCTACAACGGTCCGACATGACCCCGTAAACTGTCCTGCTACATCGGTCCGACATGACCCCGTAAACTGTCTTCTACAACGGTCCGACATGACCCCGTAAACTGTCCTGCTACATCGGTCCGACATGACCCCGTAAACTGTTCTGCTACAACGGTCCGACATGACCCCGTAAACTGTCTTCTACATCGGTCTGACACGACCACATAGTGTCTGCTACAACGGTCCGACATGACCCCGTAAACTGTCTGCTACAACGGTCCGACACGACCATACCGTGTCTTCTACAACGGTCTGACACAACCATACAGTGTCTCCTATCCCATTTTTTAATTTTATTTGTCAGCTTATTTTTCTGTTTTGTTACTCTCTCCAAACTCAAGTTGGCTAGTACCTATCCTCCTTGAGTTTGAGGGGGGCTGTTAATGTACATTGTATAATTTACCATCACCTACCACACACTTACCATCACCTACCACACACTCACCTACTACACTCACCTACCACCACCATCCACTACACCTACATCTATATAAGGAACCATTTGTAATAGACAGAAAATCATCAATACAACAATCAATAATACATCAATTTTAACAGATTACAAGAAATTATTTATATCGACAATTATTTATATGTCGACAATCATCGGCAGCCTAGCATTTATTTAAGGAGACTAGCTTTGGGATGAGCTGTAAATTCAAACAATTTGAGTTTGATTTTTGCCAATACCTCTTAGACTTGATCGAAATATGTAACATGTAGGTGATTACAGATATTCCAAATTAATTATGTCTTCCGAAAATTCTATGTCATAAAAAAATGAGGCTTGGACTAGAGGGTCAAGTTTATGGCCTTGTGAGCCCAACTTGGATCCATCCCTATAATCCAAGCCGTTTAACATTTAATGTCACACAAATAAATCATTTGTATAAAATATCATGTTGATCAAATATTAGTAACCATATAGTTAGATCACAGTTATCTTAAAATAAATTGTAATTATGATTTTAAGAATAAATTGTTTTTTTTTTTAAAGACAAAATGTGGCCCAAACATACAACTACCACTATTCAATTAACTTAATTTTTTTTATAAATAATTTACTCATAAAACATTAAAAATTAATGATTTGATCAATGAGGTGGGCCTACATGGCCCTAAATTGAACCTCCAATCCAATTATATAAATCGTTTTTGTGGTTAGGTTAAATTGGGTTGTCTGCAGAAATGGGCGAAATCAACGCAGATGTATGTGTAAGAGTTTAAACAAATATTTGAAACAGAATTTGGAATTGCATTTAAGGGAACAGGATCATTACTATGTTTATTTGTAAAATATTTGTTGTGCATTTACTACTAAATTGTTAAATAAATGGACTAAAAAAAATGAAGGCTCCAGTTTTCTGTAATTGATAGGAAAGATGATCCAAAGTTTAATATATTTGGTAGGCATTTAACCACCCCATAGTAGTTTAATCACTAGATTGTTGCAAAAGTTACATACCCCTAAACAATATGGGTGTTTGGGAAGAGGGCTAAGATAAAATAGTTCATTAAAAGATAGAATAGGTTAAAATAATTAATAAAATAAAATGTCACATTTAATTTATAATCATTTTATTTTTTCTCTTATAACCATCAAATCAACTACAAAAAAAAAAAAAAAAAAGTCAACCAACTTCTCAAATACAATTATTTTAATCAAACTAGAATAACCAAAAAATCAAATAACCAACTAAAGCATTGTTTGACAAGTTGGTTTGTGGCTAAAATAGCCACAAAAGACAAAATATTTTAGCCACAACAAACAAAACATCACATCCAACCCATAATCATTACACCATTCTCTCACAAAAAAGCCAAAAAAAGTTAAAAAACCCTTCCCAAACCAAGCTTTTTAACCCAGGCTAAAATAGTCAAAAAAGTCAAAAACTCAAAAAGCCAACCACTTTCCAAATGAAGGCTAAAATAGTTAACTTCTCAAACAAGGCCTACATGTGCATATAATGGTAATTTACATAACATAGACACAAAATTTCTAACAAACATCACACCATATCATAACTTTTCTCATCACAAATAGTTATGTTCATAACATACTCACAATGGTTAGTAACTTTGATTTTAGAATACATATCTATATTGTTAGCAGATATTTTAATATTATAATGTGTTATAGGTTGTTTTTCTTTTCATTTCTACCTAGTTTGCTTACCATACAAGTTTCCAAGACTTCCAAGATAAGTCTTCCTAGTCTTCCCCAAGTCTCTCAATTCTTATCCACTCCTAGTCTTCCAAGATAAGCCATCCAAGTCCTTGTCAAGTCTTCTCCAAGACTTATTCACATCAAGTCTTCTCCAAGTCTTTATCCCTTTCTTAATCCCCAAGGAAAAACCTTCCAAGCCTTATCTTCTATATATATTGAGCTAATCTCTATGTTGGGTGATACGAGTGAAGGAGTTTTTTTGTTGCTTTGTTATGACTTGTGTGAGATTATCAGGCAAATAAAAAAGGATGTATGTGAAAAAGCTATGGATTCAACCAATTGTGCAGTATTGGTTAACCATACGACTTAGTCGGGCTGTTGTATCCTGGGGGGACAAGTCAAGGTTTTTTTTGCTGCACCGGTGTGAGGCTTTGCCTAACCGCAGAGGGCTTGAATCTCCTTAAAGAGAGCGAATTTTCCGCGCCTCAGCCCTTATAATAGTTATTGTAACTTTTATTATTTGTATTTTCTAGTATTTTATTTGTAATTATCACCAACAATTTTAAGGAGATTCAAATAACAAAAGTTCATGGAGCCAGTACTGGAGAAGCCCAACGAGAATACCGGCGATCTCAACAAGCCTTTCCGGTTCAAGGGAGCTCATTTCAAGAGATGGAAAGGCAAGGTACTTTTCTACCTCATTCTCCTCAAGGTGGCGTATATCCTAACCGAAAAAAATCCTAACAAAGTCCCCACTGAAGAGATGACCGACGAGGAGTATGCTGCTCATCTTGAAAAAATCAAAAAATACAACACAGATGAGTATAAATGTCGATACTATCTTTTGAATTGTCTTTCAGATCAATTTTATGATTATTATGATACTACTTACACCACTGCCAAGAAAATTTGAAAAGCCTTGTAGAACAAATATGACACTGAAGAGGCAGGCGCTAAAAAATATGCTGCAAGCTGTTTTTTTCGCTATCAGATGATAGATGAAAAATCAGTGGTGGAGCAAGTTCAAGATTTTTAGATGTTAGTAGCTGAAGTTAGATCTGAAGGCATCAAAATTGGAGACAATCTTGTTGTAGCAGGTATTGTTGACAAACTTCCATCATCTTGGAGGGAGTTCCAGAAGTCAATGCGTCACAAGCAAAAAGAGACGACCTTGGAGACTCTAATCATACAAATTTAGGTGGAAGAGGAAGCACGAGGACAAGATGCGCTTATGACACAAGAGCATTCCACTGCAAAGGTAAATTTAACTTCTGAAAATACTTTATCTAAAGGTCGATTTCATAAAAATAGTCACTTGAAACCAGTTAAGAAAATTTGGAAAAATACTGGAAGGCCACAAAATAAAAATTACCCGAGGCAAAAGAAATGGAACCAAGAACCACCTTCACAAGATCTGACAAATGTGACATGTTTTGTGTGTGGCAAAAGTGGGCATATTGCTCGAACTTGCAAATTTCGGAAACAACAGTCTCGACCATAGACTAATGTTACCGAGGAACTATTTGTGGCTATGATTACAGACATTTTTATGGTTCAATCTGTGGAAGGGTGGTGGGCAGACTCTGGTGCCAATAGACATGTCTGCTATGATAAAGATTGGTTCAAAGATTTCACTCCTTTTAATGAGGAGAGGAATGTTATGCTTGGTGACTCTAGTTTAACCAAGGTGCTCAAGTATAGGGATGTTGAGCTGAATTTTACCTCTGGATGTGTACTTGTCTTAAAAGATGTGTTGTACACACCGTCCATGAGAAAAAAATCTAATGTCAAATTATTTGCTCAACAAACCTGGTTTCAAGCAGACTATTGAATCTGACCAATATGTAATCACTAAAAAATGCATATTTGTGGAAAAAGGGTATGCCTGTGATGGAATGTTTAAATTAAATGTTGACAATAAGAAAGCACATGTTTCTGTTTACATGATGTCTTCTATGAATTTTTGGCATGCTCGTCTGTGTCATATTAATAGCCGATATGTGGGAGTGATGAGCAGTTTAGGATTAATTCCCAGACTAACAAATAAGTTTGAGAAATGTGAAGTTTGCAGTCAAGCAAAAATAACTAAAAGGCCTCATAAAAATGTGGTGAGAAATATTGAATTGTTAGAATTAATTCACACTGATTTATGTGAATTTGAAGGAATTTTAACACGTGGTGGAAATAGATATTTTATCACTTTTATTGATGATTTTTCAAAATACACTTATGTATACTTGTTGAAAAATAAAAGTGATGCTTTTGAAAAATTTAAAGAATTCCTTCTTGAAGTCGAAAATCAATTCGGTAAAAAGATTAAAAGATATAGAAGTGATAGAGGCCTGGAGTATGAATTTTTTGGATTCAACTTGTTTGCTCAGTCTTTGGGAATAATCCATGAAACTACTCCACCATATTCACCTGCATCTAATGGTGTAGCAGAAAGGAAAAATAGAATTTTAATTGATTTAACAAATGTTATGCTAATTGAAGTAGGTGCTCCCTCAAATTTGTGGGGAGAAGCAATTTTAACTGCATGTTATGTTATGAATAGAGTGCCACATAAAAAAACAAAAGTTACACCTTTTGAGTTGTGGAAAGGGCATAAGCCAAATTTGAGATATTTGAGGGTTTGGGGTTGTCTAGCTTTTGTTAGACTTGTGGACCCTAAAAGACCTAAATTACGTATGAAAGCTGCCACTTGTGCTTTTCTTGGATATGCAACAAATAGTACAGCTTATAGATTTTTTGATATGGAAAACAAAATAATTTTTGAATAAGGTGATGCAATTTTTCATGAAGAAAAATTTCCTTTTAAATCTAAAAATGGTGGGGGTCAAAATTATCAAGAAAATATTTTATCTGAAATTGGTTCCTCTGCTCCTCTTTTACAAAGCCAAGACACTGTAGTTTTTGAACCTAGAAGGAGTAAAAGAGCCAGATTAGAAAAAGATTTTGGCCCTGATTATCAAGTTTTTAATGTGGAGAAAACTCCATTAACTTTAGAAGAAGCTTTGGCATCTCCTGACTTTGTTTTTTGGAACGAGACTGTAAATGATGAGATGGAATCATTATTATCCAATAAAACTTGGGTATTAGTAGATTTACCACCAGGTTGTAAAACTATTGGCTGTAAATGGGTTTTGTGAAAAAAAACTTTAACCGGATGGAACTATTGATAAATATAAAGTAAGGCTTGTTGCAAAAGGTTTTAAACAACAAGTAGATCTTGACTTTTTTGATACATTTTCTTTGGTTACTAGAGTTACATCCATTAGATTATTAATTGCAGTGGCTGCAATTCATGATCTAAAAATTCATCAAATGGATGTTAAAACAGCCTTTTTAAATGGAGACCTGGGTGAAGAAATCTATATGGATCAACCTGAGGGTTTTGTGGAACCCGGTCAAGAAAGCAAAGTGTGCAAGCTAGTTAAATCCTTATATGGCTTAAAACAGGCCCCTAAACAGTGGCATGAGAAATTTAATTCCTGCATGATTGAGAATGGCTATAAAATGAATGAATGTGAAAAATGCATCTACTATAAATCTGAAGAAAATTCACATGTCATTATTAGCCTCTATGTGGATGATTTACTTATATTTGGCTCTAATTTGCATATCATCGTGGAAACTAAAAATATGCTTAGTAGCCATTTTGATATGAAAGATCTTGGTGAGGCTAATTATATTTTGGGAATGAAAATTACCAAAACCTGTGATGGTATATCTCTTGATCAGTCGTATTATGTTGAGAAAATTTTGAGAAAATATAATTTTTATAACTGCAAGCATGTTCTTACTCCTTTTGATCCTCATGTGCGTTTATTTCCTGTTGAAAATGATGAGGATGTAATTAATCAAAAGGAATATGCTAGTATGATTGGTAGCTTGCGTTATGCGACTGACTGTACTAGACCTAATATTGCCTATGCAGTTGGAGTACTTAACAGGTTTACTAGCAAGCCTGGCAGTGATCACTGGCTAGCCATTGAGCGGATTATGAAATATTTATCTGGTACCACAGAATATGGCTTGTTTTATAATAAGTATCCTGCAGTACTTGAATGTTACAGTGATGCCGATTGGAATACCTTGTCTGGTGATTCATTATTAACCACTGGTTACTTATTTACATTGGGAGGTAGTGCTATAAGTTGGAAATCGAAAAAACAAACCATTATTGCTAATTCAACAATGGAGGCTGAGCTTATTGCTTTAGCTACAGCTAGTGAAGAAGCAAATTGGTTAAGAGATTTGTTAAATGAAATCTCTTATTGGGAAAAACCGATTCCATCTATATTAATTCATTGTGATAGCACCGCAACAATTGGTCGAGTTAATAACCGTTATTATAATGGTAAATCTAGACCTATCAGAAGAAAACACAGTACTGTGAGATCTTATATGAATAATGGCATCATAAATATGGATTATATTAAATCTGGTGATAATCTTGTAGATCCATTAACTAAGGCCTTAGCAAGAGATAGAGTTTGGAATACATCGAGGGGGATGAGGTTGAAGCCCATTAAATATAGCAGGATCCATGTATGTGGATACTCAACCCAGGGACCAGAGATCCTGTAACTGGGTTCAATGAGAAAAACGATCATATGATGGCCGTGAGAAATGCACTAAATTACTTTTTACCCATCTCTATGATGTAAGTGCATTTATCCTGTAACGTTGTAGAGGTTGAATTATTAAAAAACTCTTCATGAATTTCTGTAGCTCTTATTAAGTAGGGTGTCATAGTTACAGGAGCACCCTTGACAGAATTCACCTATGTGAGTGTGGTAGTGGGGCCGCTACCTATGAGATTTGGACTAATTCTCAAACACACTCATGAATCCTGGGATCGCACAAGGCCGTAATGTGCTAGCTTTTAAAGCTTTTGTGAACACCTGGAATATTATGTGTGTGCAATAATTATTTATTTCCCTTAAGTAGTCATAGTTCAATGCTGAGCATACTATTGGCTCTGGAGTAAATATTATTGTTTCACTAATGGCGGTTCAATGCAGAGCACACCTACCATGATGCATAATATCCTTATTTGCCTAATAATCTCAGTTTTGATTACCTATAATATTAAAATATGTGGGGGATTGTTAGCAGATATTTTAATATTATAATGTGTTATAGGTTGTTTTTCTTTTCTTTTCTACCTAGTTTGCTTACCATACAAGTCTCCAAGACTTCCAAGATAAGTCTTCCTAGTCTTCCCCAAGTCTCTCAATTCTTATCCACTCATAGTCTTCCAAGATAAGCCATCCAAGTCCTTGTCAAGTCTTCGCCAAGACTTATCCACATCAAGTCTTCTCCAAGTCTTTATCCCTTTCTTAATCCCCAAGGAGGAAAAACCTTCTAAGCCTTATCTTCTATATATATTGAGCTAATCTCTATGTTGGGTGATATGAGTGAAGGAGTTTTTTGTTACTTTGTTATGACTTGTGTGAGATTATCAGGCAAATAAAAAAATGTGTATGTGGTAAAGCTTTGGGTTTAACCAATTGTGCAGTATTGGTTAACTATACGACTTAGTTGGGCTGTTGTATCCTGGGGGGGACAAGTCAAGGTTTTTTCTGCTGTATCGGTGTAAGGTTTTGCCTAACCGCAGAGGGCTTAAATCTCCTTAAAGAGAGCGAATTTCCCGCGTCTCAGCCCTTATAATAGTTATTGTAACTTTTATTGTTTGTATTTTCTAGTATTTTATTTATAATTATCACCAACATATATTAAGTACAATAGTGATACCATCCTATGTGGTGTCATTGATTGACCAATAAAAAGTCACAAATGGACTGGGTGGACAAACCTTGTCTTCCATTAAGCCAACATTATTCTAGTCCCTACTGCAAAATGAAATTGCTCATTAACAGACAATGATACCGCCACTTGGTATCACTATTACATCTAATATTTATTTCAAATTGCTCATTCATATTTCTTTTTATTACAAAGTGCCATAATTAACACTGCAAAATGGTATAACAAATATTTTTTGATCAACAAAAATGGTGCAAACATTTCTTATAGTGTGTGTGAGAGAGTTCAAAAACGTCGTTGGAAAATTCGAATATCTTCGAAGATCCTTGAAGAACAACTTCGAATTCTCTAAAAGATGATGAGAGGCTTAAATTCTTCAATAGTCTTAACTCAAGAACACAAGAGTAAAGGAGATGATGGAGATAAGAGATTGGGTGAAGAAGAAGGCAAAATGGCTAGAGAGAGAATAATGGCAAGGCTCTCTGTAGATGTCCCCGAGCGTCCCGGGGGGAAATCCCCCTGTTTTGTTCATTTGGGCTCACTACAGCTCAGGACTCAAATTTCACGGTCCTGTATCTAATCTCGCAGAGTGCAATGCAAGACCGATGAATCATCAAAGAGTCCAAATCCGGCAAATCATTTTTGAAAACAGATTTTTTGAAAGAAGTGCCAAACATGGACTGCTTTGCCAGATACAGAGTCGCCACCTAAATATTTTATTTTGGAGAATTTAGGAAACCCTGACTCGTTTTCCTAAGGCCACGCGTCCGTCATCACCAAAGTTGCCTCGGCTCGGGAACTTAGGTACGATTGGGGAAGGTCACTGCTTGAGCACCCCCGCTCGCCTGATCAAAGATAGGCCTCTACTAACCATGATATCGGGTTTTGAAAACATTATGCATTCTTATTCCGGTTATTAGCCTAGATTTACTATGTGATGCGCGCAACATATAAGTATAGACTGGATCGCCTGAATTGGAACAACACATCTCATGTTTGTTTATTTTGAAAATGGTTTGATGGTGCTACCTGCAAGTAGGCTAAGACGTGGATTTGCCACCCTCGGGTGGGCTTGAAATAAGGTAATTTGCCACTCTCAAGTGGGCTTAAAACTCACAGTCAATGCATCATTCCAATTCAGATAATCCAACCTTCACCCACAGGCATTCAGGCAGGTATATCACGTAAGCACATCACCTCATGGTAAGCATGCTATCATGGCAGTCACTCACACACATGCAAGGATGCTAAAGCATAAACACTTACCGAGTACTCCAAGCCAAAACAGAAACTATGTTAGAAATCTATGCATGATCCTAACTAGGCTGAAATGCCTAATGCAACACATGCAGGAATATGACTACAATAGGCTCGGCTATTCTAAAGATGGCATGTGAAATGCTACAACTAACAAGTATTCAACTCGAAATTGAAATACAATGCAATTAGTATGATGTGCCGAGCCCGGTGCATGCAAAACAGATGAATGGATGCAAACATGCGAGCATAAGTATGCTAATTGAAACATGCCCTAATCTAACCATCATAAGCTGGTAAATAAAAGGGAGAAAGAAGTGGGGTTGGAAGACATACATCACACTCATGCACACTTATTACAACATTGCCCTCGCTCGGAGGGTCCGAATAAATAATTACAGTCCGAATGAATGATTAAATATTACAAAACCCTAATTAATTAACAAATTAACTAGGAAAGCAAATAAACTAGCATGCAAATTCATGGACCGCCTCAGCTCTGTTTCGAATGATGAAAGATGCATGCTCGAGTCACCTCGTCGGGAAATTCCATCGCGATGCCTTGACTCGCCTTTGTTTGCAATTGAATCCAAAAACTTGCACAAAGCTCTGAGAAGCTGAAACTCCACTCTGGGACGCTCTGGGAGGGCCACCGACCAGTTATTGGGCTTGGAGACCACCCACCGACCAATTTATGTGGGAAAAACCAAAAGGGGTGGTCAGCCTGCCAGAAAAGCTAGTCGGCCGACCAGTTCCTGCCTCCAGTTTCTGGTTTTTCTGCAACAAAGGCAAGAGAAAGAGAAAGCAAGGTATTTGCAACACATGTGTGCACGACCACTCTTCCCGTCATTGCACAAGCTCTAGGGAGTGTAGTCCTCGATCCTCATGCCACCAATCACGTATCTCGATGCATGATGGCCGAGGAATCAAATTGCACGACTCGATGTGAAATGAATGCACATATGAACGCAACAAGGCCTAAACTCCATCATGGATAAGCCGGAGTGGCGGCGACCGGGAATTGAGACACGTTTCGTCACTTGGAGTACGAAACGTCCCTCGTTTCCCGTGTTTGGACTAAACCCTACTCCAAACACAATGCAATATGCATGATATGCATGAATGCAATTCTAACATGCAATCCTAGATGCAATGCCACTGAATGACGCAAACATGCAAGGGATGAAAATGTAAATATGCACCTAGCATATACAATGCTAACACTACATGGCATGCATAATACTCATGAACTAAATGCGACTAACAACCTATGGCATACTCAATGCTACTAACAACCTAGCATACACAATGCGAGGAATGACATGGCATACACAATGCTAACAACATAACATGCACAACACATTACAACATGGCATACACAATGCAAGGTGGACTTAAACCAATATGAGTGGACCTCAGCCACACTCAAATCAGTGGCCATACAATGATGAAAAGAAAACAAGAACACTCATGCAAACATGCCCAATGCAAGGGACCGAATCTAAGGCACAAAGTGCAACTCTAGCAAAGCATGGCAAGGGATGCAATATGGCATAGAATAGCACATGATACAGCTCTAAAACAGCATGCAAAGTGGTCCCGAATCATGCAAATATGTCACACAATGCAAGTTAGGGGGCCCGGGTACCGGCACTAGTGAAGTGCATTACACTAGAGGTACCCAAAGCAATGCACCAAAGGCAAAACCAACCCCAAACAAACCTAGGCAGGTCTGAAACAGTGGGGAAATGGCCTAAAATAAAGGCTCAGAATGCAACGAAATAGAGCTCATTCAATGGTCCGAAAACAAAGCATACAAGCCCGACTCTCAAACGCATTTAAAGAGTATAAAACATGGCAATATGGAATTAACATAGGCTCTGAAATGTGATGCAAAATGACCCTAAAGCATGAAAATACCTCAGCACATGCATGCAATGGACCTCAAACCTCAAAGTTAAGCATGGGTATTGAACTACAAGCATGCAAAACAAACATCATTCAAACATGAGACCCAAAAATAGAGCTAGGGCAATCCAAAATAAGCACATTATCAGTTTAAGACATGGCCAAAATGTGCTAAGATCAAGGTCCAACAAAGCATGCAAGGAAAGCTAGTGAACCATGAGTTGTTCTACAACTATATGAAGCATATGAGGGCTCACCAAACCAGCCAAAAACAGATGTATGCCAAGTCAAAATATGCCCAAATAACCACTGAAACTCAGTCAATGCATGTAAAAATGATAAGCTCCTTTGAAAGGCCAATAAGAGGGTTACTCTACAAATACATGATGGATAAACAAAAGGGAAAAACCACCTCTGGAAATGAGTTATGACAGCCCTAAAACCCACCAAAAAGAGCCTGAAATTGGTCTAGGAAGCATGTAATGAAAGGTCCATTTGAAAAGCCTTGAATGGGATTGTTCTACACATGCATCATAGACATAAAATATGGCCAAAGGGGCTCCGAACAGAGTCAAGGAAAACCTTAAAACTCACAAAATAGGGCCTGAAATGTGACTTCACAACATGCAAGATGGAGCCTCTTTGGAAGGCCAACAATGCTAGTAAAGAGAACAAGGGGTGAGAGGGTCACCCCTCTCTAATTTTGAAGCTCAAAAACACATCTAAGCCACTGAAAATCCACTGGATTTCAGTGGCTAAAAGGCCAAACCAAGGCCAATGCAAATGCTCAAATGCAAGGCTCAAAACATGAGGAAATGAAGCATGAAAGGGGAAAGATGACCCCAAACAGAAAAGAGTCCTTAAACAAACATGTTTAGAAGATCAAAACAAGACTTTTTCTAGTTTATAGAAAATCTCGAAAATGCTCACAAGTAGGGCTAAGATATGATGCAAAAGAAGCCTACGAAGAGGGATAGAGCATACAAGGAGGTAGATGGCCTCAAAAAGAAAATTGTCCTTAATAAAACTCCAAGAGGAGCTCAAAAGAAGACACTTTTCAGTTTATAACAAAGTCCAAAAATGCTTGCAAATAAGGCTAATCAATGAAGCAAAATAATGCAAAAAAGGGAAAAATAGAGACTCACCCTTGTAGACAATGACTCAATGTAACAACCCTCGTCACTGTTTACCAATTAACCACTGATTACTGCTGAACTGAGACTGATTATGATTGATAACTGAATTGATTGAAGTACTGAACTGACTGACTAAAATCTGGAACTGAATTGATTAAGTATATTTGTTTAATTGTATGTCTATCTGTTGACTGTTTGATTATCTGTTCATGCCTTTGTGTTTAACTACAAATTGAAGGCCTTATCGGCGGCTGAACCAGAAATTGATTAGTGTTTCATGATCAGTAGAATTTATGTGATTTAATAGTGTAATTATCTGAAAATCGATTCGGTATGATTAAATTAGGCTAAATGGTGTTAAATTGCATAGTTTGACTTAATTACATTAGTGCCACTTAGTGGCCACTACCTTATACATTTTGAGACTTGCCTTCATTCTATTTTGTACATTTCATCAGCCTTGTTGAGTGTAAAACCGGCTAGAGAGTGGGGGAGAGTGAGAGGAGTGAGTTCAACTTGTTTTCATCTTGATTTTGCTTGGAGGCTTAGGGAAATTGAAAGCTTAAGTACATAATTGAGCCTCTAGACTTGTAATTGAGGAACCTAGGTATGAATTTCCTTCTCTTAATTGTGTATTTAAGTTCATTCTAGCATGGATCATGGTAGATTAAAGAGTTAAGTCATGAATTGGTTCAAAGGTGTTGAATTGAAGCTTAATTATTGCATGCATGGTATACTCTTGCATTTTAGAGCTTGTTTTTCATAAATTTGCCATATGCATGTCCATGTTTTGATCATAAACCATGTTTTCACCTTGTCTTTGAAAATATTGGATCATTAGAGCATGAAATTGAAGCTTTGAAATGGTTTAAATTCATGCATGTTATGTTTGAATTATGTTCATGAAAATTGGTTTCAAATTGAGTTGAATTGATCTTCCTTTTGGGCCTTGATTTTACAAATTGAGCTTTGAATCAAGTTATTCTAAGTATTTACAAATGTTTTCCAGGAAAAAGGGCCCAAAGGAATTGGTTTAATGCATTTGAACTTGGTTTGAGCTTGGAAATTCAAATCTAGAAATTCCAGATTTTGAACTCACGCTCGAGCGGGGTGACTGGCGCTCGGGCGTGAAATTTGCGCTCCCAATACTTTGCACTGTTTTGATGTCCGCTCGAGCGGAATAATTGACGTTCAAGCGAGACATTGTGTCTCATGCTCGAGCGGGTGTCGAGCACTCAATCGAGCGTGATTTTCACACATCCAGTACTTTTGCCCTGTTTTGCATAACGCTCGAGTGTGAAAGTATACGCTCGAGCAGATACCTTTGTCTGCATGTACGCTCGAGCGGGACCTCTGTTTTCTGAAAATTCTGAAAATGTTTTCTGAATGTGTCTTTGAATCCTCATCCCATCCTAGGCATTCTTAGGCCTAGTTTAGGACATCTTAATGAGGATATAGATGTAGAACACACCGAGGCAAATTAGGGATTAAGTTATTATCTTTCCCAACTGTGTAGCTTAGTGCGTGTTCAATCTGTAACTGTGTGGGGTTGGCGACTGGGGACGCGCTCTAGCTCTACGGTAGCCCAGAACTCTGTGAGTAACAACTGTGTAAAGATATGTTCAAAATGATTATCTCTGAACAATTGAACTGTACTGCTTTCTGAACTGATACTGTTAATTGAATGAATGTATGTCCTATATTCTAAACTGTATTGTGGCATCCTTAGCAACTACTGTTTACTGTTACTATTACAGAGATCTCTGTCGGTTCCCTTGTTAGAACCACTATTGTTTACTGATTGATGGCCATCATTCACTGTTCAGTCTTTTAAGACCTACTGTTTACTGTACTGTTATGCTGATGGATGTACCACATATGACTGTTATGACTGAATGACTGATATACTGAATCAACTGACTGTTTTCAATACTGAAAGGACATTCATTCTTAACCTCTTTACGCATTATGCTATTCACTGGGCTTTAGCTCACTGCTCATATATATATGTAGGTGTACAGGCACCAGACCATGGTTAGAAGCGTCGAGGTAAGTTCCAGTTTTGTCAAGCCAACCATTGTGCCTCACTGCGAGGTTCCGAGCCTGTCAAGTTATGGCTTAGGGGTGTTTTAGTTCCCCCTTCTGTCTCTGTAACCATTTTGTTTACTGTACTGTACTGTTTAATAGGGATTAGGTCTCTGAACTGAATGATTGTATATATGTACATGCTGTTCTGTACTGTTCATGTATATGTGTATGAAAGTCTTTTTGGCATCCAGAGTGTCACAGCTCATTGGACATTGTTTATTTACTGTTTTGGCTTCCGCCATGCCCCTGTACTCTGTTTTACTGTATTACTGTTAAGCAGGCCTTCGGTAATCTTGGATTACTGCCCGGTTACGGTGCTAAACCCATAGGGGCGGGTTTGGGTCGTGACAGAGTGGTATCAGAGCGATACTTACCACGAGTTATACCGCACACACGTGTCCCAATGAGCTATAGGATGTCCTAGAAAAGCGATTAGGGCATTACATGAGCATGATAAGTGTGTGGCTATGACATGACTGAATGTATGCTAATGTGTTAATCTGTTTAAACAAATGACTGCCTATGTTGATAACTGCGATAACTGCCTATAGTGAAATGGATAATGCGAGAACTGCAAATGAATCTGAATCCTCATCCTCTGAGGCAAGAATGGCAAGGCTGGAAAGAATGATGGAACTAATAACTGAGAGACTAGATCAACAACAGAATCAACAGCTCCCACCTCCTCCTCCGGTACATCCGGAGCAGAATGTGAATGTTAATGATGGGGACATAATTGCTCTCACCCATAAGTTTAGCAAAATGAAACCGCCATCCTTCCAGGGAGGCCTTGAATCGTTAAAAGCTGAAGCATGGGTTGTCGAGACAGAAAAATTGTCTAAGGTTTTTCTGTGCTCCGAAGCACATAAAGTGCTATTGGCCACCTTTACTCTGCAAGAAGAAGCTAGATGGTGGTGGATGCTTATCCGTGATGACAACACTGTAATGACTTGGGCTCAATTCAAAGGAGTCTTCTTTGAAAAGTACTTCCCTCAGTGTGTTAGGGACAGAAAAGTAACTGAATTCGAACAGCTGAGACATGGCACAATGTCCGTTGCTGAATATGAGACAAAATTTACTGAACTTGCCCGTTATGCACCACATATGGTTGACACTGACTACAAGAAGGCCAGAAAGTTTGAAGGCGGCCTTAATGTTGCAATACTCGACAGAATAAATGTTTTGAAATTACCGAATTACGTAAATGTTCTTGATCGAGCCTTGATGGCTGAATCGAACATCGAAGCACTGAAAACTGAAACACTAGTGTCTAAATGGCGTAGTAAAAGGCAGGGCTTTAAATTCAAGAAAGGCAAACATAACCCATTGAACAAAAAACAGAATACGGGGTCAACAACTAGCCCCAGCCAAGGGAGTGGTTTCATACCACCCTGTTCTGAGTGTGGCAAGAAGCATAGAGGGGTCTGTTACAAAATATCTGAAGCCTGTTACAGGTGTGACAAGGTGGGCCACATGGTTAAAGACTGCCCCTCTACTCCACAAGCCAGTAGTAAAACTGCACCAAGCGTGGCAGCATCAACTGTCGCACCAAAACCGAACCCCAAAGCTACCAGGAAAGAGCCCATGAGACAGGGCCAAGTGTTCGCCCTAGTACCAGGAGACGTGCAGAATACCGAGACCGTTGTGTCAGGTATTCTCTCTATTTGTACTCAAAATGCTTATGTACTGATTGATTCGGGGTCTACGCATTCATATGTGTCGCATGCTTTTTCGCGAAAATTGAATAAACCATTAGAACCCATGAATTATCTGTTAGCTGTATCATCACCCATTGGGGGATCTATGACCTGTGCATATATGTACCCTGCTTGTGAAATTATTATTGGAGATGCACATTTGTTTATTGACTTGCTGCCCCTGAACATTGATCATTTTGATGTAATATTGGGAATGGACTGGTTAACGAAATACCATGCTACCATAGACTGTGTAACGAAACAAGTAGTTTTCCGTCCACCGGGTTTACCTGAATTTGTGTTTAATGGGGTTGGAGTAGTACCTCCTCCGTATTTGATTTCATCTGTGAAAGCTGTTAAATTGATTAGAAAGGGGTGTAAGGGATATCTGTGTTCTGTATTGACTGTATCTACTGATGATAATGCTAACGTGAACAGTATTCCTATAGTCAGAGAATTCCCAGATGTTTTTCCAGATAATCTGCCAGGGGATTTGACTGACAGGGAGATTGAATTTACCGTTGATGTGATTCCGGTAGCGCAGCCAGTATCTAAAGCACCTTACCGAATGGCTCCAACTGAACTGAAGGAATTGAAAGTGCAACTGCAAGAACTGCTAGATAAGAAGTTCATCAGGCCTAGCACTTCGCCATGGGGCGCTCGTGTTTTATTTGTGAAGAAGAAAGACGGCTCGTTGAGACTGTGTATTGACTACCGTGAACTGAATAAGGTAACTGTGAAAAATAAATACCCATTGCCACGTATTGATGACTTATTTGATCAGTTACAGGGTGCTCAAGTGTTCTCTAAGATCGACCTCAGATCAGGATACCATCAGTTGAAAGTTAAACCAGAGGACATTGACAAAACTACTTTTCGAACAAGGTATGGACATTACGAATTTTTAGTTATGCCTTTCGGAGTTACCAATGCACCTGCTGCATTTATGGACCTCATGAACAAAATCTTTAAACCATACCTTGATGACTTTATTGTAGTATTCATTGATGACATACTGATTTACTCCAAAAGTATAGAAGAACATGAACATCATCTGAGACTTGCCCTACAGACCCTAAGAGAACAGAAACTTTATGCTAAATTGTCTAAATGTGAATTTTGGCTTGATCATGTTATGTTTTTAGGGCATGTTGTTAACAAAGATGGAATTTCTGTTGATCCACAGAAAATTGAAGCTGTAGTGAACTGGCCTAGACCAACAAATGTGACCGAAGTCCGAAAATTTTGGTTTGGCAGGATATTACAGAAGATTTGTCAAAGATTTCTCCAAAATTGCCTTACCGTTGACTCAGTTAACTCAGAAGGGGATATCATTTGACTGGATCGACCAAAGGGAATCAGCATTCCAAGAATTGAAAACTTGACTTGTGACTGCACCGGTTCTTACCCTACCTTCAGGTACGGATGGTTATACTGTATTTCGTGATGCTTCTCATAAGGGTTTGGGATGTGTTTTAATGCAGAATGGGAGAGTTATTGCTTATGCTTCTCGACAACTGAGACCGCATGAAAAGAACTACCCGACCCATGATCTGGAACTTGCTGCAGTAGTATTTGCACTGAAAATTTGGCGTCACTATCTGTATGGGGCGACATGTGAAGTATATACCGACCACAAGAGTCTGAAATATTTCTTCACACAGAAAGAACTGAACATGAGACAGCGGAGATGGCTAGAACTAATTAAAGACTATGACCTACAAATTTTGTACCATCCGGGAAAAGCCAACAACGTTGCCGATGCACTGAGCCGAAAATCGATTGGAAATTTAGCCTGTTTGCTTACCGGGCAGAAGGAATTACTTTTTGACCTCGAAAAATCTGGAATTGAAATTGTTTTACGGGAACAAGGTAGAACAATAGCTGCTATTTCTGCTCAACCGGCACTGATTGAAGAGATTAAAGAAAAACAGCAACTGGATGACTCCTTGAAGAAGATCATCGAAGAAAGGGAAACTAGACCAAGACCGGGTTTCAAATTTGAAAGTAATGTACTAAAATTTCAAGAAAGACTGTGTGTACCAAATGATACTGAATTGAAAAGAAGAGTTCTACAAGAGGGCCACAATTCAAAATTTTCTATCCATCCAGGGAATACGAAAATGTTCCAAGACCTGAAACTGAATTTCTGGTGGCCGGGAATGAAGAAAGAAATTGCTGATTTTGTATCGAAATGTCTTCATTGCCAACAAGTCAAAGCCAAACATCAACGACCCGCAGGCTTATTGCAGCCCTTACTGATACCAAAGTGGAAATGAGAGCATATTACCATGGATTTTATTGTGGGATTGCCTCGCTCCAGTAAAGGTATGGACTCAATTTGGGTTATTGTTGATAGACTGACTAAATCTGCTCACTTCTTACCTGTTAAGACAATTTATAATGCGAACAAATTGGCTATACTCTATATTGATGAAATTGTTAGACTGCATGGAGTGCCTGTGTCCATTGTTTCTGATAGGGATTCGAAGTTCACATCGAGATTTTGGCAAAGCTTACAGACTGCATTGGGTACTGAATTGAGACTGAGTAGTGCTTATCATCCTCAGACCGATGGCCAGTCAGAAAGGACCATCCAGACTCTGGAGGATTTACTGAGAATGTGTGTCCTTGATTTTCAGGGAAACTGGGAAAGTCATTTTCCCTTAGTTGAATTCGCCTACAACAACAGCTATCATTCAAGTATTAGTATGGCGCCTTTCGAGGCATTGTATGGCAGAAAATGTAGATCTCCAATTTGCTGGGCAGAAGTTGGAGATGGGCCTTTACTTGGGCCCGAGGTTGTATACGAAACGACTGAGAAAGTGAAACTGATACAACAGAGACTGAAAATCGCACAGAGCAGACAGAAAAGTTATGCTGATGTCAGAAGACGGGATAGAGAATATGAAGTGGGTGATCACGTGTTTGTGAAAGTGACACCGATGAAAGGCCAGACTCGTTTTGGAGTCAAAGGCAAGTTAGGGCCGAGATACGTCGGACCGTATGAGATTATTGAGAAAATCAATCTGGTGGCGTATCAAGTCGCGCTTCCTCCTGAAATGGGGCATATGCACAACGTCTTCCACATTTCTATGTTGAGGGACTACCTCCGGGATCCTTTCCATGTGATAGAGCCTACTCTTGTAGTGCTGAGTGATGACTACACTTACGAGGAACGGCCTATTCAGATTGTAAACAGACAGATCAAAAAGTTGAGAAACAAAGAGATCCCGTTAGTGAAAGTTGACTAGCAAAACCATGGTGGCGTATATGCCACTTGGGAGAGGGAAGATGACATGGCTAAAAGATATCCAGAACTGTTTCCGCTGAATCCTGTTTTCTTCCAAAACGTAGGTAACTCGAGTTTAGAGGACTAAACTCTTTTTAAGGACGAGAGACTGTAACAACCCTCGTCACTGTTTACCGATTAACCACTGATTACTGCTAAACTGAGACTGATTATGATTGATAACTGAATTGATTGAAGTACTGAACTGACTGACTAAAATCTGGAACTGAATTGATTAAGTATATCTGTTTAATTGTATGTCTATCTGTTGACTGTTTGATTATCTGTTCATGCCTTTGTGTTTAACTACAAATTGAAGGCCTTATCGGCGGCCGAACCAGAAATTGATTAGTGTTTCATGATCAGTAGAATTTATGTGATTTAATAGTGTAATTATCTGAAAATCGATTCGGTATGATTAAATTAGGCTAAATGGTGTTAAATTGCATAGTTTGACTTAATTACATTAGTGCCACTTAGTGGCCACTACCTTATACATTTTGAGACTTGCCTTCATTCTATTTTGTACATTTCATCAGCCTTGTTGAGTGTATAACCGGCTAGAGAGTGAGGGAGAGTGAGAGGAGTGAGTTCAACTTGTTTTCATCTTGATTTTGCTTGGAGACTTAGGGAAATTGAAAGCTTAAGTGCATAATTGAGCCTCTAGACTTGTAATTGAGGAACCTAGGTATGAATTTCCTTCTCTTAATTGTGTATTTAAGTTCATTCTAGCATGGATCATGGTAGATTAAAGAGTTAAGTCATGAATTGGTTCAAAGGTGTTGAATTGAAGCTTAATTATTGCATGCATGGTATACTCTTGCATTTTAGAGCTTGTTTTTCATAAATTTGCCACATGCATGTCCATGTTTTGATCATAAACCATGTTTTCACCTTGTCTTTGAAAATATTGGATCATTAGAGCATGAAATTGAAGCTTTGAAATGGTTTAAATTCATGCATGTTATGTTTGAATTATGTTCATGAAAATTGGTTTCAAATTGAGTTGAATTAATCTTCCTTTTGGGCCTTGATTTTACAAATTGAGCTTTGAATCAAGTTACTCTAAGTATTTACAAATGTTTTCCAGGAAAAAGGGCCCAAAGGAATTGGTTTAATGCATTTGAACTTGGTTTGAGCTTGGAAGTTCAAATCTGGCAATTCCAGATTTTGAACTCACGCTCGAGCGGGGTGACTGGCGCTCGAGCGTGAAATTCGTGCTTCCAATACTTTGCACTGTTTTGATGTCCGCTCGAGCGGAATAATTGACGCTCAAGCAGGACATTGTGTCTCATGCTCGAGCGCCCAATCGAGCGTGATTTTCACACATCCAGTACTTTTGCCCTGTTTTGCATAACGCTCGAGTGTGAAAGTATACGCTCGAGCGGATACCTTTGTCTGCATGTACGCTCAAGCGGGTAAATCTACGCTCGAGCAGGACCTCTGTTTTCTGAAAATTTTGAAAATCTTTTCTGAATGCGTCTTTGCATCCTCATCCCATCCTAGGCATTCTTAGGCCTAGTTTAGGACATCTTAATGAGGATATAGATGTAGAACACACCGAGGCAAATTAGGGATTAAGTTATTATCTTTCCCAACTGTGTAGCTTAGTGCGTGTTCAATCTGTAACTGTGTAGGGCTGGCGACTGGGGACGCGCTCTAGCTCTACAGTAGCCCAGAACTCTGTGAGTAACAACAATTGAACTGTACTGCTTTCTGAACTGATACTGTTAATTGAATGAATGTATGTCCTATATTCTGAACTGTATTATGGCATCCTTAGTAACTACTGTTTACTGTTACTATTACAGAGATCTCTGTCGGTTCCCTTGTTAGAACCACTACTGTTTACTGATTGATGGCCATCATTCACTGTTCGGTCTTTTAAGACCTACTGTTTACTGTACTGTTATGCTAATGGATGTACCACATATGACTGTTATGACTGAATAACTGATATACTGAATCAACTGACTGTTTTCAATACTGAAAGGATATTCATTCTTAACTTCTTTACGCATTATGCTATTCACTGAGCTTTAGCTCACTGCTCATATATATATGTAGGTGTACAGGCACCAGACCGTGGTTAGAAACGTCGGGGTAAGCTCCAGTTTTTTCAAGCCAACCACTGTGCCTCACTGCAAGGTTCCGAGCCTGTCAAGCTATGGCTTAGGGGTGTTTTAGTTCCCCCTTCTATCTCTGTAACCATTTTGTTTACTGTACTGTACTGTACTGTTTAATAGGGATTAGGTCCCTGAACTGAATGATTGTATATATGTACATACTGTTCTGTACTATTCATGTATATGTATATGAAAGTCTTTTTGGCATCCAGAGTGTCACAGCTCATTGGACATTGTTTATTTACTGTTTTGGCTTCCGCCATGCCCCTGTACTCTGTTTTACTGTATTATTGTTAAGCAGGCCTTCGGTAATCTTGGATTACTGGCCGGTTACGGTGCTAAACCCATAGAGGCGGGTTTGGGTTGTGACACTCCAGCTGCTTCTGGACCAAGGAAGGAGTTCTTCAACTTCTGAAAATCAGCTCCAAGATGCTTGGATGGATGGTGGAGGTGGTAGGCTATGAGGTGTAGTGCAAATGGTGCAAGAATATTAGGGTTTGGAGCTTTGAAGAAGAAGGCTATGGAGGGTGGAGTGTATATGCCTTGGCTAAACTTTTTAACCCTTGCAAATGGAGGGGGAGTGTTGGTTTTATAGAGGAGAAGAGCCAAGGCTTCTTGGAGAAGCCTTAAGAGGGGTTCAAAGCTTCTCAAAGAAGCTTAACCAAAAGGGTCAAGTTTCTCCAAGAAGCTAAGCAAAGGGGTCAAAACCAACTAAAAAGGATCAAAAAGATTGTCAAAGTCTCAGACAGTGGGTCAAATGCTTCACAGCTGGCACAGCTGTGTTGCACTTGAGAAGAGCAAAAAGCAGAAAGTTGGCCGACTAGCTAAGGTGGCCGGCCGGCCACTCCCCTTGGTCGGCCGACCAGGGGTCAAAAGGTTCAAGGCCTAAAGCTGGTCGGTCATGAAGCCCTTGAAGTTAGCTTTCCAATGCCGTAAACCTTGCATTAAAATTCCTCCTGTGCAAAAAGTTATGCCTGTTTTGGTGATGCTACGCAGATTCGGTCCAACCGGACTTCAACCAACCACATCTCTCCCACCCGAACTTGGCTTTAGGAGATTTTTGAGTGCAAAATGAAGCCTCGGAATTCTCCTTTCCAATGGAAATGGCCTCACATCTAAATTCCTCCTGTGCAAAGAGTTATGCCCGTTTTGGTGAAGCTACGCAATTTTGGTCCTCCCAGATTCATGCCGAACCACTTTTGACCACCTGATTTTACTAGTCTTCCATCAGATTTTCTGGTCGTCCATGTGGCCACATTGAAGCCCCAGAAGTTAGCTTTCCAATGGCACCAACCTTGCATCAAAATTCCCTCTGTGCAAAGAGTTATGCCCGTTTCGGTGGAGTCACGCAGTTTCGGTCCTACCCGGATTCATGCCGAACTTCTTCCAAACTAGTTTTCCTCTCTCTTCTCCTCTTTTCTTCAACTCCAAACCCCTAGACAAGGTGTTTTGAAAGTTTTTTCAAAGATTTCATCTCTTTTTCTTTCATTTCCATTTTGTCCTTACTCGGTTTATCAAAAAGCGCAACATTTGACAAAATGCGAGCCTCGAAATATCGTAAAAACTTTATTTCAGAAACGTTTTGAAAGAGAGGGTTTTAAGGTCTAAAATCTTTTGATCAAGAGTGTTTTGGTCCAAAAAGAGGTATGAAGTTGAGATTTGACTCTCTCCATGCCGAAGAAACTGAACCTTTCCCCTACACAACTTCCAAAACCATCAGTCGCGTCCAAGTCTTAAAGGCGGTCAAAAAATAGGGTGTCTACAGTTGCCCCTCTTTGACAGAACTCGGAAGTCAAGAAGTGACGGGAGTGAGTGTCAAAGCCCAGAGACGACCCATTTTTGACAAGGCCGAAGACTTAGACAAACAGGCAAGATAACAAAGATGTGCCCACAGGCATGCCCGCAGGCAGGGGGCAAGATGCAAAATGATATGCACAAAGCCGGACGTAATTCATGATCTTGCAAAGCAGCAAACTGTAATGAAGCACACACGCAACAGATGCACCAGTTTTAAGCAAGCATACACAAATCTAACTATATTATATGCAGAAAGGGTGTAAGAGAATTACTGCAATTCTCACTGCGAATACAGTGTGCATGTGTGATAGATACACAAAGCAAACGTGTGATAGATACACAAAGTGAGTAAACACGTGTGATAAATACACAAAGGGTGAACACAAGGTGTGATAGATGCACTTAGTGAGCAAAGTGTGATGGATACACAAAAGGTGAACATGTAGTGTGATAGATGCACTTAGTGAACAAGTGTGATGGATACATTAAAGGTGAACACGAAGTGTGATAGATGCACTAAGTGAACAAGTGTGATAGATACACAAAAGGTGAACACAAAGTGTGATAGATGCACTTAGTGAACAAGTGTGATGGATACACAAAAGGTGAACACAAAGTGTGATAGATGTACTATGTGAACATAGTATGATAGATACACTAAAGGTGAACACAAAGTGTGATAGATGCACTATGTGAACAGGTGTGATGGATACACTAAAGGTGAACACAAAGTGTGATAGATGCACTATGTGAACTAAAGGTGAACACAAAGTGTGATAGATGCACTATGTGAACAGAGTATGATTGATATACTAAATGTGAACACAAAGTGTGATAGATGCACTATGTGAACACGAAGTGTGATAAATGCACCAAGTGAACAAGTGTGATGGATACACAAAAGGTGAACACGAAATGTGATAGATGCACTAAGTGAACAGAGTATGATAGATACACTAAAGGTGAACACAAAGTGTGATAGATGCACCAAGTGAATAGAGTATGATAGATACACTAAAAATGAACACAAAGTGTGATAGATGCACTATGTGAACAAAGTATGATAGATACACTAAAGGTGAACACGAAGTGTGATAGATGCACTATGTGAATAGGTGTGATGGATACACTAAAGGTGAACACAAAGTGTGATAGATGCACTATGTGAACAAAGTATGATTGATATACTAAATGTGAACACGGAGTGTGATAAATGCACCAAGTGAATAGAGTATGATTGATATACTAAATGTGAACACGAAGTGTGATAGATGCACTAAGTGAACAGGTGTGATAGATACACAAAGGGTGAACACAAAGTGTGATAGATGCACTAAGTAAACAGGTGTGATAGATACACTAAAAATGAACACAAAGTGTAATAGATGCACTATGTGAACAATGTATGCTAGATACACTAAAGGTGAACACGAAGTGTGATAGATGCACTATGTGAACAGGTGTGATGGATACACTAAGGGTGAACACAAAGTGTGATAGATGCACTAAGTGAACAAGTGTGATAGATACACAAAAGATAATGAAGTGTGATGGATACGCTAAAGTAAATGAAGTGAATATGTGCATGATAGATACACAAAATAAGGATGTGTGTGATAGATACAGAAAATGAGAATGTGTGTGATAGATACAGAAAATGAGAATGTGTGTGATAGATATAGAAAATGAGAATGTGTGATTGGTACACTAAGTGAGGAAAGTGTGAATGATACACTAAATAAATGAAGTGTGATTGATACACTAAGCGAATGAAGAAAGTGTGATAGATACACTAAAGGTGAATGAGGTGTGATTGATACACTAAATAAATGAAGTGTGATTGATACACTAACTGAATGAAGAAAGTGTGATAGTTACACTAAAGGTGAATGAGGTGTGATTGATACACTAAATAAATGAAGTGTGATTGATACACTAACTGAATAAAGTGTGATTGATACACTAAATAAATGATCTCAAACGGAACTTCTTTGAATGAATCGTACATACAATATCGTGCATGAATGAGAAAGAAACTTGATAGGTACAATGCAATAGAATGCATAATGTTTAAGGAATGCAATAAACAAACCTAGCGGCGCTTTAGAAAGCACCTCATGGGGTGAGTGGCGATGAACCGCTCTACTCTGACGGGGATCTCCATTCGTGCTCTTTGAACACTTACCTTCAACTTACTGTACAATGGCTCTGAAATACTGATAAGGGTTCTTCACGTAGAACACTTTCGATGCCGCCTTTCTTCCTGATCATATTCACAACTTTCCCTATTCTCCAACGGGGTGACAGACTAGGTTGGTTCAGTATCTAGAATTGAGGTGCATACACGCTATCTCAACCTATGGGGCTTCCACACAGATTTCAAGCCGGGGATACACCCCTGGGTATTTAAACCAGACTTTAGTCCTGGAAATCCCGAACCTTTACGTTCTAGGCATCAGCCATTCGAACTCTAGTTTCCACTGTCGTAGTTGGTCTCCTAGGAACTCATTGCAAACATGGTCATGATGCCTCTACCAGGGAATGGTACTCAAGGAGAGCACTTTTGATTGCCATTCTGGCTTGAAGTAGACTTGATCTTGAGCTTGAGGTAGAGGCACACTCATACTTCAGAGCATTGGCAAGACCTGAAGAGGTACACACGGAATGCAGACTCGGAACTTACTGAAGTTAAAACAAACTCAGATACCCGACATTTTCCCTCTTTTCTTTTGCTTTGTAGTCTGAAACCCATATTGCTTCAAATAGGTCCTGGTTTTACTGTTTTGACATGACCTGGGTTGAACCTTGCAATTTTACGAAAGAACGAATCTTGTTTTGCAGAGATGTGGAGAACGGCACGGCATTCAGAGCGCAAAATGATTTTATTTTTTGAAATTGAGAGATGAGTTTTCGACCGGGTATTGAGCCTATGACTGACCATAACAAAAATGACTCAATAACGAAAAGCAAAATATAAAACAACCTAAACACAAACACAGACACTCAAAAACAACTCAAGACAAGAATCGAGATAAAACAAAAAGACACGACACTCAGACGTGGACAGGGAGCCTGTTTCTCTGGGTATTGTTTCCCACCCTTTCTCATTTGTGATTCTCACATCACTCAGCCCTCGGGCTCTCCTTTTTTTGTCTGAAAAGCCCTTTTCCTTACTTTTTCTCTCAGCGCACATCTCTCTATTCTTCAATCTCTCATTTTTTATCCCTCCCCTGGGTGGTTGATGGATAAACAAGAAGTTGCGGGCTTTTGTCCCTAGCATTCTGTTAGATTCTCTTTCTTGTTCACAACAGTGAGTTTCTCCCACAGAGGGGTTGCAATGCGACCAGACGCGCAGCAGATCTGTAATTGACATCGGTTGACGATGCTCACTGGGGAGTTTGGACGTGATCAGATCTGTTCGGATGAGGGAGTGGAATACCTTGATCCATTCCAGTTCATACTTCGCACTTGACTTGATACCTCGTTGCTTGGAGGACGAGAGAGCTTTCAGCTCCTTTGTTGACAGTTTCAGCTGTGCCCTTTTCTGGCAGGGAGAGTACCCTTCTTGGCAAGTATGGTGACTTTTCTGGCAAATGCATTGGCAACGGGGAAAAGACAAGAAGCTTGACTCAACTGTGCCCCTAGTTCATTATTTTGACCATTTTTTATTTTTGGCTTTCTGTTAAAACAATTTTGACCAAAATGAGAGTTAGATTAACATGCTTGTTCAACTTTTTGATTTAAGATCATACAAGTCAGGCTATGAGCACTGAAAATTTTCCTTTTTTTGGTCCAAGAAATGGTCCAGTTTTAGAAAAATGGAATAATTTTTGAGAGAATTAATCAACCTCAGTAAAAATTCTCAAAAACTATTTTTGCAAACGGCCACTGCTCAACGAGCACAGAACTTACTCTTGAGATGCACAACCTCAGATCCAAAACAAATGAAAAATTGCCCCTTGTCTGAAGAGAGCTACATGGCAACGGAAAGTTGCCCCTTGTTTGAATAGCACCGCGGCACACTGTATGGCAACGGAAAGTTGCCCCTAGTTTGAATAGCGCCGCAGCACATGGCAACCAGTCCTCACAGTGACAATTACAACCAAATTCTCAGATACAGAGAAGAAAAAGATGATCAGAACCATCACATGGACACAGTCGGATTTGAAGTGTTTTACGGCTGGACTTCAGAGTGAAGTTGCCTATGTATCCTAAAGATGGGAATCAAGTCTTACGTAGTTCGGGGTAAGGTACACTCGTGTATTAACCCTCACCTTTTGGCCTCTAACTTTTGCCAAGGCCGCCCTTTCTGGGTTTTCAACCTTGCGAGCTCTGTTCTTTTTTTTTCATCTTTTCTTTTTATTTTCTTCATTTTTCTTCTTTTCTTTTCTTCATTCTTTGCATTTTTTTTTCTTTTTTTTTGTTCTTTTTCTTTTTTTTCTTGCTCTAACTTTTGCCTGGGTCGCCCTTTTCGGGTTTTCGGCCCAGCGAGCCTCTCAAGGGTAAAAGTGTAGCTTTGTCCATGTCAAATGGTTTTGAGATCCTGAAGTTATCTAAATCCAGGAGAATGACTACTGTTTGTTGACGATGCAGGAGTCCATCCAAAGGGGGGGCTGAATCTGCCCCTAGTGTTGTGGGCAGGAACTCAGTTATCCTTCAGCAATACTTTCTTCTTTCCTCCCTTCTGGGATTTGGCATTCTTGCCGATCTTTGTTAGCTTGAGAAACATCCCAATTTTTTGACTCTTCGAGCACATCTGACATCTTTGCCCCTAGTTCGAGGGCTTTTGATCTAGCTTCGCAAGCTTCCTTTTGATTATTTCTGACCTCCTTGCCCCTAGTTCATGGGCTGCTTCAAATCTGGCCACACAAACCTCACATTGTAGTTGACCGTTGAACATTCTGAAATTCAAGTTCAAGGTTTGAAAGTGAGGGGTCGAGTCTCGGGGCTGAGAGCGATCCTAAGTTGCACAATCTCAAGAGCGATTCCATACAAGTCTTCGCAGGACTGCGCAAAACATTTTTTGAAATCTTTTAAGAAAGTGACTAATCGCTCGCGCTGAAGATAGTGTGGAACCAATCTGGATCAAGCCAGAGTCCTTCTCAGTACTCACATTAACAAACATAATTTCATTCATTAAGGGCATAGCATGCCTCTCTTTCTCTCAATTGATCAAATTTTTGCAAAACCCGAGGAATTCCTTCCCCTTTGTTTTCACCGCAGTGTTAGAAAAAGTTTTGAAAAGCTTAGGTCAATACAATGATTTCAAGGCACAGAAGAGCAGGCAAAAAGTACTGTCGTTTCGTTCAAAAAAAAATTTGGCACAACTGGCGTAAGGCAGAAGCAAACACAAAGGTGTGAAAATTGCTGTTGTTTCATTCAAATCTGTTGGCACAACTGGCTCCCCGGGCAGAAACAGGCTCAAAAGAAAACAAAAAGAAAAACACAAAACAAGCAAGTGATGTCCGAGGTAACACCCCTGAAATCACCCAACTCTAACAAAACAGGACTGACTTGATACAACAAGACAGACCCTTAATCAAAAAGACTGACTCAAAACAAAGAGACAGACTCAAAGCAAAACCACAGAACTGACTCAACACCCAAGTCAGAAGCTACAAAAACCAACATTTGCAAATACTCAAAACAGTGCGTGCCACACGCCACATCTGGAGTAAACTGAGTGCCACCCACAGGTGGTTCATCCCCTGATCACATATTCGCACTATCCCCCAAGTTCACTGATCCAGTGGCGATAGACTTTGCTGAGCTGGTGCGGCGATGACCTTGTTGTCAAACAGATCCTGTACATCATGGCGCAGACAAAAGCAACTGTCAGTGTCATGACCGGTTTGTTGATGGTAGGCGCAATACTTAGTCTGGTCATGCTTTGGAGGGAGAGGATCAGGTAGAGGTTGTTGTTCCAACGGTTTCAGATATCCTTTTCGGAGTAAGGCCTCTAGAGCCTTTGACAAAGGCATATAAAGTGGGGTAAAAACCCTCTTGACTTGAGGCGGATATTTGGTTTTTTGTGAGCTACTTCCGGACGCACCGGTGAACGGGGTAGCTGCTTTTGATGCGGTGGTGGTAACCATGCCCACTTGAAAAGATCTTGCAGCTGCATCACCACTGGTGGTCGCATTCTCTTTCTCCTGGTCAAGAAGGCCCTGCTTCATAGCGTCTTCGATTTGTACTCCCATCTCATGTAAGTCTGAAAATGTGGAGAAGGGGAGAACGATCATTTTCTGCATAAGCTTGGGCTGGAGATTGCGCACAATCATCCGAATCTGATCTTTGCCAGTGGGCCTAGTGGTCATCATTGAGGCCTTGGCCCTCCACCGGGTTACGAAGTCAGAAAAACTCTTCTTAGGCTCCTGCCTAGTCGTCTCGAGATCACGGGTTATGACCTCGATCTCTGTATTATAGGAGTACTGAGCGTCAAAAGCCTCAGCCATCTCATCCCAATTCTTTTTAACATCATCTTCCAGTTTTGCGTACCAGATGGCCGCCACACTCGATAGGGTCCGGCCGAAAGCTTCTGTAGTCTGGTGAGGCCTATCGGCCTTAATATGTCTGAAAACAGCCGTAAGTGCACCATGGGATCCCCGAACCCGTCAAAGCGGTCGATATGTGGCATTTTAAAGCGGTTTGGCAGCGTCACGGCCGAATTGGTATACCCATCCTCAATGTTCGAGATGGACTTGACGCCTTGAGATTTCTTGAACAGCTTTTCAAGCTTGCTCACCTTCAATGCTGTGGGGTCCACCTCGGACTCAAAGGGAGAATCCGACAGGTTGGTGGGTGTTTTGGATAATTGGGGTAGGATTGGGGACGGAGCCGGTCTTGTCGAAATGTCCGTATCTTCCTGGACATTTGGTGCCTCTTCGGGTGCTGGAACTCCTAGTGGGGGAGGGGCTTGGTGCGAATCAAATGCTCTAGTTTGCTGCTGTAGTCGGGTAATTAACTCTGCCTGTTGAGCCATGATCGCAGCCTGCTGTTTGGCAAATTTCGTCTGGCAGGCAGCGTCTTGCTGCATGAGTTTCATACTTTCTTGGAGTTGACGCATCATTTCCTCCATCCCTGCCATGTTCTGCTGTTCTGGCTGACTGACTGGTATATTTATCTCTATGATAAAAACTGAGGCCTCAGCCTGACTGTTCACTGGTGGGGTGAATAAGGGCCGCTGATCTGGTAACTGCTGAACCTGTAATCTGTGCCTAACTGGCCCCTTTTACCCTGTCTTTGGCAAAGGAACGCTGATTGCCCTTGAATTGAATTTCTGACCCAACAAAGTCTATCAACACAAGTCAAATGAATCTGGGGGATCTCAGAGCCTTTTGAAGCTATGGTTCCAAGACTACCTAGCAAAAGAGAAAACTTGCAGCATGTCAGCCTGATTTTACCAAAACAGATATGAGCAGCCGAACAACTGTGCTCTCTACTGAATTATGTCCAAGATTCTGCCTGTAAATTGATACCCTCAGGTCAAACTGATTCTCCACATACTAATGCCCTCAGGCCTGATACCCAGACTTGCAAACTGATATACACAGCCCTGCAGAGCCACACTCTGACAGCACATAGCAGGCAAGTGAGAGCCAAAATACCCCTATGTTGGGATATGGTTTCCCTGTCCTATTTTGTCAGGAGCTAGGGTTTCACTATGCACGTAGCTGTTTCAAACAACCTATGATCGGGTAAGCAACCTGTCCTAGTTTGGAATGGTCACTACGGATTCCGAATATGCACTAGGTCGAATGGTCAAAAGGGAGCCCCGGCAAAACTGGGGTTTGTGTTCCCGTCGTGGCAGAGCCCGCAACCGGTCAACCTTATGGCACGCTTCGCAAAGCGAGCCTCCGGCAAACCGTTTAGGAATAGCATACGGCAAACATGGTGTCCTAGGTGCACCAATGCAAATGCAATGCAAAGAAACACATAAGTGTAGTCAAAACCAGATATCATGAGTTCGAGTCAAGTTCTCTAAATCCCTAGCAGATTCGCCCGAAACTGTAGATGTCCCCGAGCGTCCCGGGGGGAAATCCCCTCGTTTTGTTCATTTGGGCTTACTACAGCTCAGGACTCAAATGTTACGGTCCTGTATCTAATCTCGCAGAGTGCAATGCAAGACCGATGAATCATCAAAGAGTCTAAATCCGGCAAATCGTTTTTGAAAACAGATTTTTTGAAAGAAGTGCCAAACATAGACTGCTTTGCCAGATACAAAGTCGCCACCTAAATATTTTATTTTGGAGAATTTAGGAAACCCTGACTCGTTTGCCTAAGGCCACGTGTCCGTCATCACCAAAGTTGCCTCGGCTCGGGAACTTGAGTACGATTTGGGAAGGTCACTGTGTGAGCACCCCCACTCGCCCGATCAAAGATCGGCCTCTACTAACCATGATATCGGGTTTTGAAAACATTATGCATTCTTATTCCAGTTATTAGCCTAGATTTACTATGTGATGCGCACAACATATAAGTATAGACTGGATTGCCTGAATTGGAACAATACATCTCATGTTTGTTTATTTTGAAAATGGTTTGATGATGCTACCCGCAAGTAGGCTAAGACGTGGATTTGCCACCCTCGGGTGGGCTTGAAATAAGGTGATTTGCCACTCTCAAGTGGGCTTAAAACTCACAGTCAATGCATCATTCCAATTCAGATAATCCAACCTTCACCCACAGGCATTCAGGCAGGTATATCACGTAAGCACATCGCCTCATGGTAAGCATGCTATCATAGCAGTCACTCACACACATGCAAGGATGCTAAAGCATAAACACTTACCGAGTACTCCAAGCCAAAACAGAAACTATGTTAGAAATCTATGCATGATCCTAACTATGTTGAAATGCCTAATGCAACACATGCAGGAATACGACTACAATAGGCTCGACTATTCTAAAGATGGCATGTGAAATGCTATAACTAACAAGTATTCAACTCGAAATTGAAATACAATGCAATTAGTGTGATGCGCCGAGCCCGGTGCATGCAAAACAGATGAATGGATGCAAACATGCGAACATAAGTATGCTAATTGAAACATGCTCTAATCTAACCATCATAAGCTGCTAAACAAAAAAGGAGAAAGAAGTGGGGTTGGAAGACATACATCACACTCACGCACATTTATTACAACATTGCCCTCGCTCGGAGGGTTCGAATAAATAATACAGTCCGAATAAATAATTACAGTCCGAATGAATGATTAAATATTACAAAACCCTAATTAATTAACAAATTAACTAGGAAAGCAAATAAACTAGCATGCAAATTCATGGACCGCCTCAGCTCTGTTTCGAATGATGAAAGATGCATGCTCGAGTCGCCTCGTCGGGAAATTCCATCGCGATGCCTTAAATCACCTTTGTTTGCAATTGAATCCAGAAACTTGCACAAAGCTCCGAGAAACTGAAACTCCACTCTGGGAAGCTCTGGGAGGGCCACCGACCAGCTATTGGTCTTGGAGACCACCCACCGACCAGTTTATATGGGAAAAACCAAAAGGGGTGGTCGGCCTGCCAGAAAAGCTGGTCGGCCGACCAGTTCCTGCCTTCAGTTTCTGGTTTTTCTGCAACAAAGGCAAGAGAAAGAGAAAGCAAGGTATTTGCAACACATGTGTGCACGACCACTCTCCCCGTCATTGCACAAGCTCTAGGGAGTGTAGTCCTCGATCCTCGTGTCACTAATCACGCATCTCGATGCATGATGGCCGAGGAATCAAATTGCACGACTCGATGTGAAATGAATGCACATATGAACGCAACAAGGCCTAAACTCCATCATGGATAATCCGGAGTGTCGGCGACCGAAAATTGAGACACGTTTCATCACTTGGAGTACGAAACGTCCCTCGTTTCCCGTGTTTGGACTAAACCCTACTCCAAACACAATGCAATATGCATGATATGCATGAATGCAATTCTAACATGCAATCCTAGATGCAATGCCACTGAATGATGCAAACATGCAAGGGATGAAAATGCAAACATGCACCTAGCATATACAATGCTAACACTACATGGCATGCATAATGCTCATGAACTAAATGCGACTAACAACCTATGGCATACTCAATGCTACTAACAACCTAGCATACACAATGCGAGGAATGACATGGCATACACAATGCTAACAACATAACATACACAACACATTGCAACATGGCATATACAATGCAAGGTGGACTTAAACCAATATGAGTGGATCTCAGCCACACTCAAATCAGTGGCTATACAATCATGAAAAGAAAACAAGAACACTCATGCAAACATGCCCAATGCAAGGGACCGAATCTAAGGCACAAAGTGCAACTCTAGCAAAGCATGGCAAGGGATGCAATATGGCATAGAATAGCACATGATACAGCTCTAAAACAGCATGCAAAGTGGTCCTGAATCATGAAAATATGTCACACAATGCAAGTTAGGGGGCCCGGGTACCGGCACTAGTGAAGTGCATTACACTAGAGGTACCCAAAGCAATGCACCAAAGGCAAAACCAACCCCAAACAGACCCTAGGCAGGTCTGAAACAGTGGGAAAATGGCCTAAAATAAAGGCTCCGAATGCAACGAAATGGAGCTCATTCAATGGTCCGAAAACAAAGCATACAAGCCCGACTCTCAAACGCATTTAAAGAGTACAAAATATGGCAATATGGAATTAACATAGGCTCTGAAATGTGATGCAAAATGACCCCAAAGCATGAAAATACCTCAGCACATGCATGCAATGGACCTCAAACCTCAAAGTTAAGCATGGGCATTGAACTACAAGCATGCAAAACAAACATCATTCAAACATGAGACCCAAAAACAGAGCTAGGGCAATCCAAAATAAGCACATTATCAGTTTAAGACATGGCCAAAATGTGCTAAGATCAAGGTCCAACAAAGCATGCAAGGAAAGCTAGTGAACCATGAGTTGTTCTACAACTATATGAAGCATATGAGGGCTCACCAAACCAGCTAAAAAAAATGTATGCCAAGTCAAAATATGCCCAAATAACCACTGAAACTCAGTCAATGCATGCAAAAATGATGGGCTCCTTTGAAAGGCCAATAAGAGGGTTACTCTACACATACATGATGGATAAATAAAAGGGCAAAACCACCTCTGGAAATGAGTTATGACAGCCCTAAAACCCACCAAAAAGAGTCTGAAATTGGTCTAGGAAGCATGCAATTAAAGGTCCCTTTGAAAGGCCTTGAATGAGATTGTTCTACACATGCATCATAGACATAAAATATGGCCAAAGGGGCTCCGGACAGAGTTAAGGTAGACCTTAAAACTCACAATATAGGGCCTGAAATGTGACTTCACAACATGCAAGATGGAGCCCCTTTGGAAGGCCAACAATGCTAGTAAAGAGAACAAGGGGTGAGAGGGTTACCCCTCTCTGATTTTGAAGCTCAAAAATATATCTAAGTCACTGAAAATCCACTGGATTTCAATGGCTAAAAGGCCAAACCAAGGCCAATTCAAATGCTCAAATGCAAGGCTCAAAACACGAGGAAATGAAGCATGAAAGGGGGAAGATGACCCCCAAAAGAAAAGAGTCCTTAAACAAACATGTTTAGAAAATCAAAACAAGACTTTTTCTAGTTTATGTAAAATCTCAAAAATGCTCACAAGTAGGGCTAAGATATGATGCAAAATAAACCTACGAAGAGGGATAGAGCATACAAGGAGGTAGATAGCCTCAAACAGAAAAGTGTCCTTAATAAAACTCTAAGAGGAGCTCAAAACAAGACACTTTTCAGTTTATGACAAAGTCCAGAAATGCTTGCAAATAAGGCTAATCAATGGAAGAAAATAATGCAAAAAATGGGGAAATAGAGACTCACCCTTGTAGACAATGACTCCAGCAGCTTCTGGACCAAGGAAGGAGTTCTTCAACTTTTGAAAATCAGCTCCAAGATGCTTGGATGGATGGTGGAGGTGGTAGGCTATGAGGTGTAGCGCAAATGGTGCAAGAATATTAGGGTTTGGAGCTTTGAAGAAGAAGGCTATGGAGGGTGGAGTGTATATGCCTTGGCTAAACTTTCTAACCCTTGCAAATGGAGGGGGAGTGTTGGTTTTATAGAGGAGAAGAGCCAAGGCTTCTTGGAGAAGCCATAAGAGGGGTTCAAAGCTTCTCAAAGAAGCTTAACCAAAAGGGTCAAGCTTCCTCAATAAGCTTGACAAAAGAGTCAAGCTTCTCCAAGAAGCTAAGCAAAGGGGTCAAAACAAACTAAAAAGGATCAAAAATATGGTCAAAGTCTCGGACAGTGGGTCAAATGCTTCACAGCTGGCACAGCTGTGTTGCACTTGAGAAGAGCAAAAAGCAGAAAGCTGGCCGACCAGCTAAGGTGGCCGCCCAGCCACTCCACTTGGTCGGCCGACCAGGGGTCAAAAGGTTCAAGGCCTAAAGCTGGTCAGCCATGAAGCCCTTGAAGTTAGCTTTCCAATGCCGTAAACCTTGCATTAAAATTCCTCCTATGCAAAAAGTTATGCCTGTTTTGGTGAAGCCGCGCAGATTCGGTCCAACCGGACTTCAACCAACCACATCTCCCCCACCCGGACTTGGCTTTAGGAGATTTTTTGAGTGAAAAATGAAGCCCTAGAAGTCTCCTTTCCAATGGCAATGGCCTCACATCTATATTCCTCCTGTGCAAAGAGTTATGCCCGTTTCGGTGAAGCTACGCAGTTTTGGTCCTCCCGGATTCATGCCGAACCACTTTTGACCACCTGATTTTTCTGGTCTGCCATCAGATTTTTTGGTCAGCCATGTGGCCACATTGAAGCCCCAGAAGTTAGCTTTCCAATGGCACCAACCTTGCATCAAAATTCCCCCTGTGCAAAGAGTTATGCCCGTTTCGGTGGAGTCACGCAGTTTCAGTCCTACCCGGATTCATGCCGAACTTCTCCCAAACTAGTTTTCCTCTCTCTTCTCCTCTTTTCTTCAACTCCAAACCCCTAGACAAGGTGTTTTGAAAGTTTTTTCAAAGATTTCATCTCTCTTTCATTCATTTCCACTTTGTCCTTGCTCGGTTTACCGAAAAGCACAACATTTGACAAAATGCGAGCCTCGGAATATCGTAAAAACTTTATTTCAAAAACGTTTTGAAAGAGAGGGTTTTAAGGTCTAAAATCTTTTGATCAAGAGTGTTTTGGTCCAAAAAGAGGTATGAAGTTGAGATTTGACTCTCTCCTTGCCGAAGAAACTGAACATTTCCCCTGCACAACTTCCAAAACCATCAATCGCGTCCAAGTCTTAAAGGCGGTCAAAAATGGGGTGTCTACACTCTCCCATGGATCTCCCATTTTCACTCTCAAGGTTGATAATGGAGAAGGAAAATTAGTTCTTTCCCAAGAGTTAAATCTCCAAAATTCATCCCTTGTAAAGCTATGGGTGGGTGCTATTTATAGGCACCCCATGATGTAGGATGGAGCCCATGTGCAAGGCACATGGGGAATATTCTCTCTAACTACTTTGTCCGAGGAGGTGACCTCTCCGAGGATGACGAAAACCCCGAAGAGGAGATCAACCTTTCGGCGAACCCTTCTTCTTAGCCACACCTAACCAATGATCCCCAATCATCCCAAAGGGTCAGGGGTAGTCCCAGAGGACGTCCTGCCGCATAAGGGTCAGGGGTAGTTCAAGAAAACGCTCTGCCACAAATATTGTCGAGTCTCAAGGACCCCCTAGATCGTGCCACCTTGACCCAGGTATAGGTTAGTTTAACCGAAGAGTGAATTTATCTCCACTCACCGTCCTCGGGATCGGGTCCTTTGTTCGGACTCCATTACGCCCATGGTTCTGGTACGTAGATCCCGGAAAGCTTTGAGCCCGCAAGTGTTCTGGAACTCATTAACGGAGCGACTTCTAGATTGCATTTGAATCCATTCGAAGCCAAGTGCTTTGGATCTCTAGATTCGTAGATCCGAATCCTTTCGAATCCGAGTGCCTCGGATCTCTAGGATTGCTCAATACCCTTTCGAGTCCGAGCCCGAATAAGTCTCTAAGTTCGTGGATCCAAATCCTTTCGAGGCTTAGAGCGATTCGGCCCGTTTGATGGCGATAAATCTGGGCCCACCAATCTTGGACTTGCGATAAATTCGGGCCCACCAACCTTGGACTATTGGGCCTAATTAATTTAGTGGGCTTAAATTAGCTCCTCTTACACAGTGTAAGGGTGCATTGAGTGCATTTCTTATGCGTTACACAAACAAATGCCTCTGCACAAAGCCAAATTGAATTTGAATACTGAGAAATTACAAGGAAATTTTTTAATGGACAAAGAAGATAAGAGTGGAGTGTGTTGAGATAGTGACAACGGTGGATGGGTCCAAATGTGAGGAGTCACAGAGTGACAAAGGAAGATTGGGTCCCATGGAAGAGGGGTTCAGCCATTGGTTGCCACTTTGGGTCGTCGCATGCTATACGGATGTCCAATTTTAGGCCACATGGGTTGTTAATGCGGCCTTCAAAATCAATAACTCTCAGTGTATAAAATTAATCATATAATTAATTATAAAAAATATAAATAAAATAATAATGATTCAGAGAACGAAAAAGTTGTTGATCGACCGGTCAGTCAATCTAAATTTTTTTTTTATCTGTCAGTCACAAATTCGAGTGTGTTTTTAAATGATTTTTTTTTTGGATTCATAACATTTTTATAGATACAGTCTCTTTAATTACGAGTTTTACTATTTAATTTATGTGACTATCAATAATTTTTATGATTAATTCCATATTAGTAAAATTATGTGTTTGATCAACAATGCTAAGTAAGTAACTATTTTAACTAAAAAAACAAATAAAATCCACTTGTATTAAAAAAAGAAGAAGTAATGATTTCTTGTTATCCATTTTACAAAGTCAAAAATTCGTCCTTATCCACTCAACCTTTTTCTTTTTTCTTGTTTCGTAAAAATTCAAAACATCCTTCTTAAATATATTAATTATTTTATTTTATATTCTAATAAAGGAATTATTAAAAAAAATCACTTCCCGAACAGGTGTTAATGAAAATAATGAAGTTTTTTCACCACACAAACTAGGACTGGGCATAGGGTCATCCGATCCGCCCAAACCGCCCTACTCGATCCGAACTGCGCATGTATGGACGGTTTCGCAAACACATTAGGGTAGGGTACGGTTTGGATTTTATCTAATTTTTGGGTTGGGGGTTTGACCGGCACCCGCCCAACCGGCCTACATAAAACTCTTTCTTTTTTTTTTTAATCTGACCGTTCAAAAAAACCTTTTTTTCCGTTCAAATCTGATTGGTCACAAAAAAAAAAAAAAAAACAATTTATATTTTTTTGTGCAAGGTTCATGAAAGTTGGATTGGATGATTCATGATGAAGTTTGATATCTTAGAAATGTTTTTATTTTATTTCATGGGCTTGAATTGAATGAAGTTTGGCAACAATTTTTTTTTAATTGCATTTTGGTTTTGGATGAATGTAAGTTAATGAATTTTTATTTTTATTTTATTTTTGCATTTTGGATGAATGTAAGTTAATGAAGAATTACTTTATTTTTTCTTTTTTTTTGTATCTGGGTTAGGAATGATGAATGTAGGATTTTTTAATTTGGGTTAGGAATGATGAATGTAGGATGAATGCAAATTAATGATGAATGTAGATTTTGAATGATTTGTTTAGGTTACGAATTTAGATGAATGCAAGTTAATGATGAAGGTAGATTTTGAATGATTTATTTAGGTTATAAATTGATTTTGTTGTGTTTTTTATTTTATAAATTTTTTTATAAGTTTTAATTTATTAATTATTAATGTTAGAGCATTTTAGAAAATGGGAAGAAAAAGGTCTAAAAGAAATATTGATAAAAAATGGGGAAAAAAAAAGGGTTTAACAAAAAAAATTTGAAAAAAAAATTCAATCCGCAAACGGCCTACAACCGCCCACGCAACCGCGAACCCTATTCGTACAAACCGCAAGCCACATTGCGGGCGGTTGCGAGTTGACTTTTCCTCAAACCGCATACATGCGGGTGGGTCCAAACCGAACCGCAAACCGCCCCAAACCGAACCGCGGACACCCCTAACACAAATGTTGATGTTTAGTTGGTAATGTGATGGCAGTTTAGGATAGGCAATGGCTCAATAATGATTCATCCCTCTAATTTTGAAATTCTAAGCATTAATGAGTTAGAAATTAAAAAGAAAAAAAAAATTAAGATCAAAATATCATATCAGAATCAACCCTCTGAAACTCCTTTAGAACTCATAATGCAAAGTCCCAAACATTTTTCGGCAAAACATAAGTGGACGTGGCCCAAGCAAGCATTGCTGACTTTAGTTTGTTGGAAAAGTGGACTCAGCTGACTCAGAAATTGAATGCATCTTTTCTTATCTGTTAATATATATTTCAAAAATATTTTGTTTTCTTATTATTTTATGTATTTATTACTTGATTAGTATTTCATTGAGAGACCTATAAATGGATCATTCTTTTGTAATAGTTAATTTGAGTATATAGGCCCATTGGGGAAAAAAAAGAATTTACTAATAATATATATAAAGTTCAAAATCTATCTAATCTTAAAATAAAATACTTGTACTAATTAATCATATATATCTTTAATTATTATCAAAAAATCTTATTTTTTATTTTTTTAATTTATAGACTTTGTTACATCCCACTATCGTCGGACTTCCGTCAGACAGTCAAAATTAGTCCACATCTTTTTCTGATTTTTTTTTTATTTTTAGTGATTTTTTCCAAAATTATGTCAATTTTTTTTTTTTACTTTTCCAATCCGTTTTGTCGAGACGAATCTAAAAAGTATAAATTTTTTAAAAAATTCTAAAAAAAAATTTTAAAGACGGAAATAAGTCAAAAAAGATTACTTTTTTTGTCTTTTCTCAATTTTTTTTAAAATTCATAATTTTTTAATTTGTTTGTTGAGTTAAATTTAAAAATGTAAAATTTTTTGAATTTTTTTTTTCAAAATTCACTCAAACACAAAAATAAACAAAGAAAAAATGAAGTCAAAAAAATATATTTTTAACGAGCAGCCTCCTTATCATTGCCACCCACTAAGCCTTTTTTCGTCCATATATTTTTATAGGGTATGGCTTTTGTCCAGTCCGGACTCAGATTGGACCGTGTTGTTGGGTCCGTGAGGGTCCACTACGAGTCCCGTTTTGATAATCTGAACTGTTCAATATATAGAACTTGTCGAGTACTATATACCTGTAAAAAATCACGTTGATCGGATATCGATAGCTATATGATCAAATCAGTCTCGTATTAAAAAAATTAGACAGTGAACAAATTAACAGTTGACAAAAAATTGTTTTGATCACATAACTATCGATATCTGATCAACGTGATTGTTTGTAAGTTTATAGTACTCGACGATTTCTACACATTGAACGGTTCAGATTATCAAAACGGGACCCGTGGTGGGCCCTCACGAGCCCAACAGCACGGTCCAGTCCGTCCAGTCCGATCCCGGACTGGACAGAAGCCATACCCATTTTTTTACTCATCACCATGTGCATTATCGCATCCAAAGCTTACAATTGCACCAATTTAACCTATTACTATCGGGCTTCTCTCATTGTAATTTATATTTATCTCTATTTTACTTTATCTTCATTCATTTTTCTTCTTTTCTTCCTTCTATTTTACTTTAAAAACGAAACCAACAATCAACCCTCGTCCTTTTGTCTTTTTTCATAGTTATATCACTTTCACATAATCCTTATGAGTCATGCCTACTTTTTAACTAATAACTTCTTTATATATTCTTAATTTATTTCCATCATTTTTTTTTCCTCTTAATGGGCATGACCTACATGGCCCAGAACTGCCCAACCCACAATTATCTTAGGTGGCCCAAACGGTCATTTAACTATGGCCCAGTAGATGAAACTCAACAGTAGGCCCACTGAAGAACCCGTACTGGTCCAGATCCTGTGGTATTTAGATACCCATTAGATAGGGAGTTAGCCATGCGGCAGACAAAAATCCTGTAGAGTCATTCAGCCTGGGTATCAAGCATTAAATGAGATTGTCATGATATTAAATACAATAAGACCTCTCGTTCCTTGGTATGGTAAAACTGCCATAATCGACGACGAGTAGACCATATACTTTCGGCCAATAAGACAGCCTGAATAGACAAGAAAATGATTAGAAAAAGATATAAGGAAACTTGTGAAGAACGTTAAAAACAACAAATTATACTCTCTCTCATTTTCACTTCTTCTTTCTCTCTCGACTCTCAACTTTTCTTCCGATTACTTCCTGTCCAACTTAACCATGAGAGAGTTCGCAAGGAGGAACCACTCCAGTTTTGGTACCTTTTCATTGGACCTTTTTGCAAGGGTGCTCCAAGAAGACGAAAGCCAATAAACCCGTAGAGTACGTGGATCAGTCTGACCCATCTCCTATTGACCACATTGCATTATCACCTTTCAAAAACAATCATTATCTATTTATTTCTCTCTTATCAATCTTGACCCGCTTTCTTTCCATGTTATCTATCCTTTTCTAGTCTTAATAGGCTGTGTTTTGTGCATTTTAAACGTAGTCTATTTTTTCTTCTATGTTTGTCAATTAAGTTTTTTTTTTTTTTAGTTACTAGGGATAGAAATTTGAACCCGGCCCGACGGAGACCCAGTCCCCTAACCCCAATTATAATGGTTTTTTCCAAAAAAAATACCCCTGATGGGCCGGAGATGATATTCAAAAATGAATCCCTAACAATTTTCCGGCCAGGGACGGTGATACGTTGCCCAGCTCGGGCCCTAGCAGGTCTCCAGTACCGTTTTCCTGATGTGAAATTATGATTATACCCCCCCTCTCTCTATATATATATATAGATAAACCAAACCCTAAAACACAATTACACAACCTCACCTCACACTCACATACAAGTAGACTGACTGACCCCCTTGCATCTGTCTCTCGGTTTCTCTCTCTCTCTCTCTCTCTCTCTCTCTATTCTCTTCTCTCGTAATAACCTCCATCTCTTCTTCCCCTGAAAAACCCCTAACCCTAACCAACGCCATCTTCGCTCAGATCGGTAGAGTTTAGAGGTTAGAGAAGTAGTAGGTCAGATCGACGGTGAAGAGGTGGTAGTGAGGAGGTTGGAGAAGAAAATCGAACTCTTCTAAACATTGATTCACCTCCCTCTTTGTCCCAGCAGGTTCTCTACCGTCAATGTGATGGCATTCATGTTCTCTTGCTCGTTGTTCAGCTTGACTGCAAAGTGTGCAAGTGCGATTTGGGTTTTGGGGGAAGTAAGGGATCAGCACACAATATTTCACAATCTTTCTCTCTCTCTCTCTTTCACTCTCTCTATCCCTCTCTTCAATACTTTGTTTCTTGATATATATATATATATATATAATCTGAATCGTAGACATAATCGCAAGTGTTGAAGCCAATGGCAATCACAACTACTTGGTTGAGTTGCTTTATTGAATGTTTTTTTTGCAGATCCCAGTTTCAAGCATCTATGCAGATCCTAGTTGCTTCATTGAGTGTTCTCTTGCTTGTCGGGGATTTTTCGGGGTCGGGGAAACTTGATCCCCGTTAGGGAGCGCGGCCAGGGGTGATGGGTTCCCCGTAGGGGATTGGGGGAGGGGACTGGGTGTTTTTTACATTCGAGGATCAGGGACGGGGAGTGTAATCCCCGACCCCACCCCACCCCGGCCCGTTGTCATTCTTATTGGTTGCTGAAGGAAAAATACGACTAATTATATTACCTGATGTGGAAACGATTTGAATCGAATGCTTAAATTATGAGTCCCGTCTGACAAATCTCCGTCAATTGAGAAGTTATTAGAGTTTTTTAATATTTTATCCATACTCTAAATTCCTAATCTTTCAAATGATAACCTCAAGATGGATGAATAGAAAGAGAAGACTTTTGTTTTTGTTGTGTATTCACAATACTGAGCATGAATCCTTATATAGACACACGTATATGGCAAGACCATGTATACCTCATGATTTCCAAACTTATGTGTCCCTCATGGTTAGGCCATGTATGGATGCACCATGTGTACCATGTGTCGTTCATGGTTAAGCTACACTATATGTACTACATGATTTCCAACAGTTACTGTGTGGGTGATTTTCCGACCACACTGCCCGCTTAGTAACCAGCTGGAGAGCACTGGCAGAATAGATGGCACCTGACTGACCTGTAACAGAAATATAAGAATCCCGCGGTGGTTTCGACCACCCGGGGGCACTCCGACGATCAAGTCAGTATATCTCTCAAAGATAAATCAAATACTAAACTCACAAGCTTGAGTATCAAAAGCATACCTTAGACCCATGGGGGTGCCTCTCTTTTATAGCCAATACAATCCTAGCCCCAATAGGAGCCTGGCCCTAATGGACTTAGGATTACTGCTAATCTGGAACTCCCAGTGAATTTAGGATAAACTCTCTAAGAGTCTTATCTTTACCCAAACTGAAGTCTTCTCCCAATCTAGGACTCTTGTCCTTATCCAAGTTGAGTTCCCTCTTCATTCTAGGACTCTTGTCCCTTATCCGCTTATCTCGGATTCCGATATCTTCGGAGGCAACCTCGGCCTAGCCGAGATGACCTCGGCACAACGACCAAGACACGTGGCACCTCGGCTGACACGTCGGCGTCACCTTGCCACGTGTTGGTACTCAGAAAATATATCCCCACAACTGCCCCCTAGGTTCTATTACCTCGGCATTCTGAGGTGATGGAACCTACACTGTTCGTTCATCTGTGCCCTTCTGTCCGAGATCAAACTTGCCGTCTTCAAAGTTCCTTGGACTTTACTGTCCACTGGTGTCAAGAATTAAGTTTCATGTTTTCCAAACTGCTTGAAATCGTACCTCCTAGCCGAGGTTCTGGTTCCATTAATTCGTAAACTCCAAGAGCTTCGCAACTGTTCTACTCACACTCTCTGGTGATTTCCAGTCATCTATTTGACTCCAGCGATTTTCATATCGGCGTTCATTTTACTTTGTAGGTTCATAAACTCTTTACTTGCTATTAAGTTCAATCTTTTATAACTCTTCTGAATCTGTTTACTTTGAATCTGTTTATTTGCTCTCTGTTGTCTTCTGTTCTCGTCTGTTTTCAAGTTTTTGATTTCTTATTGCTAAAATGCCTGGAATTGTTCTTTGTCATATCCGTTTTCTGTTGCTAGCATCATGTTTGGTTTATTGCTTTCTTGTTCTTCACATACTTACTTAGTGCCTGTGTACTTGGCTTTATTCTTTGAACTTTGTCATCTTCTTGACTATTTTTCTCTTTTTTCATTTAATCTTCTGACTTTTTCTCTTTCTAGCTCTTTTGCTTAAATCCGTCGCTTGTTCCAAGCTTTCAAGCTTCTGCAACTGTCTTTGTTTCTCTCCTCCAGTAAAGCTTTACATCATTCTGTCAATGTCGTCAGACTTCGGCAATTCTCATCCCGGCCTCCCTCTTTCTGGTAAGTAACCGTTCCTCCTGTTTTTATTTCTTGTTGCTTTCCAAGAAGCTCTGCTTCATTGTTAATTACCATTGCTTGTTTTACCCATTATTTCCAAATCATCTTTCTTGAATACACACTGTTCACACACATCTGTTGATTTCTACCACTGTTCTTGGCTTGACTCACTTGTACAGTTTTTTTGTCTTGCTTTCTTGATAGCTTCATCATCATTCTTGATTACATTCTTGTTTCTGTTTTCTGTGTCTTTTTTCAGATTCTTGTTTTCAATCCTTGCTTTTAAAACTCCGAGGTGCCAATCGCCAAGAAGAGCTTTGATCAAACTCTTCAGGAGGTTGATGCTGAGCTCGTGGCTGAGAAGGCTGCTGAGAAGTTCTTTCCAACTGTCTTCTGGGGGTGAGACATAACCTATCGCTGATGCCGAGTAGTTTGCTTCCTTCTTAAAATTGATGCCGAGGTAGCGGTAGAGAAGCTCCTCCAACTGACTGCCGAGGCTGAACCATTGTCGTCCGTCGAAGTAGATTAGTCCGACGTTCTTGCTTTCAGTCCCTAGTTTTTTAAGGTCTTTATTTTTGTACTTTCCAACCTTCTCAGCTCTTAACAAGCTAGTTGGTCATCTCGGTTGATCATATCTCGGAAAACGTCTTTCAGTGTTATCTCGGCTATACCAAACTTGTAAATTGCTACAAATTTTAACAAGTGGTAGACTTCATAATCTTTGGTTAACTCATCTTGTAATTTGCTCAAAAAAGTTCAACAAGTGTTAACATTCCTTGCTCCTTAATTATCATTCCTTCCCCCCTACACCTTCTCCTTGGCCCCTAATGTGAACGCAAGTTGTACTTAGGATCACATTAGGGAAGTGGGCTTCATGCTGTAGTCACAGACCTGATGTGTTCTTCTTTCACCGATGTACTAAAACTTCTGGTATTTAATTCACCCCCTTTAGACCCTCTTTCTCTTAGCCTTTGCAAACTATCATCGCTATTTCTTGAAGCATTTATTCATTTTCACAATTCTGGTCACCACTTCTGGCGTGCATTTAGTGGTTCTAATCAAAACGACATTTGACTCTGGAGAATCTTTTGCCGACATTTAACTTTGTGCACTCTTTAGCTTGTAAATTCTCTCAGAATTTCAACAAGTGTTAAACATCATTTCGGTTTAACTTCGGTTAAGTATCATCTCAGTTTAACTTCAGTTAAACATCACCTCAGTTTAACTTCGGTTAAACATCATCTCGGCTTAACTTCGGTTAAGCATCATCTCAGTTTTTTAAGTTTTTCTTTTTTTTTGTCGCTTGTACTCTTGTACCTTTTTGTTCTTTAGATAATGTAAGCTCTGCATATGGCCGATGTGCCTCCTTGTTCTTTAATGTCTAATTCAACTTTCCTTCTCTGAATGAAGCGCTCTTCGTCGCCCTCCTGGACGAGGATTTTCTTCAGTGTCTCTTCACTCTTTTTGGCTGGCTCCTTGCCGACATCATCTAGGACCTCCATGTCCTCGTCTTCAATCTCTGCCTTCCCTGGTTCCCGAATGTTGCAGGTAGTTTTCATTGCTGCCATGGAGCAATTCTTCGCCTGCAGTTGATCCCCTCTGACTCTTTTAATCCCATGTTCTGTGGAGAACCGCAATAGTTGATGCAACGTTGAGGGAACTGCCCCCATTGCATGCCACCATTGCCTTCCCAAGATGATGTTATAAGGTGAAGGTGTGTCAATCACGACGAATTCTGTTTTGATCTTCTTCTAACTGCTCTTGCAAGATTCTATACTTAGAATATTGTGCATGCCTTTCATACTTTGCCTCCTTTGTGCAATCTTCTCGGGGTTACATACCTCGGGTATAATAGCTACAAAACTTTTACTTCGGCAAGATACTGACCTGCAAACTTTTCATAAATTCTAACAAGTGTGAAACATATACTACTCAATGTTAACTTTGCAAACTTTTTCTCAAGTTTCAACAAGTCTTTAAACGGTGATCTCGGTCTAGCCTACTTGTAAATTGCTACAAATTTCAACAAGGATTAACATAATAAGTGTTAAACAATAATCTATTTGTAAATTGCTACGAATTTCAACAAGTGTTTAAACAATATACTTAGCTTTTACCTCAACCTGTAAATTGCTGCAAATTTCAACAGATGATCACATGTCGGCTTAACATTATCTTGTAAATTGCTACAAATTTCAACAAGTGTTAAGCATCTTCTCTGGTTTAACCAACCTGTAGATTGCTACAAGTGTGCAGACTATAACCTCGGCTTCACTTCGACTTGTAAATTGCTACAAATTTCAACAAGTGAAGAGAAACAGTAATCTCGGCTTAACTCCAACTTGTAAATTGCTACAAATTTCAACAAGTGAAGATAAGGAATCAGCTTAACTCCAACTTGTAAATTGCTACAAATTTCAACAAGCGAAGATAAGGAATCAGCTTAACTCCAACTTGTAAATTGCTACAAATTTCAACAAGTGAAGATAAGGAATCAGCTTAATTCCAACTTGTAAATTGCTACAAATTTCAACAAGTGAATTAAGGAATCAGCTTGACTCCAACTTGTAAATTGCTACAAATTTCAACAAGTGGAGACAAGGAATCATCTCGGCTTAATTTCAATTAAGCATCATCTCGGCTTAACTTCGGTTAAGCATCGTCTCGGCTTAACTTCGGTTATGCATTATCTCGGTTTAACTTCGGTTAAACATCATCTTCGGCTTAACTTCGGTTAAGCATTATCTCGGCTTAACTTTGGTTAAGCATCGTCTCGGTTTAACTTCGGTTAAACATCATCTGGGCTTAACTTCGGTTAAGCATTATCTCGGCTTAACTTCAGTTAAGTATCATATCGGCTTAACTTCGGCTAAGCATCATATTGGTTTAACCAACTTGTAAATTGCTACAAATTTCAACAAGTGGTAACCGCATTCTTCTTCTCTTTGCCCCCAATGTGAACTTAAAATCCACTTGGGTTCTCATCATGTAGCTTCGACCTTGTCGCCGAGGTTGATTCAAGCCGAGGTTGTCGGCCTTGGTTTCTCTATTGATCTTACTTGGCTCCAACCTGAGTTTGAATTTCGGCCTCGCATCGGCGAGCCGTTTCTCTTTTCTTGTTCCGATGCCTTTGTTCCCGACATGTTCTCCTTGGCCCTAGCATACTTCTCAATTCTGGCCAACTTTAGTCTGATCTTGTGTGTTTCCTTTTTATCTTCTGGGATCTGAGATCTGCTCATTGTGCTCTTCTCTTCTCGGACTCAGGTGCCGAGATCTTATCTTCTGGAATCTTGGATCTGCTCATCAGGTTGAGCTCTTCTTTTCTCGGACCTACTCATCTAGGCCGAGATCATGTCTTCTGGGATCTGGGATCTGGGATTTGCTTACTCAGGTTGAGCTCTTCTATACTTGAAAGTTATCTCCTTGGGAGTGCTCATGCCCCCTGTCTTTGCATCCCTTCTGGAAGGGTCTTCGTTCCTCCGCAGGTATCTATCCTTCCATACCTGGAGGTTATCTTCATTGTAGTATCCGCTTCGATCTGTTGTCTTTGGTGCGTCACCTTCCTGGCCGGCGTCTTTCACTCCGTGACTCTGGTCACGAGTTTCTGTGTTGCGATCGTCCTCTTCAATGTCGAGATCGATAGGTCTCCCACTCCCAGTAGGAGCATTGTCTCTAATCTGATCCTTCTGTCCGTCATTGGCCATCTATTCTTCTTTCTTTCCCACAGACGGCGCCAAATTGTGTGGGTGATTTTCCGACCACACTGCCCGCTTAGTAACCAGCTGGAGAGCACTGGCAGAATAGATGGCACCTGACTGACCTGTAACAGAAATATAAGAATCCCGCGGTGGTTTCGACCACCCGGGGGCACTCCGACGATCGAGTCAGTATATCTCTCAAAGATAAATCAAGTACTAAACTCACAAGCTTGAGTATCAAAAGCATACCTTAGACCCATGGGGGTGCCTCTCTTTTATAGCCAATACAATCCTAGCCCCAATAGGAGCCTGGCCCTAATGGACTTAGGATTACTGCTAATCTGGAACTCCCAGTGAATTTAGGATAAACTCTCTAAGAGTCTTATCTTTACCCAAACTGAAGTCTTCTCCCAATCTAGGACTCTTGTCCTTATCCAAGTTGAGTTCCCTCTTCATTCTAGGACTCTTGTCCCTTATCCGCTTATCTCGGATTCCGATATCTTCGGAGGCAACCTCGGCCTAGCCGAGATGACCTCGGCACAACGACCAAGACACGTGGCACCTCGGCTGACACGTCGGCGTCACCTTGCCACGTGTTGGTACTCAGAAAATATATCCCCACAGTTACCTATAAAGCTAAAATAAAGGTAAAGAAAAAAAAAGGGAATACAAGGTTAAGATGAGTAATACTAAGTTGATTATATTTATATACTACATTTGATTTATCATATAATGGTAGTAGGCATTTTACCTATCTAAATATTACTATAAAGTATACATTTTATTTTGCTTGTAAACTGTTTCATGTTTCTACTCCAACTATACTATTTATTTTAGCTATTCATTCAGATACTATTAACTTTATAGAATGCCACGCCAACAACAAAGATGGAGAGAAATAATCCTAATGATTAAATATATTTTGCCTAGCCTTGAAGGCTAGCTGTGAATGTGACCTGAGTCAAAATGCCTAATTATACGCTTAGTGCATTGAAGTTGAAAAAAGTGAGTCACATTAGGCATTTTGACTAACAAACATTATATACCTAGTAGATTGGAGATGCTAATGTGTTATCATTGTATTTATAACAAAAATAAGTGATAAGACTCATTCAATTATAATTATGATAGAGCATAAAAAAAGAAAAAAAAATTACGATAACTAAAATAATAATTCCAACATAATATATAAATGAGTAAGATTATATGATACTTTTTTATAATATAATTTTATCGTTTACTCATAATAAGAGTGATCCACTTCCAATGTCAATACACAATAAAACAATATTGTAAAAAATATATATAACCACAATAACAAGACTATATATAAATGCAATCATTATAAATTTTTAATATTATTCAAATAGTATTATTTATAGCAAAAGTAACTTATATCCATGGAAACAGCCAACCAAACAACCTCAAAAGAACGCAAGACTGTTTAAGGTAGCTGCTACTTCTCTACTATATATACTTCATTGGGTTCATAAATCTAAGCTTCTCTCATTTATGTTGTTGTATTCTATTTGGTGAAATTGATCAAATATAGACATTTCAGTTGTGATGAAAACTCATTTTTTTGCCATATCAAGAAATTTGTGAGATGATTGAGTGGATGAGATTGCGACACCTCTGGTATGAATTACTATCATTTGCCCTTCTTTCTCATGTTTTATGGTTTTTACCCCACCAAGACATTTCAATAATTGACATAATTTAATGATTTAAATTTAAAATTAAATCAAAATAATATTAAAAGAATGTCTTTTTATTTTAAACTATACACAGCAAAATAACGTCATTTTATTTTAATTTTTAACTTGAACTGTTAAATTATGATAACAAAATAAAATTTCAAAGTTAAACATAAATTGTCAAGATTTAATTTATAAGTAATGATCTTAGACAATATCATAAATAACTGTTTTCACTTGTTTTCAAAATAAAATTTCAGTCACTCATAATTCTTCCCCATCACCTCCAACTTTCCTCAGAGCCAGCACCACCTCCATCCACACCTCACCACCACCTCCAACAACTTGCTCGTTGTTTTTATATAATTTTTGAAAACATATAAACAAAAATAGATATTATGTTTTTTTTTTGAAAAATAAAAAAAATAAAAAATAGATGAAAAAAAAAAGGGGGAACTTACTGATAAGTCTCATGTACAAAGTTCAAGACCCAACAATTCTCAAACAAAACACTTGCACCAATTAGTCCTATACATTTTTAATTGTTACCAAAAAATTCTATTTTTTTTTTTAAAAAAAATTTACAAACACTGTTACATCTTACTACCGTCGGACTTCCGTCAAACGGTCGCTGGAGACTCGTCGGAATGTTCAACATCGCCGGGAAGTCGCTGGAGTTTCGACGGAAGTTCACCGGAGTGTTAAGAAAGTTAATGGAAGTCGCCGGAATGTTCAGAATGTTCACTTAACGTTAAAAACATCACTGGAGACTCACCGGAATGTCTAGAATATTGCTGGAAAAAAAAAAGAATAAATGGAGAAATTAGAGCAAAAAAAACATAGCAAAACGTGCTAAATATTGATAAACTAAAAGGAAAAAAAATGAAACGACAAAAAACAGCAACAATGAAAAAAACATATGCTATTTTTCAATTTTTGTAAGGGTCAAGCAAATAATCACCAATATTGATCAAACTGAAAAGTAAGTTTTGAATCTGTAAAATGTTACAGTTTCAAAGCAAAAATCTATTAAGCATTTATCCTTATTAATCAAACTGAAAAATATGTTATGAAACTGTAAAATTTTACAGTTCTAAATAATGTTATAAAACAGTTTTATACCATGATTCATTCCAGCACCAAAAAAATTTGAAACTGCAAAATTTTATAATTTTAACCATGATTCATTCCAGCACCAAAAAAAATTTGAAACTGTAAAATTTTACAGTTTTCACCGCCTGCAACTAAAACTCAAAAACTACTTGTTCATAATTTGAAAATTTTCTCTATTAGAACAAAAAAACAGAAGTGTATAGCAGAGAAAATAAAAAAAAATAAGAGATCGAAGGAGAAAGGCGGCTATAGAGAAAGGATTGTACTCCGGCAACTATTTTTTGTTTAGATCTAGCCAAATCTGATGTAGATCTACTCAGATCTGATGTATCTACATCAGATCTGAGTAGATCCACTCATCTTCTTCGTCGGAAATATATCATCTTCGCCGTCGGTGAGGGTGAAGTCACGAGTTGATTTCGATGGTTGGTGGTTTTCGGTGAACCCCGATCAATGGAGAAAGACATGATAGTACTCGTCCATGACAAAGAAGATGAGAGAAAAATGTAAAAAAAAAAAGAGAGAGGAAAACGTAAACAGTCAGGCAAAAAGCACAGAGAGAGAGAGAAGAAAGTAGAACTTTTGAGTCTACTCAAAAAATTACTGAATTAAATAATGTACACATGTTTCACATAAGACCTGTGGGTAATTTCCCCTTAAAAAAATTGACAATGCTAACAAATGTGAGTTTGGTGTTTGGACAGATCAAATAGTTTTTGGTTTGATCTTCCGGTCTAGGCCCAAAGTCAATAAAATATAGGAAAAATTACAATTCGGTGCACTTTTTAAAAAATAATTATAAATTAGTAATAAATTTTATAATTATAAATTCATGAAAAATATTATGATTTTAATTATTAATAATTATACAATTTATCGCTAATTTATAATTATTTTTTGAAATTACACTGATTTGATATTTCCCCCTAAAATATATATCCATTTATGGGCCTGGCTTTTAATGCTCTCAACAGATGGGCCAAAATGACACTCAACTTGGGAGATGGGCTATCTGCTCTACCCACCAAAAAAAATCTTGGCCCAGTTTCGAATCCGTGGACTCCAAGAATGTTAAGTCATTAGATTGTGTTTGTTTACGTCATAAATTTGAGAACCAATTTGTATAAATAAATAAATAAAAAGAAAATTGTGAAAAATATTTTTATTTCTATTTCTTGTGCAAGGTAAGGTGTTAGGCTAGCATATTCTACACTTCTCCATAAGTTCGAACCTAAACTCTCTTTAGAAATCTGAAGTACAATCATTTGAGTAAAGCTCAAATTCTCCTATATTGTATTTAAATCTTAGATTTGTAAGGAAAAACAAAAACAAAAAAGATTTTTAAAAAATTTATCATATACACAACTAAGATCTAAATACAAACTTTTTTACCAAGTCATGGTTGAATTCCCCCCCTACAGATATGTAGAGAAGGGATACTATTATGCCTTAAGGCACAACAGTTACTGCTGCCCTTTTGTGGGAGGTCTTCCAAATGTTTTTTGATGATCTAAACCGTTCTTATCGAACGGTTCATCAAGAATATTATTCATGTAAAAAATCAAGTTAATCGGATATTCATAACCCCATGATTAGATCCTAATTATTTTTTAAAATTTATGAAAGCTATGTTAACCGTTAATTTTTTTAGTAACAAATGTACTGTGGTTATAGGGTTATAGATATCCAATCAACTTGATATTTTGTAAGGATGATCTACTCAACAAATTCTACAATATGAACGATTCAGATCATCAAAAAAAACACTTAGGACAATCCCCTACAAGGAGCACAACAGTAGTTACTGTGCTTTAAAACACAACAGCACCCCTTCTCCCAGATTATGTGGTCTAATGAAAAGGTGAAGGTGAATTTCTTTTGTTTGGCATGTGAAATATTAATAAGACGTGGTTGACATATGAAGTATTAATAAGTCATGGTTGACATTGATAAATTGTAGTATTATTGATTGTTGTGTTTTTTGTATATATTTTGTATATTACAAGCTATTATATAGGAGAGGATTTGGGAGTAGGTGAGGTAGGTGAGTAGGTGGAGTGGGTGGTAGTGGAGGTGGTAGGTGGAGTGGGTGGTAGTGGAGATGGTAGGTGGAGTTGGTGGTGTGGTAATTTACACAATTTACATTAACAGCCCCCCTCAAACTCAAGGAGGATAGGCACTAGCCAACTTGAGTTTGGAGAGAGTAACAAAACAGAAAAATAAACTGATAAATAAAATAAAATAGGATAGGAGACACGGTATGGTCGTGTCAGACCGGTGTAGAAGACAGTTTACGGGGTCATGTCGGACCGATGTAGCAGGACAGTTTACGGGGTCATGTCGGACCGTTGTAGAAGACAGTTTACGGGGTCATGTCGGACCGATGTAGCAGGACAGTTTACGGGGTCATGTCGGACCGATGTAGAAGACAGTTTATGGGGTCATGTCGGACCGTTTGTAGAAGACACTGTGTGGTCGTGTCAGACCGTTGTAGAAGATTGTGGTGGTGCACCAAGGGGGTGACTTAGGGAGTGCGCCTTGAGCGACTTATACATGATACTGTGTATAACCCCCCCTCAAACTCAAATAGGTGTGAAGATAGAAACCTATTTGAGGTTGAAACAAAGGGATTGATAAAGCTGACCGGTGTAGAAGACACTATATGAGTGTGTAGATAGGCTGCCCAAAAAATAGACATGGAGATATATATCGAGCCCTCAAAAGTCTTGCCCTCAAAAGGTGTGCCCAATCTGTCAAAAGGCGTGCCATCAAAAGGCGTGCCTGATGCATCAAAAGGCATGCCAGATATGATGGCGAGGCACGTGAGTGCCTTGGCTGGCGTGCCCATTTGTCTGGCGTCAAGAGGCGCGCGATGCGCGTGGCTGCCTCGGCTATTTAACCAAGATGAAGCCTGAGGCCGAGGCAGAGGCAAAAAACCTGCGAAATCCTCTGAAAAACTCTTCGTTGTGCTGAGAGAGAGAGTCTGTAACACTCTGTTGCGAGAGATATTCTGTAACACTCTGTTGCCCAGAAAATGGCCTCGTCGTCCCGGAGTCTGCTCACTCTCTTTCCAGACCTCAACAAGTCAACAAGAGAGAAAACTGGTGCGGTGGCACTGGAACCTCAACCAAGCGCCCCGGAGTTTGCTCCGTTGCACTTTTCGATGCGGTCGGTGGAGCAAAAAATGGCAGTGCAAACGGATGTGGAGGCTAATCAGTATACTTTGAAAGCATGTGTGGAGTCCATGACGGCGGTCACAAACTTGTCGCACCGGCTGCAGAGTAGGACAAATGAGGTGCAGCAATTAAACGCCCAACTGGCTCTGCTCCAACGCATGTATAAGGATGCGCGAGCAGAGATAAGCGTGCTAAAGGCAGAAAACAAGGAGCTGAAGCGGAAGGCCACCGTGATGTTCCGATTTGGAGATCCGCCATATGCTGCAGTGGAGGAGCAGCGGGGACTGAACGTGCTCGGTGGCGTGGGAAACATGGAGGCAACACTGGCAAGGGCTGTCCAGGACGGAGGCAAGAAGAAAAGGCCGGCGGCAGAGTAGAGAAGTGAGGGCGATTGGTAGCCGGCTGCAGAAAAGAAAACAAAGCTGTTGGTTTTTTTTTTTTTTTTTTTGTAAAATTGTGATCAGGGTGGATCCCTGAGATGAATAAAATATGGTTTGGTGTGCAAAGCTAGATGGTATGAATGGAATTGGAAAAAGATTAAAAATAATGTGAAAGAAAAATAAAGAAAAAATAATAAAAATATATTGGAAATCAAAAATGAAAGATGGGGGAAATAAGCAAAGTGGATGGAGAAAATAAATAAAAATAATGGAGTTGGAAATCAAACGGAGGAGAGATGATGATGTTTTTTTTTTAATAATATAATAAAAAGATATATATATATATATATATATATAATAAAAAAAAAGTGGGGAACAACATGATGTCTGAGAGCATCAATGAAGGTTTAGAATAAAAAATAAAGTTTGATTAAAAAATAAAGTGGGCGGTGGATGGGTGTGATTAAACAAAAAAAAAAAAAAAGTAAGTGAGAGGAGAGGACGCGTGAAAAATGAGACCCAAAGTTTGTGGTTGAAGTTGTGTCTCTCTTCTTTGAAGATTCTCAGAGGCTTCTCAACAATTTGGCCTCTGCTCTACAACAACAGATTGTAGATTACAAACAGGTCGATGCCCATGTCCACCAGTTCAAGGGTAGTAGTTCTAGCATAGGTGCACAGAGAGTCAAAAATGTGTGTGTTGGCTTCAGAAACTGCTGTGAGGAGAAAAATCTTGATGGGTGTGTGAGATTTCTGCAACTATTGGAACATGAATACACTCTTGTGAAGAGCAAGCTTGAAACTCTCTTCGGGCTGGAGCAAAAAATCTTGCCAGCTGGTGGGTCGGTTCCGATGATGGCATAAGTAGAACTTATTTCATCTCCAAACGGTGGTTGGGAAGGTGAAGTGGCGGTCATGGTGGTTGGGAGGAGCTTGACGGAGGAAGAGATGGCTCTGAGAGCGGCAGAGGTTGAAGAGGCAGCCATTGGTGTTGATGAACACTACTACAAATATAGATAAAGATCACACTTTTTTAGTGTGATGTATGTTTTTTAATCACACCTTTTAAGTTTTATTAAAGTGTGGTCTTTAGGAGTGTGATTAAAAATGGTCATTTTTAATCACACTTTTTAAGTGTCATTAAAAAATGCTTTCATCACATCTTTTAAGTGTGATTAATAATATTTAGATCACACCTTTTAAGTGTGATTAAAAATTTAGATCACACATTTTAAGTGTGGTTAAAAACATTTAGATCACACCTTTTAAGTGTGATTAAAAATATTTAGATCACACCTTTTAAGTGTGATTAAAAACTTTAGTTCACACTTTTTAAGTGTGATTAAAAACTTTAGATCACACCTTTTAAGTGTGATTAAAAACATTTAGATCACACCATTTAAGTGTGATTAAAAACTTTAGTTCACACCTTTTAAGTGTGATTAAAAACATTTAGATCACACCTTTTAAGTGTGGGTAAAAACATTTAGATCACACCTTTTAAGTGTGATTAAAAACTTTAGTTCACACATTTTAAGTGTGATTAAAAACTTTAGATCACACCTTTTAAGTGTGATTAATAACTAATAAAACCTGTGATAAAAAAAAAATTGACATATTTAAAGAATAATCAATATTATTTTTGCACGCGCATTTGAATAATGTAATACACACTATATACTATATTTTGAATCACAACCATATATTGAATGAAATAATATCATATATTTCATAAATGAAAGTTAAATGTTTAAAAGTATATAAAAAGAAATTAATAAAAAAAAATTAACTGTGATTACATACATTAAAAAATAAAAAATAAAAAACTTGGAAAAAGTAAGTTCTTGAATTCTTTGACCATATTTTGCATCTCTCCAAGAAATTTCTGACCTGAAAAATAAAAAAACAAATTAATTTAAAAACCGTCAGAAGCATATGAATAAACTTACTAATTAATTTATAAACTTACATTTAGATCTCACCAAAAATAATGTAATTTATCCAGTTGTTAAACTGCCCCAATCCTTTCCCCACAGCCCCCAAAAATGACATAATTATTTTGATTCTCCACACAAATAGTATAAAGCTACAAAAGATATTGATACCCTTGTAGAAGCCAAAATAAATCATCAAGGCATGAATGATTTCAAACTTTCTTAAGCTAGAATAATTTAATAATAAAACAAAAAAGTGATCTAAAACTCAAGATATGCACTTGTAGAAAATGACAATATTATTTGAGAAACAAGACATTTAATAAAAAATTAGATACTAAGCACGACACAACAAAGAGAGTAGGGATAATATGTATACATCCACTCACTTATAGATCAATGTATTGTGATAGTCTAAAACAATACAGTCTACACCATTCAAGTTTTTTCGGTGTCACTTATAGATCCACTCACTTCTCTCAAATTATTTCCCAGCAAAATACACATTAAACTCCCCTTGCTATTTTTTTGCTTCTTCAGAATCTTTGCTAACTGAATCTAGGTGTGAAATGATATACATAAAACTATGACAAACTCTAGTTCTATCAAACCTTATGAACAAAGTTTCCTTATATATGCCTAAAACACAAAATTATGAAACACCAAACATAAGCAAAATTAAAGCAATTATAGCAATTATAGTCCATTGCATTCCATATTACACCAAACATAAGCAAAATTATGAAAATCAGATTCTAAAGTAGCAAAACCAAACAATACCAAACAATGTCATTGAAATCTCAAGTTCATTTTATTTGATACAAGACACCAAAAACACTAGTCGAAATTGTAAAATGAAGATCTCTCTTTTATGACCAAACTTGTGGAACAAAAGTGAAAAATAAACAAATAACATAACAGAGCAAAATTAAAGCAATTATAGCAATTATAGTCCATTTCTAAACCTTTTTTTCTCCTATTTTGTCAATCTTTATTTTGGACCTTTTTAATAAAATATTGAATTCCTTTAAACAGATTCAGATTAATAAAATATTAATAAAATATAAAATACAGTCACAGATTCAATTAAACAGATTGAATGTAAACAGATTCAGTTTGAATGTAAACAGACACAGATTCAGTTTGAATGTAAACAGACACAGACTAACAGACACAAATTCATGAAATTAACTGGACAGTGAGTGTTCAGCTGAAGCACAATCATAAAAGAAAATTTATTTACTTACCAAGTTGCCCAACTCTGAGACTAGTTTCTTTACTGTAGGCTTGAATTGCTAAATGACTAATCTCTGGTCACAAAACCTTGTGTGGAAGAATGAAGATGAGTACAAAATCAACATTTCCGTGTAATATTTTTTCAAAATTCAAACTATAGGAAATTCAAAACAAAAAAATAGAGAAATAAAAAAAATATAGCAAATTCAAGCAGAGGAAGATTGAAAATTGAGGAAGGTAGCTGGAGTTTGATATAAGCCTCTAATCTGGGCTGGTAATACTTATTTGAACATTGCGTGACTTTTTCATGACCAATATGGCATGGAGGGCAACAAATCCACTAAGATTTGGCTTGTTCATTGTCTTTCCAAATATATAATGAACTTATTTTTTTTTGGAGCCATCAGTGATCAAGTCTTCTAAAAGTCAGTGGTCAAGTTTCCCTAAATGTTTTAAATATGAAAGCACTCAACAAAATAGTTTTCTAACTATAGTTAATCATGTTGCAGGTTTTTCTTCAAGTTATGGAGTGCTTACTCAATCGTTTTAGTCAGTCAGCATTTATCAATTCTGTTCTGGATACTACTTTTCTCTGTTATTTTCATCACTATTGGCGAGAACTTTCTTAAACATTTAATAACAGACAGATTCATACAGATTATTCCACCTATTATTAAATTCATACCAAAATTAACAGACAGATTCATACCAAAATTATTCCACCTATTTTTTCTGAATTCCACCTAGTTGGTCAATCTAAATTCCAAACAAAACAATTAATAACAGACACAATTAGATGCCAAAACAGATTCAATAACAGACACAATATGAATTCCACACTCGATGATACTTTGTATCATTTACAAAGGAGTGTTATTTATGTGTGTCAAGCCAGAAAATGTTGCTAAGCCGTTTATGAAGTTTGATGAACAGTTTTCATTTACAAAGGAGTGTTATTTATGTGTGTCAAGCTAGAAAAGACCAATGAATGCATGGTAAAAAATGTGAGCAGGTTAAATCTAGTCAGTAATGAAACTTGTTTTAGATTGAATAAATTAATCCTTGCAATATTTTCTTTATTTGGTTATATTTTGCTCAAAAACTATTCTCCAAAATGGTAGAAGGCACCCGTCAGGGACAACAGCCCAATCAAATTAACTTCTACATAGAAAATCTCCGAGGTGTCATGCAGCATTTAAAACCCTTAGCTAATAGGTCATCATATAAGTGTTTCACAATGATAAAAATAAGATAGAAAATATATATCACTCACCTGATTTTTTACTATACCAGACATGGAAAGTCATTCACTATATCAGTTTTCTCCCTATCCCTTTGTATTGGTATTGAGACATAAGTTTTTAAATAATGAGTAGGAAGGGAATAAGTCAAAATGGAGTTGGGACACATTGTTCATATGGAAGAAATTAGATGGAGGCAGAAGGCAAGGGATTTATGACAGGAATATTCAGTCCTTTCACAAATTGACTAACACCCATAGGACACAAAACTATGTAAAAGTTTAGAAATTAATGGGGTGGAGAGGAGGGAGGGGATTAAGAGCGAAGTGATTCAGTTTTATGAGAGGCTTTATGCTGAGACCAATCATAAAAGGCCTCGTCTTGATGACTTGGCTTGGAGAGGCAGTTTACTGAAAAGGAAGTCATGGGAGTCTTGGAAAACTATTTTCTTTTTACCTCTATTTGAGAAGTTTAATTTAAAAAAGTCGAATTTGTAGTTTGAAAAATTATACCTAGTATAGTCCAGTATAAAAAGCACAATATTTAAGTAAAAACCATTGACAGAATTCTCACAATTTTAGGTCTCCATTTTATCATTTAGTGGCTTTGCATCACCTCTAGTAGCCAAGTTGTACTGATTTTACAGCAATAGAAATTGAGGGAAATTGAGTAATACTATTCACTTCTTTTTTTAAAATAGAGAATCATTTAGGGACATCTAAGGAAGCATGGGTTTCCAACATGACAACCCCTAGAATCAAGCAAGGGAACATTTTATACATAAAACATATATACACACTCTTCTTTGTACACTTAATTTCACATAAGTTCTATTTGAGAAGTTTTTGTTCAAACAAGCTTTTTTATTAATACAATCAAAGTAAAGAAACAAGCTAAATTTGTAATTTTACATGCTATAACCCAAAATTATAATACATTGGAAATAAGCACAATGTTTGAGTGAAGTTCATTTAATGTGTTTACATTGCAGGTTTCAATTTTACCCTTACATGGATTGGCATTATCTTTGGCCAACTAGTAGTAATTTTAGAAAGACATTGAGGGAAATTTAGTAAAACTATCCATTGACTTCTGAAAATGGAGAATAATTTAGGGACATCCAAGATGGAGCTATGAAATATATATCACATGGGAGTAAAACTGTGTTACATTAAAAGTTAAGTTGTCTTTATGAATGTATTGACATCTACTTGTAGCCAATGTTATTGTCATTTTAGCATACATTCTAGAATTCGTTTTTTAATTTTTAATTTATTTTTAAATAACCAAATTTTTTTTCTTTAAAAAAAAACAATCCTTTTTTTTGTGTGTGTGTGTGTGTGTGTGTGTTGTAACGGCTGTTATATATAACATTTTTATTTCACCAAACTTTTCATCTCCTTGGTGATTTCTCACATATAACATGACAACTTTCAAATAGTCATTTACTTTATATATATATATAGACATATTTAAGAAAAGCTCACAAGAAAACAATATAATATAGTAAGATCCAACCACTCAGCATTTTATCAAACACCTAAAAGGCATAAATAACATGTATATAGTTTTCTTCTCTACGGGACAATAGAAACAAAGTAGAGATATATAGAGATACCTACACAAACATAACCAGCCAAAGACAACAAAGAGAAACAAAGACAAGCAATCATCATACACATAACACAAATCATCTTGATATGAAGTCACGATTTTGGGTATATGTTAATATTTAGATACATACAAACATGTGCAAACATCACAGAGAGACGAGGAAGAGAATCACCCTATACGAATTTTCTATCCAACAAAAACCTAGCAAAAATCTTGAACAAAAAGAATGGTCAAAGTAAAATAGGAGCCATTAGAAGTAAAAATCAAAATTACCTGAAAAATTGGCAATGGCAACAAAATCATAATTTTTCGATCAAAACCCCCAATTAAAAACCCTAAATTTTCAATTTAAAACTTAACTTCTCAAAACTTTCTCTCCCCCCCCCCCCCCCCCCCAAATCACTAGACATAAACATGAAATAGAACAAATGGTGATAGAAAAATCTGAACAAAATTTCAAAAGAAACAGAAAAATCTACCGTCGTTCAATCAACACCTCTTGACATGGTGGTTTCGAAACCCTAGCTTCGTAGAGAGAGAGAAAGAGAGAAGCAGCAGCAGTTTACCATAAAAAGAAAGATAATCTGCAATAGAGAGATGAAATCGAAATCGATGAGAAGAGATGATCAAAATCGAAATAGAAATCGAAAGCAAAACAAAAGAAAAATGAGTGATCACTTTAATAGAAATCAATAAAGACAAGAGGAAGGAAAGGAGGAAGCAATGTACCAGGTAACCCTTCTTCGATGAGACGAACCCTTCTCCTGATTTACCCCGGCAATATTTGCTTCCATCACATTCAATCTCTCTCTGATTTCTTCCATCTATTTAGAAGGGGAACCAGAATGTTCCACCGTCTTAATCGCAGACGCACACAGTGCTTCACACGCACAGTTATCAAGCCCTAGATCGCCCAAACAATTCTGAGTAAAAACCACCAAATTTTCATCATCAATGGTAACAATAGCTACAGACATCAGGAAATCAATGAGCAATTGAAACCCTAGAAGACAACGTTTTCTAGAGAGCTTCTCTCTCTAACCCATCTTTTGAATTTAACTTAAATGGAAGTCCATTCTATTCTCCCTTTTGATGAAACCCTCTGGGTTTGTTTTCATTAGAAGACAAAGCCTTGTATTTTGATTATTTTATTTTCTTATTTTTTTTTTTGGGTGGGCTGAAGAGCTAGGGCTTGTGATTTTATTTTATTTTAAATTTTTTGGTATTCTATTCTGATTAGAGGAACACAAAATAGTTATTTTGGAAAAAAAATTTCTAATATATATATATTTTGGTAATTGGCACCCAACATTTCATATTGGCGCTTTTTTTTTTTTTTTTTTAAATCCTACAATTCACGACATGCACTGTGCGTCATAAAAAAGTAATACTTTTAATGGTAGGCGATGTGTGCGTCATAAAAAGTGCAATACTTTTAACAGCAGGTGTTATGTACGCCGTGAAAAGTATTCATTTTTCACGGCTGGCGTATGTGCGTCGTGTGTAATTAATGTATTAACGGCATGTCATATGCACATCGCGAAAACTTTTATTATTTACGGCGTGAATTGCAAGCCGTAAAAAAATTATCGTTATTACCATTTATGGCCTACGCAATAGACACGCCATGATTGGAAAAGTATTTACGACGTGCAAAAAAAGTAAGTCGTAAAAGTGAGAAACTACGGCGTACATCTATTATATGTCATTGATGTGGTGCCGTAAAAAGTCAGTTTTGTTGTAGTGGAGGAGGGCAGATGCGTGAGGCGTGAGAGAGAAGAGACACAGAGGCCAGAGGCGTGAGGCGTGAGAGAAGAGAAAGGGGGAGGTGAGGTCATGTAGGATGAGGTTTGGTGGTCAAATCTGTGTGTGAGAAGAAGAACTGATATATCTAAGGCGCCAATATATCTATTTCCCTCTAAAAACCTTTAGCAACTAAACCATTTATTTGGTGACAAAATTATTTCATCACTAAAAGATAAAATTATTAGTCACGAAAATAGTTTTCTCACTAAATAATATTAAAATATTAAAAATTATTTGTGACGAAAATATATTCGTCATTAATAATTTTATTATTGGTGACCAATTTTTTCCTCACCAAAAGTTTGAAAATTTTGGTACCATCCGAAAAATTAGCGGGAAAATCTTTAGTGACAAAAAAAATATAAATAATGACGAAAAATAATTTCGTCACCTAATTTTTTTATTATGTATGCAGATTGGTGACGAAAATTTATTTTTGTCTCTAAAAATGGTACATTTGGAGACGAAAAATTATTTTCTTCACTAAAAGGTACGTCTTTTGTTACAAAATTTATTTTCGTCATTAGTTTTCGTCTTCAAATACACTTTTTGTTGTAGTGATGGTGAAAAAGTTCCATGTCTAAAGCCTCATTTTCTAGTAGTGAGTCATCTCTATCATTCATGGGTAGAATAGAGGCGCGGATTTGAGAATTGTATATTTTATATAAAAATCAAATTGAAATATTTTATACAATCACACCTATTTAGGGAGTGTGATTAAAAAGTAGTAATGTATATATAATCACACTTTAATTAAAATGTGTGATTAAAAAATATATATATAATCACACTTATTTAAAAAGTGTGATTAAAAAGTAGTAGTGTATATATAATCACACTTTAATTAGAATGTGTCGTTAAAAAATATATCTATATAATCACACCTATTTAAAAAGTGTGATTAAAAAGTAGTAGTGTATATATAATCACACTTTAATTAGAATGTGTCGTTAAAAAATATATCTATATAATCACACCTATTTAAAAAGTGTGATTAAAAAGTAGTAGTGTATATATAATCACACTTTAATTAGAAGGTGTGATTAAAAAATATATAAATAATCACACTTTAATTAGAATGTGTGGTTAAAAAATATCTATATAATCACACCTATTTAAAAAGTGTGATTAAAAAGTAGTAGTGTATATATAATCACACTTTAATTAGAAGGTGTGATTAAAAAATATATAAATAATCACACTTTAATTAGAATGTGTGGTTAAAAAATATCTATATAATCACACCTATTTAAAAAGTGTGATTAAAAAGTAGTAGTGTATATATAATCACACTTTAATTAGAAGGTGTGATTAAAAAATATATAAATAATCACACTTTAATTAGAATGTGTGATTAAAAAATATATATATAATCACACTTGTTTAAAAAGTGTGATTAAAAAGTAGTAGTGCATATATAATCACACTTTAATTAGTAGGTGTGATTAAAAATATATATATATAATCACACTTAATTGAAAGGTGACATAAAAAATAAATATTATCACACTCAATCAAATTAAGTGTGATTAAAATATCAATCTAATTTTTTTTATCACACTTCCAATAAAAGTGAGATCTTTTTTTTTTTGTCAAAGTGTGATCTTTAACTATTTTTGTAGTAGTGGAAGTAGAGAGAGAATGTAAAAATGATTTTGCTGGGGACTGAAGAGGCTGAGGAGGTCGTTTGGGTCGAAGAGGGTTTCTGTGGAAGAGGGGGGTGATCTCCCTCGGCTTCACGAGGTCGTCGGTCTCCGACACCGTCTTCAGCAGCGGCGGCGTGGGATTCTCCGGGGTTCCAGATTCAGGGGACGGAGAGAGCGAGTCGGTGTCGGAGAGTGAAGATATGTGTAGAAAACTTTAGCGGAATTGGTTGAGGTCCGGCGGACGGCTAAGGTGAGGTTGCCGCCCGCCAGTGAAGCGAAAATATTAGGTTCTAAACCTGCTCTGATACCATGATAAATTGTAGTATTATTGATTGTTGTGTTTTTTGTATATATTTTGTATATTACAAGCTATTATATAGGAGAGGATTTGGGAGTAGGTGAGGTAGGTGAGTAGGTGGAGTGGGTGGTAGTGGAGGTGGTAGGTGGAGTGGGTGGTAGTGGAGATAGTAGGTGGAGTTGGTGGTGTGGTAATTTACACAATTTACATTAACAGACATGAAATAAATAATTCGCGGTTGACACATGAAATATTAATAACCCCCCTCAAAAAAAAAAGAAAAAAAAGGTATGTGGTCTAATGAGAAGGTGAAGTTGAATTTCTTTTGCTTGACATGTGAAACATTAATAAAGCATTAGCACACACGAAAGCTGATAGAATTCACACATTGGTCAATAAGCTTTCTTTTGGATATGAGTTAGCTTTTTAATTATTTTAGTTTATGATTAAAAATTCTTGTTTAAAATGAACTTTTTAGTTTTTTTGATTTTTGTGTGAGAAAAAAAAGAAATGATTATGGTTTGAATGTGATATTTTGTCCTATTGATTTTTTCAACCTATTTTATTTTTTTGTAATTAAAATAGTCAAAAAAATCTTATGCCAAACGAAACCTAAGATTATAATTGATAAAATTTGTGCATTAGAATAAGTGGAGAAGGTCAAAAGTGGATTATATTAGGAAGCCCGCATCCTCCATGCTCTTTATCAACAATGCATTCACTACATTTCATTTATTGAATAATTAAGTCAAGACAATGTATTTGAAAGAGCTCATGTTAAATCGCTACACAAGCCATCGCTCCACACAAAAAGAGAGAAGAGCTAAGTGATTCTCATGATTTTGAGATGTGCCTATGATATGATTGTTGTAGAACTTGTAGGCGATCACTTAGCTCATAACGAAGGACATCTAAGTTTTAACTTGTATTATTATACATGTAATAATGGCATTTGATTCTATGGAGTGATCTGTTGTTGACTGTTTCCAACCCTTATGGAAGCTTAGAAAACTATTCAGTGTGTTTGGTTTGAGTTTTTTGAATTAAGTTTTTTAAAAAATGAGTTTTTTTATTTTCGTGTTTTTTTATTTTTAGTGAATATTTTTCAAATTTTAAACATTTTTTTTACTTTTTTAGATGCACCTTACTTAAATGTATCTAAAAAGTAAAAAAATTGTGAAAAAATATTTTTAAAAATTAATAAATACATAAAAATACAAAAAATGTACTGAATTCTCGTTTTTTTTTTTATATATTTTTGGTATTTAGTGAATTTTTAAAAGGTTTTTTTCAATTTTTTTTATTTTTTAGGTATATTTATGTTAGGGATGTCTAAAAATTAAAAAAAAAATTGCTTAAAATATTAAAAAAATTCAGTAAAAATAAAAAAAACACAGAAAATAAGAAAGTAGAGTTTTCTGAAAAGTATTTTTGAAAAATGATAACCAAAAGATGCCATTTTCACATTCAGTGGTGATTGAGACCACTTGTAGAGCTGCTCTAAATGCAGTTCTATTGAGCTGGCATCCATTTAAAATAAAATAAAAAACAAAAACAAAATAAAGGAAAAAGGCAAAATACAAAGGAAAAAGGACAAATTAATACTCCTTTACACTATGTTTGGATTGAGTAATTTGGGGAGAAAAGAAAAGAAATGGAGTGATATGTATTTCTCTTATTTGTTTGGATAACTTAAGTAGAAAGAAATGGAAAGAAATGGAGAGAAACTCATTTCTCTTATGAACCTCATTTTCAATCTTTCCAAAAATGGAGAGATTGGGAGAGAAAAGAAATTACTATTTTCATAATACCTATTTTGTCCCTATAAAAATAAAAGAAATAAAATGATTGAAAATATAGAAAAGTTATTTTGGTAATATAACATAAAATAATTTCTTTTCTTTTCTCTTAATGAAACCTAACCAAACAAGAATGAGAGAAATCACAATCATTTCTTTTCTTTTATTTCTTCCTTATCCAAACAAAAATGAGAGAAATCACGATCATTTTTTTTTCTTTTCTCTTATTACTTAAGTAATTATTTCTTTTCTTTTCTCTCCTAGCTTCCCAAACATAGTGTTAGTGCTCCTCTTTTAGTGGTCTAAACCACTTTTCTTTTACATTTTTTGTGTTTTCTTTCACAGGCTTCTATTTCATCTGTTGACATCTAGAGGAGAGGAGACTAGCAACAATTAAAATTGATATTGCTTCTTCTTCTTCTTCTTCTTCTTCTTCTTCTTCTTCTTCTTCTTTTTTAAATAACAAATACTAGTTGTTTTAAAAACAAAATTTATAAATTCAAGCAATTTAAACTTATTTTTCAAATATAAATTATTTTATAAAATTGTGTTTTTAAGACCCAACTTCAGGATTGATGTCGTATTTTCAAAAAGTAATCAATTGAAAACATAACTTCATGACAACCCGCATTTGGTAAAAATGTCATTAAACTTAAGTTCCTCTTTGATCTAATTTTGAGAAAATGTATTATTAATCAATTAGGACCAGTTCAGTATCTTACTATAAGGTCAGGAATTTAGGTTAAGGAGGACTAGTTCACTTGGCTTAAAAAACCATCCTCATCTTATTGGATAAGGCTCTCTCTTCAATTTGTATATATGTAATTTTCTTTTTGATGTGCCGGAAAAAGAAATTGTCAAACCTAAATGATTAATTTAACAACTAATAACAGGCTTTCATTTTAAAAAAAAAAAAAAACAAACAAACAATCAAAAAAATTGATCAAATTTTTCAGAAACTATTTCTGGCTAACACCCTTTAATTTCTAGTAGAAATTTTATGTTCATATAAGGAAAACTGAGAAGTAGGCAGTAACTTGAAACTTCAAAATTGGGTTAGAACTTGCAAGCTGAAACTAACTTCATTTCATTTAACTAGCATACATATATATACTATTATATAAATTTTACAATAAACTTGGTATAAACACAAAGTGTCACAGCTTTTTACTTTTCCAAATTATCTTTTTGTAATTGCAACTGTAATGACTGAATTCAGTCAGATTCAGAGATCTATAACTGCCGATTTCAAGCACACTTATATGGGTGTACACACCTTCTAATATATATATATATATAGCTATGTACTAAATAATAAAAAAAAATTACAGATACACGACTATGCTAATGCAGCTTCCAAGGAAGGCATTGGAGTTTAGAACAAGGCTCAACCCATGTACTTGTGCATTCTCCTCCTCCTGTGCCATCACAACACTTGCAGTCCATTCCCAGTGTTGCAAATAGTTTTGTGTGTCCTACACATCAATAATATCATCACTAATTAATCAAAAAGGTTATGTAGCATGAAAAAGTATTCGAACAATATTTCAAAAATAAAGTACATCCCATAGATTCAAATTGTGTTGTGTGAACTATATTCAACATAATCTAATTCATATGTTGTATTTTTATGATATTTTGGGGGGAGAGCGAGAGAGAGAGAGAGAGATTAGTAAACCCTTACTTTGTTGAGGTAGGAAAGAAGAAAGTGGCCTGGCTGCTGCAACTCTTGGTCTCTGACATTTAAAACCACCAATCAACAGCAACAAGAGAAGAAGAGAAAGCTTGAATTTGAGCAAACCCATGTCTATTTTTGGCTTCAACAAGGTCTGTATATTGGAAGATTGATCTTTGTATGTGTATATATATATGTCCAAACACAAGTGGACTTGGCAAAGAGGTGATCAAGAAGTAGAGGAGACCTGGTAATTATATAATTAATGACGACAAATGTGGACTTTAATGTAATGGGTTTATTTTTTTAAATGGTAGACTAATTTAATTTTATGGTTATATTAATGATGGAGTAGTTGTTTAATTGTCATCTAGAAGGGGTGGGCCTTTCTGTTTTGAAGTGTAACATCTCTAGGTAAAAAGTGGAAAGTAAGTTTCTAGATTAAAACAAGAGATTTTTTTTTCAAGATTGGTTGTGCCACAAGTTTCCACTTTCGTTTGCTCACTATTTGGTTATGTTTGTTGGGGCAGGCATAATCTTGGAATTGAATTAATAAATTTATAAAATATATGATTTGATGTTTACAAAAAATTTATTCAAATTTAAATAGCTTGGTGGGACATAGTATCTCTATATGGAAGAGATTATTGAATCTCACGAAATGAGTGGAATATAAAATAACGAATTACTTACTTATATTTAAAATGATATAAAATAAAATAAAAAGTATTTATACATAAGTCTTAATTTATGAATTTATACTCTATTTAATTAAGATTTTTTGAACCTTCTAGTCCCATTAAATTTTTAATAATTGAAATTACCCTTCAAACAATGATTGTTTATCATTTATAATTATCTATAAAGAAACATGATAATTTGACATTTATTTTGATTTCCAGAACTTTAAAACATCAACTTTTAAATTGAAAAAACTAATATATATATATATATATGTGCAAAAAAAAAAAATTTAAAAAAAAATTGAAAAAACTGAATGATTTTTTTGTGCAAAACTGAAAATTTTGTGTCTATAAAGGAGTATGATGATACAACATTTATGTGCAAAAAAAAAATGAAAAAACTAATAATGTTCTCAATTTTAAAACTAGGAAAAAACTGATAATATTTTCGATTTTATTGGATAGTTGATTCAAACCAATAAGTAGAATAGTAAAAACGTTTAATCTCATACTCTGTTTTTTTCATTAGTTGGTGAAACAATTATCTGGAACATTACTATACAAAATTGGTAATGTTCATAATTTTAAAAAATTTTAAAAAGAAAAGAAAAAAAAAAAGAGGAATAGGACTTATTGGTACAAAAAATCATAGATAGGACTCAAGCTACCATAACATTTAAAAATAGGATTTTTAGGTAATTAACTCTTAAAAAAGGGACATAGAACTTTAGGATCTCAAGATTAGTGGAGATATGCGTAAGTTAACTGGGACATCTAGTTATCAAAAAAATAAATAAATTGTTGAATTAAGACTTATCATTTAAAATAAAATGTCTATTTTAATGATATTTAATTACTAAAATTCCACTAGCATATCATTCTGGTGACAAATTATGTATACAAATTATATATGAATATCATTTTCTGTGTGAGATAATAAAAATGTTTGAAACCCGAATGTGATATAATAAGTGTCAACTTTTAATTTTTTTATAAACTCAATGATATATATGTCAATTCCCTTGCGACATTATTATGGGTGAATTTGTGAATTTAAAATTATAGATTTCTAGCATTTTTCATGAGATAATATTGATCCAACTTTGTTAAATAGTTAAGAGATTTTGAATGATTTATTTAAATTGTATTTGAATTTAAATTTTCTGAGAGAAAAATGATGAAGAAGTTTTGAATTGTTCTCTAGAAAGGGTTGTTGGGTGTTAGCTCTTTGTGTGACGTTTTGAAAAGTTGATAAAAAGTTAATTTTTTGACGTTCTTAGTTACTTTTTTGACAAAAAATTAGATTCTTTTGAATAAAAAAATTGACTTTTTTAAATAAAAAAAATTAAAAAACCAAAAAACTAACTTTTTTTAGCCACTTCCCAGAGTGTGTTTGAAGTGTGGCAATTCTAGAGGAAAGTGAAAAGTTGGCTTTCTAGAATGAAAACAGAGATTGTGCCACACTTTTCCACCTTATTTCAAACTTTCTTGTTTGTAGTTATTGAGATGATGTTTTAAACAAATGTTGAACTAGTAATAAATATTATATAAAATTCTCTCATTTTGATTTGATTCTTTCAACAAAGTCGTCAAGTGAGTTCAAACATTAGAGTTTATAAATTCGTTTTTAATTAATTAATTCCTTGTTTTATTGTAAGAAATTTTGTGATTGGACGGCTTTGTTAAAGAATCTCCCCAGCTAATGCCGCTTCAATTCCTCTACAAACAAATAAAATTTAGGGTTACAATTTTTAAGTTTAAATTTAAATTTGACCAATATATTTAGGGAGTGTTTTGAATGATCTAAATAAATATATTTTTTGACTTTTTACAAAAAAAACATACAGGAAAGTAGAGAGTGATGTGACTCAAATAAGTGCATTTATATAGTGCATGCCAAATAACCTCTTAGATTTGTGAGACTTATTATGGGTTATCTTTTAATAATTTGAACATTAATTTGTAGAATTTTCTGTTTATATCATTCATGAAAAAAATTATTGTTTATATCATTCATGAAAAAATTTATCATTTCTTGCGTAATGATACAATTTTTATTATTTTATTTTATTAGATCATTTCAAATTTTTAATTTTATTACTACTTTACATCAATTTGTAATAATAAAAAAAGGGTAAATTACAAATACATTCCCTGAGGTTTGCTTAGAATACAAATTGTTCCCTGTGATTTGAGAAATTACAAATACCTCCCTGTCAAAATTTTTTATTTAACAGAATTAATTGAAAAAGTGAAATTTCTAACTGTTCACCTATACAGTAATAAAATTATCTGAATTATTAATTGAAATAAAATTTTAACATTATTAAAAACTGTTAATTAACTTGATAATTTATTAATAAAATAACCTATTTGTTATGAAATTAGAAACCTTGGGAACATAATGTAATTTCTAGAACTATAAGGGACAATTTGTAATTTAAATAAACCTCAGGGGGTGTGTTTGTAATTTATCTTAAAAAAAATTGTACAATTTTTCAGCAAGTGTAACATTACCCCCACTCTTCACCCTCCTCTTTTTTGTTTTTCTTCTTCTTCTCATATATGTTGAACCATTGAGTTTCTACATATGGGGCCTTCATGCCCCTTGCCATTAATCTTTTGTACACATGTTTTATAAATTTGTTTTGAAAATGAGTGAGTAACTGAGGTTGGCTGAAGGTGGTGTGATAAGCGGCCTGAAAAGGTGAGGAACGGAAGAAGAAATAAAATTATTTTTCAAAATAATTGAAAACAAATTTTCTTTTGTTTACTAAAATTTAGTAATTTTTATTACTATTTATACTTTTTGAAAATGAAAAGAGACTCCAAATACATTTTTGTTTACAGTTTCAAAATTTTTGAAATCATAAATAAAAATTTAAGTGAAAACTATAAAGAAAAAAATAAAAAAAAATTTAACCGCTATAACAAATTAAATCCTGTAATTTTGATATTTTCAATTTAAATCTTACATTTATAAATTGATAACAAATCTCGACTATTTGTTTATTTTTGCTAAGTTAATGGTAGAAAAAAAAAATTATGTTGTCAATGTGGCACCATCTCAATTGAGTGTAGAATCGTACAATAAACTTCAAGAACCAAACTTATATAAGCAAGCAATAATCAGTGGAGCCTAGTTGATGTTTTTAAATATGTAATTAACACCTAATTCTATTTATTAATCTTAGAGAAAAATGGAATTAATTTCACATGAATGATTCGATTCCATGAGCCGTATTGCTATTAAAGTAATTATGTATCAACCTACAATTAAATAAATCTTTTGAACAAAAGATTTTTAATTTGTTTTTTGGGGTACTAGCAAAGAAGCATCAAGGGTGATAGATCATATGGCAAATGATTTGTAAAAATCAATTAGGAATAGTTTTGTTGACCAAAACTTCTGCAATTTATTAGGATGTTTGAGTTTGAATCTTATCATAAATAAGATCTCCTTCTCTTAGACTATATAGTTTTCGATGTATTAAAAAAACAAAATAAGTAGATAAGATCCAAGGTCTTGAAATTTGCTTAATCGTTAATTTAATTTCAGAATTAGTTGAACTGTGACCAAACTGACTTGAACATTGAGTTATCAAAACAAAAAAATTATAAATAGGCAATTTTCCTAAATACGAACATGGTGAGTGCACGCGTGGCGCCCAATGGCTGGTCACTAATTATTGGTCGTGTCACTTGAGGAAAAGGTCCAGATAGTATCCCTAACATTTTCCTATTTGAATAGGTACATTTCCCACCAAACCATTTCGATCACTAAAATTATTGATTCAATCAGCCACTTTATGTCAATGAACAATGAATTCTCATTTCCAATTTTATTTTATTTTTCTTTTTAGAATGATGCTAGCAAAATCATGTTCTACTCTCAATTCTATACATGTATTCACATATGAAAAAAAGAACACTACTTTTAGGCTTCAGGCTCTGCATTTTTCTTCCCAGTTGCCCTGATGTAACAAAAAACAGCCACCAAGAAAGTGGTGGCAAGGCCCCCAAGAATCACACCACCACCGGCGACTGACCTATCAATCGAACGGTGCTGCTTTTCTATCCGAACTTGCTGCCCCGGGATGAACCGCGTCACTTGATCCGATGCACTGACCTCTTTCACCGAGTTCACAGCTTCACTTTCAGGTGCTCTGGATGGGCTCAAACTTGGTGCAACAGAGGACAACACAACATTAATATGGTGGTTTCCGAGCTTTCGTGGGCTCGGATATGGAGGGTTTGGGAAAGATGATGCTACATTCAGCACAAAAGCATTTGCTAAGATCAAGCAAACAAGAAGGAATTGAGACATTGTGAGAAATGGGTACTTGGAAAATGGTTTGTGGTGTTTGAGGCAATGAAGGTTAGAGAGTGGAGTTGGGTGTCATATATAGGGGTTGGGATTAGATCTCATGTGCCTGTTTGGTTTGAGGGAATCTTCCCTTTGTTGGTTGCAAGAATTATTTTATTTATTATCTACCAGGTTAGCATTAGATCTCATGTATACCTGTTTGGTTTGAGGGAAATTTCCCTTAGTTGATTACAAGAAATTATTTATATCGACAATTATTTATATGTCGACGACAATCATCAGTAGCCTAGCACTAGCTTTGGGATGAGCGGTAAATTCAAACGTTTTGAGTTTGATTTTTGCCAATACATTTTGGGCTTAATCGAAATATGTAATATTCAAATGATTACAAATATTTAGAATTAATTATGTCTTTTGAAAAGTTATACGTCAGAAAAAAATGAGGCTTGGACTAGAGGGTCTAGTTTATGGCCATGTGAGCTTAGATCTACCCCTATAATTCAAACCGTTTAACATGTAATGTCACATAAATAAATCATTTGTATAAAATTTCATGTTGATCGAATATTAGTAACCATATATTTAGATCACATTTATCTTAAAATGAATTATGATTATGATTTTAAGAATAAATTGTCTTTTTTAAATAAAATAAATAAATATGGCCCAAACATACAACTACTACTATTCAATTAACTTAATTTGTTGTATAAATAATTTACTCATAAAACAGTAAAAATTAATGATTTGATCAACGGGGTGGGCCTACATGGCCCTAAATTGAACCCCCAATCCAATTATATAAATCGTTTTTGTGATCAGTTTAAATTGGGTTGTCTGCAGAAATGAGAGAAATCAACGCAGATGCATGTGGAAGAGTTTAAACAAATATTTGAAACAGAATTTGGAAAGGGAACAGGATCATTACTATGTTTATTTGTAAAATATTTGTTATGCATTTACTACTAAATTGTTAAATAAATGGACAAAAAAAATGAAGGCGCCAGTTTTCTATAATAAAAAATGTTAGAGATCCTGAAAGTTTTATTAAAATTTCTACTAAATGTCTCACATGAGTGTGAAACTCACATGGTGTCCATATGAGATATTTGATAAAATTTTTGAAATTTCTAATATTACTCTTCTATAATTGATAGGAAAGATGATCCAAATTTTAATAAATTTGGTAGGTATTTAACCACCCCATAGTAGTTTAATCACAAGATTGTTGCAAAAGTTATATACCCCTAAACAAAACATACTATCGGACGTTTGGGAAGATGATTCGGTTAAAATAGTTTACTAAAAGATAAAATAAGTAAAAATAATTAATAAGACAAAATGTCATCAATTCATAATCATTTCATTTTTTTCTCTCACAGCTATCAAATCAACTATAAAAAAAAAGCCAACTAACTTTCCAAACACAAATATTTTTGTTAAACTAGAATAGTCAAAAAATCAAATAGTCAACTAAAATAATCAACTTCCCAAACAAGGCCTACATGTGCATCTAATGGTAATTTACATAACATAGCCACAAAATTTCTAACAAACATCACATCACATCATAACTTTTCTCATCACAAATAATTATGTTCATTGCATACTCACAATGGTTAGTAACTTCGATTTTAGAAAGAAAAGAAAAATAATTAAGTACAATACGTGGTATCATTGATTGACCAATAAAAAGTCACAAATAGATTAGGTGGACAAACCTTGTCTTCCATTAAGCCAATATTATTCTAATCCCTACTGCAAAATGAAATTGCTCATTAATAGACAGTAATACCGTCACTTGATATCACTGTTACATTCAATATTTATTCTAATTTAGAGGTGTGTACCATATATTTACTCATATATTTTTTTTTATCACAAAGTGCCATAACTAACACCACAGAATGGTATAACAATTTTTTTTTGATCGGCAAAAATGGTGCAAACATTTCTTACAGTGTAAGGGTTGTGCACCATAGATTTTTCCGAAATTAAATAATAATTTTGCGTACGATTGTGTGTTTAATGCCTCTATGAGGAATAGGTTGAAAAGTTAGAGGAATGACACTTTCAACTTTCTAGTTACAAAAAATTTCACCGAACATACTCCTTGATTATCAACTTTAAACATAAAATAAACTACATCAAACATCCCAAAGATCTTCTCAAAAAATTTAAACAACTAATGGCTACTAATCAGAGTTGTTGATATTTTGTAATGTTGAAGGTAGGGGCAACACTGAGTTGTTCTAATTCAAGCAGTGTATACTTCACAAGAAAGTGATATATTTGATTCTCAATCAATCTAATAAACAATATCTCTAGAAAGAAAAGAATGATTAAAAGACAATTCAATTAGATTAGGTAGCAATCAAATGAATGAAAAAACCAAACATATGACTCTTGTAATTGAAATTGAAAAAACTAAAATGTCTGAGGAGCTTGCAAGTTCATATAGACAAGTCCAATGAACCTTGTTAACACATCAACACACTGTTAGGGTGAAAAATTACAGGAGGTATCACTTGTCTGTAAACACCTAAGGAATCTAACTAGCCATTGAGATCGCACCGTTGAGTGTTCTGTGTATGTTTCAATGACTGAATTTGTGTTTGTAAAAATGTTGGTAGGTGAATATTTTATCCATAAATATGCATCTTGTTATGACAAAAGATATCAAAGCAACTAAGGTAACGAAATAACTCAATACATACAAGAAATTGAAGAGTCATAAATCAAGTCAAAATAGATCCCAATAAAAATACTAGATTAGACATAGCGAAACCTCGTCATTTGCCTATTAACTGGGATATGTAGGTTGCTAACCAGTAATAAACATAAACCGAGTTGAATTACAAACACACCCATACAATTAAATGGTTGGTTTTGATGTTTGAGGAGATCTAATCATGTGACTGCATATTTATTGATGTCTCATTAGAGCATCTCTAATGGTTTTATCATTTTCTTAATGTCAGTCATATTAGGGTATGCTACAAAAATTTTATAATTTGGTAATCGTAACCTAGAATGGTTGCATTTTCTCTATGCAAGTTTCACAATGTTATAACTTGACAACCTGTATAACAACCAATTTTTTCGACAAACTACTATATTTTGGCAATGGCAACTTATTTAGTAGAGCATTAGATATACACTTATTAGTGCAACTCCAACACTAATGGACATTTTTGTTTAACAAAAGTACATTATGGATTTTGCGTAATTGGCTTGCCTAGTCTCCAAAACTCTCAAAATATAGTTAAATAAAGGATGAGAAAAACTGATATTTAAAATGCTCTAAGGTGTATATCTATGGCTGAATAGAATCCATGATCATTACTTTGATCATGGAATTTTTAATCTACAAGTATGGTGGGGGGGGGGGGGGGGGGGGGGGGGGGGGGTTTATAGAATCAGAAACAAGATGCATTTCTTAAGGAAGAAAGCTGACAAGATGTATATTTGAGCAAGTTGAATAAGAAGATGCCCATAATGTGGGAAACAATGGCTGTGTTTGGACACCTTGGAGTGGCAGAGAAGAGCTCCAAATTTGAGTTGAATAACAAAGATCAATTGGTGTCACTGTCAGTCATTGTCTCTGTGTGTGTGTGTGTGTGTTTGTGCATGATGGAATTCTGATTTTGCAGAGTAGGTTTTGGGAGGTTAGGAGGCTGGCAATAGCATATGCCAGCTTAGCTTAGCTTAAGCTTTGTGAATCTGCCATTGCCAATGGTCAAACCCCCCCATATACTGGTCAGTTTGCACGTGCAATGAAGCTCTCTCTGACAGTGACAGCTCCAACCCTAGCCTAGGCACACACACCCTTCTTCTCCAATGAATTTAAACACAGGTTCAATTTGGTGCAGGCATATGTGACTATGGGGATGGAGGCACAGGATCCTCTCTTATTAGTATTAAAATAAAATAGTTGTTTTTTATTCTGCTGTGATTCATTATATGATTTAAGTTTTAAAAAAAATATCAAAACCGGTTTTAAGTGACTTAGACAGAGGGACAAACATTTTCTTTTTTTGGGGGGGATAGATGATCCTAATGCTTTTAGGTGCCAATGTGATATAGACCAAAGTGACTTGAAGATTTTATATATATATATATATACATAAATGGGTGTCGAAATTAGTGTGTGGGCACCTGAATTAATTCCGGGACACTGAGGTTTATGATTGGGCAAACCTCCAATGGCTAATTAAGGTGACTCGAACTCAAAGACTTTAAATCTTATTCTCAAGTCTTTACCGTTTAACCAAATTCTTGGGATTAAGTGACTTGAAGAATTCAAAGCTATTGAGTAGCAGGATATTAAACAGAAGTCTAGACACATAGACAACCAAACACAGATCCAAACATAGAAATTGTGCATCCGGTCGTCCGGCCAGACGATTGACTAGAGCTTGTCGACTGCAATTGTTATGGTGTCCACCGCGATTGTCATGTTATCTTCCGGTCGTCCGAGGGGTTGTCCGGTGGAACAATTTCTGTGTTTGGTTCTGTATTTGGTCCTCTGTGTGCGTATCATTACGATAAACAGTAACAATAAGCTCAGCTCAACAATGTTGAACTTGCTTCCAAAGATTCATATTTGATTCAAAACACACTATTTCACTGTGTTCCAAGTCAAATTTTAAGCAAAATTTTTCATCTAAGCAGTTAATTTTATTTTTTCACTTGTCCAAGAAATTCTATTTCAGCAATTGCATTGTTTAATAGTTTCCCTTTCTTTTTTAATGTCTTATTTCAGCATCTTTTTATTAGGTTTTTAAAATATTCAAAACTCAAATATATCAAATTTGATAATTTTTTATTTATTTCTTTGTTGAATAAGGAAGTTACTTTGGCCTCGTTTGATTCTTTCATTTTCTATTTCTTTTTCATTTCATCTTTTCTAGAAACTAAAAATGAAAACTCATTTGGTATACTACTTTTTTTAAATGAAATTAATTTTAAAATTTTAAAACCTTTGAAAACAATATATATATATATATATATATGAAAATTGATACATCCCTTAATTTTGCCCCCCAATTATGTTGAATTAAAGGTGAGAGGAGAGGAGAATCTGCTATTATTCATATACATATATATTGTTCACTTATTTTCAACACAAGTTCACACTCTCTCCTCCTCCCACCACCACCTCCCACCATTACCCACCGCCTCCTCAAAATTGGCCAAACACCAGCAACCCTCCAACAAGCTCTAGCCACTTCCGGAGACCCTTCGACAACTGTAACCTCCAAAGACACTCCGACCACCAACTCCATGCCGTTACTTTTAGTCACCGCATCAGCAACCACCATATCTGTCTACCCTCTACCGATAACCACCACCCCACCAACTCACAAAACATGTTTTGAAATTTTTGTGTTCACTAAAATATTTTTCTTTTCTTTTTCTATAAACAAAAAACAAAAAATCAACAAACATTATTAAATGACCCGTGAGTTTGTTATTTCTTAGTCGTAGTAGGATAAAATGATTTCATCTGAAAATGTATACAACATACTTGTTGATAACTGTGACTACTAATTGAAAATGTATATCACCTCCTTAAATGAGAAAAATACAAAAACACAAAAAATAGAAACCCAATTGGTAAACTGAACAAACCAACATTTCTTTCAAATTCTAGTCATCTCTAGATAAATTATGTTGCATACACCATAAATATCAATAACAAACACACCCATTTGCTAAATCAAACAAAACCCACTTGATTAATTGCACAAAATCCCAACACATGCTCACCAAAGTAATCATCATCAACCAAAAACACCCACTTCATTTAATAGCACAAACACGTGCATATATACATATCCATGAGGTTGATGAAGGTGATGAAGAGATGAGATGATATGCATATATACACCCTAGATGATACGTATTTATATAGATGAGATGAGCATTAACCTCATTAACTTCATCACATTCATCAACATCACCATCCGAACCACCAACTTCACTGCCACCGAACTCCATTACTGCCACCATGAGCATCGCCATCACCACCACTACCACCTTTCAATACCAAACTCACCTCTTTCACAACCAAGTTCCATTACCACTACCACCAAGCTCCACGACCACCATTACCGTGAGCTTCGCCGCCATCACCGGACCGCCACCACCACCATCACCAGCTCTGGTATCACTTAGAACCATGCTCCACATCATGTTATAAGTGAAGAAGAAGAAGAAGGAAGATTGAGAAGAAAGAAACAAAAGATGAATGTTTTAGAATTTTCGAAGTTAGTTTTCAGACAACTTTTGACATACCAAAACCGCCCATTACACAAAGAAATGAGAAAGCAAGGCAGTGTAGGACGAAGTAGGAAGTGTGAAGTGAAAAGAATGGTGAAAGAATGAAGTAAAACCATCAAGAATCAAAAAAATATGAAGTCCAAAAGATGGCTCGATGAAAAGTCAAAAAAGAAAAGAAAAGCTTTATATTTTTTTATCAACTTTTGAAGCTCCTACAATATGCAAAAAAAGAAATAACGAGACATGTGAATAGTGCTACGAAAACTAAGTCGTGAGGTGAATACAATGACATAAAAATGAAGTAAAACAAAATTATGACAAAGGAGATAGAAAGTCTTGAAGTTGTGGGCGGTGGTGGTGGTTTGGTGGTAAAAGAAAGTGAGTCTACATCTTTTTTTTCAAATTTGGGACCAAAATGTAATTTTTTTTAACTTTTTTCGTTTCAGATTTGATGGTAAGGGCAAAATTGATACGATTTCAAAAACTTTTGGTGTAAAATTGAAATTTTAAAAGTCTAAAGGTGTAATTAAAAATCGAGGCAAAGTATAGAGGTAAAAATAAAATTTTCTCTAAATAATTTTTTTTCCTATAACCATCAATGATTTTCTCAGTTTCCTGCAACTTTTTTTTTTCAAGTATGTTGTTCGGCAAGAAAAATTAGTATTGTAGGCAATGTTCTGAAAAGCAGTTGCGGTCGCCGTAATGGTGGCGGTGGCGCGGTTGCGGTGGCAGGGTGTAAATGCCTTAGCGTAATGGTTGCGGTAACCGGAACCGTAACCGTTAATTTTTTTATTTTTCGCACAATTTGAAAAAAACTTACCGATACGCATATTTTTTTTCCATGATCATATTTATTGAGTTTAAAATAAATATTGATCAATTTTTGTAAATTTTTAAGTATGATCCAATATATTTCATATTTTTAACTCACTATAAACTGAGTTTTTTATATTTTATTTTAATAATTAATAACTTTATATTATACAAAAAATCAATCAATAACTATTATATATAAGATAAACAATGACAAAAGTAAGAGAATAAATAAAAACCTATATATATATATATATATATACATATTTTAACCAAACCAAATAGATAATGACCACACTTATTATTATTATTTTCAGACAATATATAGATGGACACACACAAACAAAATGGTTGAGTGATAGCAGTTGAATAGAATAGCATAGGTCTTACAACTTTAATAAATCAATAACATGTTCTTCATCTTCCCTCTTCTCTCTCTCTATCTCTTGCTCCTCCATTTTCTCTCTTTATCTTCCCTCTTCTCTCAATCCATTTTCCCCCATTTTCAGCTTTTTTTTGTGTGTTTTTTTTCGAAAGAAACAGTTTGGAACTGTTACGTAACAGTGTGTAACAGGTCATCACGGTTGTTACTGCACCGTTACGACCGCTACGGCCGACACACCTGTAAATCTCAATCACACTGCAAAAGCGGCCGTAACAGGTGGCGGTAATCACCAAAACCGTTACGTAACGGCGTTACGTAACGGTTGCTGCCGCTTTTTAAAACCTTAATTGTAGGTCATAGAGAGTCCATTAAACTAACAACACACATCATAAGGCTCATAAACAAGAACGGACCATAGACAATATTTTTTTTTTTTTTGATAAATAACTGACTATAGACAATATTTATATTTAATATAACAACTCAAAATGGTTATGATATAGTTTCTTCACTCTGTTCCTGACACCATTCCGCATCTCTCAACATATTAAGACGGAAGCCTTCAACAATTGTACTTGCTTTTTACTAAGCATATGTAAAAATATCATGACCAAGATATGGATGAGTACTTCAAATAAAAAAAACTCACAAACAGATATTTGTAAGAACACAACTTGTTCCGTCAAAGCCTCCAATGTATATCAAGTTTCAAATTCCAATCATGCTTGATAGGTTTTACGCAGTTAGATGAGGAGCTTCTCGATCGCATCCTGCATTTATGAGATTGTAGTTCAGGGCTTGAAAATCATTGACAGGAAAACAGAGAACAAGGTGCATGAAAAATAATATCAATGGAAAGTAACCTTGAGTTGCTGTATTTGGGATTTCAACTGGCTTGCCTCATTGCTTGTCACAGAACAAGCAATAACTGGTCTAGTGACTCCACATGCTCGACCAAGTGCTTGTTTTGAAGGAACAAAAACATAAGGCACATTCTGTAAAAATTAAATAGCGAAGTTAATTGGTTTTTAAGATCACGGTAGTTCTTCATCTCTCAATCTCTTGAGTTATTATGTTAAATGAACTCAAATTCACGTGTCTGCTGCAAATAGAAGCTAGACAAACTTAACCTCCAAATGAAGGCTGAAAGACAGCTAAATTAAATAGGTGGTTCAATTTTCTCTGTTTGCTACTGTAGAATGAAACATTTTCCACAGACACTTACTCATTTTGAGTAAGCATTGCAACAAAGCAAACATATTAGGGAAGGGAAGTACCCTACATTACTTAAGGAAATTATATTTTCACCCAAAAAAGGGGTAAATCAAGAAACAAAATGTCCACAAAATAAGTCTAGCTACAACTATGGGATACTAAGATATTTTAGAAGACCACAAGGGTCTGTTTGATTAGCAGAAAAGTGATGAAAAATGCAGGAAAGTGAAAATAAAAATAAAAAATATTGGTGTTTGTTTAGCAAGAGATTCTAGAAATGTTGGAAAGTGAAATTTTCTACACAACTCCCTTAAGCTTCTAAACTTATAATTTAGTTTCCCACAATTATTACACTTTCCAAATTTGCCCATGGTTCCACCAATTTGTTTGAAATGGATAATGACAATTAGGTAAAATATAAGAATTTTATCACACCTTTTAAGCTTTTGAAACTACAAAGTTAAAGTTTTCAATTATTTCTTGCAAAATTTTCATCCAAATCAAAGGCATAAAAGAAAATATTTTTTCTTCTCTTTTTTTCCTTTCTTTCACTTCACTTTCTATCATTTTTCACTTTCCATCATAAATTTGCTTTTACTAATCAACCAAAATTTAAAATAATGGAATGAATTTTTTTTTACATTTAAGGCAGTAAGGAATGTGTGACTTTTATGGTTTTCTTTGATCTTTTCCCTCATTAACACCATGTCAGAGCCTTGTATTGTTTCTTAAATACTGTTTCATTGGTTGTTTTACAGTCGACACAGCTGCAAACTGTTGGCACTGGGGTCATAACTCATGCAGACTTTGCAACATTTTTCTTCTTCAATTTTTTGATCAAGTTTAGCAGACAATTTACAAAAAATTATTTTCCAATACCCATAAAAGAGAAAGAAAAAAAAAATTAAGTACTGCTAAATGTGATTCATCATATCAAGAAGAAAAGGGAATGACACCAATAGCTCAAGTGTCAGAGAACATGTCTCTCCCTTCTCACCAGTGGAGTTACTTATGCTCATTGTATATGGACAATGCATCTCAACCTATATTATTTCATCATCGGTCAATCTGTCCTCAGGCAGTGAAAAGAGGGAATGTAAATCATATCTTTATTTAATTCTAAGTTCAAACTTATTTCCATTGAGTTATCATCTACATATATTCTTTCTTCTCTTTGTATTCATCCATTTTAACTTCCAAACTTAGCAACACTGAATTGCTAACTTATC